>NC_090921.1:1295025481-1295328511 GCF_040938575.1 Ambystoma mexicanum | reverse complement strand
CAGACAAAGAAGGACTCACACAGAGCAGAAAAAAGAAGAGAACTGGCCATGGACCCACCCTAAAGGGAACAGAGTCAAATGCTAAGAAAGAAGCCGCTCTATGAACAAAGAGCAGTTTTCAGCCCTTTCTTAAAGACCTCGATGGATGCCTTAACCCTCAGTATAGATGGAAGGGAAATCCACTTCAGGGGAGCTGCGGATATAAAAGCAGCATCCCTTGATTTCTTAGTTTTCAAACACGGGACAATTAGAGTGTTAGTTTCGTCCGATCTGAGAGTTCTGATGTTTTTTTAGAAATTATCATTTCTTTGAGGTACGTAGGAATAGTTCCATGTACACATTTGTGTGTAATAAGGAGAAGCCTAAAAGCAACCCTAGCCTGAACAGGTAACCAGTGTAAACGTCGGCGTGCATCCGACACATGTTCTCTTCTTGTCAGGCATTTCACAACTCTGACTGCTCCATTCTGTAGGACCTGGATCAATGAAAATCCGATAATGGCAGACCGACCAGAAGCCTACAGCAATAATCGATCTTTGATCCAATAATGGCTCTTGCCAGTGTTTCTGAATTTGATTCTGACTCATAAGGTCTAAGGCAGCGAAACAGATTGATAAAATAAGAAGCCGAGGAAATGAGGCTGTTCACTTGTGCCTTCGTGTTCAAGTTCTTATCTTAGTAAATGCCCAGCATTTTAACCTTGCTCATGACATCTATTTTACAGCTATCTATAGAGAATGACTTATAGCTGGGTCCTAACTTCTCGAGTTTATTCTCTGAGCCGATTAGTAAAAGCTCGGTTTTCGAGCTATTGATGGCTAAGCCATTTACCATCATCCAATCCTGGATTTTTAAAATAAATTTCATTGATCTGGCCTTCGTCCTCCACATATGATCCTGATATGGGGATGACGCACTGTGTGTCGTCCACATAATTTGCAAATATGATCCCTTCTCTTTCCAACATCTGGAACAAGGGAATCATAAAGATATTATAAAAGCAAGGCGACACACAGGCTCCCTGAGGAACACCGTACATAAGCGTTGTAGGTTTGTCTTCAGCACTATCGCTGGCTACACTAACTTGCCTCCCCTCTAAGAAGGAATTAACCCAATCTACCACATCTTGAGAAAAGTTTGCATTCATCTTTAACCTGGTGGACAAGATGGCATGATCCACCAGGTCAAAGGCTGCTGACAAGCCTAGAATCATTAGGACCGATATATGGCCCCTGTCCATTTTATGAAGTAGATGAGACTTAAGAGCCAACAAGGCTGTCTCAGTGCCGTGGTTCATACGAAACCCAGACTGGTACTTGTGGTAGACATGATTCTTCTCCAGAAAGATGGAAATCTGATTATAGGCCACCCTATCCAAGATCTTCAACAGAAAGGGTGTGTTTGTAATTGACCTGTAATTAGATGCAGTAAGGAGGGAGAGATTCAGCTTTTTCAGTAAAGGTGTGATCCATGCATTTTTGATGTTATCTGGAACTCTGTTGAGCGCAAAGGACGCATTAACAAACTTCGTCAGAGCTGGGATGAGGACTGGAGAGCACTCTTTAATTATAATGGATGAGCAGGATCCCCTTGGCAGCTAGTGCTTTTTAGTTTAGAGATGACCTTAGCCAGTTCCTGTTCGGAAATAGGCTGAAAGCTGAAGGCGGCTTGTTCCCCAGGTGTATTAATTATGGTGTGTAAATTGTCCTCTAACACTTGCTTTGAAATGTCGAGTTTTTTTTGGGGTCTTGCTGCAACATGCAGGACACATTTCAGGCGTGCCAGGGTAGTCACCGGAAGGGCTTACAAAAGGGCATTGCCACCATCTAGGTAGGAGAGCACCGAGGATTGGACAGCAGGTCTGAAGTTGTTTTCTGGGATGAAGGGATTGATTTTCCTCAGGAGAGAAAGTTGGTACCAGGCTGTGTGTCTTCCTTGCTATGTGCTGTTTGAACGTGAGGTGTCTGTCGATGATGAACCCAGGGGTCTTGGCACAGGTGGCCAGCTGGGGTGTGAATCCCTCGAGGCTCATAGCAGAGAGCCAGGTATGGATGTCAAGGTGTTCAGTGTTGTTGGTCAGCATTAGGAATTCAGTCTTGTAGAGGGTTGGGCTTCAGGTAAGCACTAGACATCCAGGACAGGATCATTGTGAGGCAGGCCTTGAACCTGTGGTTGTCTTCAATGGAGGATATCTTGAGGTAGATCTATGTGTCATCTGCGCATTGGTTAATATGAATGTTGTGAGGAGCGAGGAGAGTTCCGAGCAGCTCCATGTAAAGATTATAGAACACGGGGATAGGATGATTCTTGTGGGACTCCACAGATGATGGGTGGAGTTTGTGGTTTGGAAGAATCAATTTGTACGAATTGTTGGCATTTCGCAAGGTAGGATTTGAACCAGCTGAGGATGGTCTCACTGATTCCCATGCAGCGATGTAGATTGTTGGTGAGTGTTTTGTGGTCTACTGTGTCAAATGCAGCTGAGAGCTCAAGGAGAACTAGGAGGCAAGGATGGCCATCATCAAGGATTTTAAGGGCATCGTCAATCACTTTAATGGTAGCCATTTCTGTGCTACATCTGGGTATGAAGCCAGATTGGTAGGACTGAAGGTGGTTATTGGCTTAAATGTGTTTGAGGGGTTGTGTGGCTACTGCTTTCTTAAGGATCTTACCTAAAAAGGGAAGATGGGTGATGGAACGGTAGTGGCTGAGATTGTGAGGGTCCGGTGTTGGTTTCTTAAGAAGCAGGAGGATTTGTCTAGTCTTGAGGGTGAAGGGAAGGCTTCTTGAGTTAGGGAGTTGATGATGATTGTCAGGTAATGGAGGAGTGCTTCAGTTGGAAGGGTCTTGAGTAAGGAGGCAGGGAGGATTTCGTCCTCATACAATGTGGTCTTGAGGGATGATAAGGTGGTAGGGTGATCTTCCATAGTTAGTGTCTTTAAAGGTAGTTGTGGTTTTATGAGATAGGATGCATAGTGCTCTGTCAGTTGTGGCATTGGTGTCTATGTGCTGGGGGATCATGTTGATCTTGTTGATGAAGAAAGAGTTAATAGTGGTGGATTTTTCAGATGGAGTGTGCTACGGGTGGGTCTGTTAGAGGGTTGATGCAGTGCTTGATGGCTTTGATGTTTTCTTTATTGGCCTTGGCTGTGGTGTTTTGGTAATAGTTGGCCTTGGCTGTGTTGATCAGTCGCCTTTGTGTAGCACAGAGTTCCTCGAGCAGGGCGAGGTCAGATTCGCTGCAGGATTTTCTCCAGACTTTATTTCTTGTTTTCTGATGGTTCATTTGTTGAGGTTGAGTTCTTGAGTGTACCAGGGTGCTAAAGTTTTAGGCTTGAGGGTACGTCATTTCACGGGGGCATGGTGGTTGATGTTATTTGTGAGGGTGGTTTTGAATTCTTGGAAAAGCTAGTTGCAGTCATGGTTTTTCAGAGGTACATCAGCCCATGTGAGGTGGAGTTTTGGGAGGTCTTCTATGAGAGCGCCCACTGGGAAGTTCTTGAAGGATTTGAAGGCTTGATTGCTTGATTTGCAATGGGTTTGCTTGAGATGTGCGGTGTGACTGATTTCAAAGGGAATTGCCAGATGGTCCAACCAGTCGAGCGGGAAAGTAGAGCTGTGATGAAGGGTGGGCAGTGCTATGATGATGAGGTTGTGGATACTGCCATTGCTGTGAGTTGGCTCTTTTTTGTGCTGTAGGAGGTTCAGTGTGTCGAGTAGGCAGTGGAGAGCTTCATTCATTGACTTGGTTGCTGCATTGCCAAGGATGTTGAAGTTGCAGAGGAAGATGTTGTTGACATGTGTGAGAGACATCGCAGTGACCAACTCTTGGAATTCTTTGATGAAGGAGGTGTTGGGTTTGGGTGGTCTGTAGATGCAATGAAAAGTCACGTGTCCATTGACGAGAGCGTGAAGTGGCAGGAAAGGATTTTGAAAGAGCTAATGGTGGTGACGTCCATTTGGGTGCATGGACATGAGGCCTTGTGAATGATGTTGAGGCCTTTGCCAATCTTGTTTGGAAGGTCTCATTGTAGAATGCTGTAGCCATTGGGGGCAAGGACATCCAGGATGTGGGCGGAGGTGGATGTCATGCAGGTGTTAGTAATGAGGATGGCATCCAAGTCATGTGTGGTGATGAGGTCGATCATATCAACTTCATGATTGATTGCTGAGCGGACATTTGCAAGCATCAATTTTCGTGTAATGGTGGATGATGGAGTAGTGATCGGGTGTATGGTGACATGGGTCAGGTTGCTGCGATGCAGGGTCCATGATGTTGCTGGTAAACGGCGTAGTTGGTGATGAGTGGTGATGGTAGGAAAGGGCTGTTGGGAAAGAGGGGTGAAACACATATTCTGGGAGCCTACCTGATGTTACAAGGGGCAGGGGTTCTGGTCTTTCTTCTGGGTCGTCTTCATCTTCTAATTTGCTTTCGTATGAGATTCGCCATGTTTCAGTCTTGAGTCCTCTTCATTTTACACTGCACACTATTCCACTTCCTTCTCTTGTTCTGGATGTTTCCATTTCTATGCAGATGACCCTCGGATCTTCTTTTATTTATCTTCCTTTTCTGATGTCCTTCATCAGTGGCTGTCTGCTTGTTTAGCAGCTATCAAATCTTTGATGACTTCACATTTTCTTAATTAAAATTCAATTATTTTCTGTTCAGCATTTTCTTCAACACCGTCATCTATATTTATTTATGTTTTTCATCCATCAGTAGCTATTTCCAAATCTGTTCATAATTTAGGGCTTGTTTTTTTATACTAATTTCTATGATATGGGGCATATTTTAACTGTTGCTCGGGGTTGTATAATATTCATAACATTTGTCACCTTCTTAATACTTCTGCTTCTAGGTTATCATTGTAAGTCTTGGTTTTGTATTGTCTTAACTATTGCTGTTCCCTTTATATTGGAGGGCCATGCTATTCTGTTATTACTGCTTCATCATTCTGAAATATTGCTGTTCGGACTCTGTTTGTTTTGATTTTCCTCTTCTGTGTGTCCTTACCTAGCTCACCACCATTAGCTTTCTATTGCTGCGAGATGTGTGTTTAATTTTGTATGCATTGTTTTTACATGCAGTCATGCTTTGGCCCCTTAGCTATCTTTGTGATCTGTGTTCTTTGTATCAACTATTTCGCTCATATTGTTTTGTTTCCCAATCTCTTCTTTCTTCACAGTGTACATCTTTTACTTTTTCTTGCTTTTGCTCATTTCAACTTTTGTTTACTAAACTGTGGGATTATTTGCCTTTTGATGTACCCTCCTCTACTCTTTTTATATTTAAAAAAACATTCAAGGATTATTTATGTGTTAAAGATGTTTCTAACTAAAAGTTGTGCCTTGTTATTCTTGAATGCATTTCTTGATTTATTTTATCATATCGGGTCATATTCTTGTTTTGTTGCTACATCTGTAAAGTGCTTTGGTTAAAAGCACTTTATAAATAATATCATAAATATATAAATAGATTTCATGCTAATCTAAATTAGTCTCTGATGCTAGCAATGATTTCTCTATAATCCAAATTATAGATGAAAGTAAGTTTCCAAATTGCAGAAAAGACAATCATATAGTGCCAATCAAAGAACTATTTTAAATCACATTCAACCGTGTTCCTATATTGCCAGACTATCTAGTAGAACTGAAGAAACACAAAGCTAAGTCTGGAATTCTCAGTTTGGTGGCGGAAATCATTTACTGGCTTTACTGAATGAATTTTGTAGGTTTCAGTCAATACTGCCCGAGATCACGATCATGACAATGAAGGCATACAAATGCAAAGTGTACGGGGCATTCAACAGGTCGAAGTTCAAATTAAGGTGGTCAATGCATCTAATTTTGGTCCATTTCCCTTGCAACTTAAGGACATGCTAAATTTGGAAATGAAATTTAAAAAACAAAACTGTGATGTGGTTGGGGACCATGGTATCAAGGCACTGTTCAAACCCCCAACATACCTTAATTGCTAGATAATCAACTGACAGTTGAGATGAAAGAAGGCCATCTATAAATGAAAGGGTTCTATGTTATTACAACAACAGTCTTTTCATTTATGGGTTTTTTCCGAAACTTTGTTTTAAAAAAAATGAATCCAACTTTTTATTTTTTGGGGGGGTCCCCCAACTCACCCTTCTAATCATTTAACAGTATTCCCTATCCCCTACCTCTTACATACATGTACCCACTACCCCATATATGTTTTGATGAGTTTTTGTTAAGAAAAGGTTTTTGTTAAAAACCCATTGACATAAAGACTGTCAGTGTAACAATGTTCTACCAAAAAAAGACCCAGTGTGCCCCAGTATGCTTTTTGACTACTTCTTTATCTGAGGATTTAATACTGGCAAAATAAGAGTAGAATGTGGACAGGCTGATGTGATTATGGCATAGCTTGACATGATTAAGCCATCAAATTCTGGTAGCACCATCCGTACCCATGATTTCATACAGCATTTGTTTATAGGAACCAATAGAATGTATAAGCCACATTCCCATCCACAGGAGAATCAGCTTCAGTGCTATTTGGCATTTAAGAGATGGTGCGCCATACTTGCCTAGTAGCTGGGCTAAACGTATAGTGTTTGGGGTTCAGGAATAAAGTCTTCAGAAATTAATTTTCAATCCTCATAAAATACTTCTTATTGGCCAACCCCAGATTTCTGCTCCATGCAAAGCAACAGCTACAGTCTTTACCTTATAAACCGTGGGTGGTGCCAAAATCAGATGCAACCCCAGGCTAGTATGAAACCTAATAATGGAAGATGGTACATGGCCATTTTGTTTCCAAAGGGTGAGTCCAATAACCATTGATTACACATCTTAAGCCCAGGTTATCATAATATTTCATTTCTTCATTCCGATGACCACCTAAAAGGTTTTTTTTAAGCATTTCCTGTTCTCTGTTTTTATAATTGAATTTCACACGTACATTTTTAGTCCTCTGCACCTGCAACAGGCTCAACATACAGTTAAAATATTTTGAGAGCACATTCTATGGGCTGGCCATTGAAGCAATATCCTCATACAAAAGGCGGCCACAGACATTTCTTAAATATAAGAACATCTGCACAAGAAAATACTAAATCTGCCAAAACACCAATAATAAGTAATCCAAAAAGAACTGGGGCTAGGACGCAACCTTGTCTTACGCCGCTTTCATTTGTTATGCTTTCAGTTTCCTCACCATTTAGACCACATCTAACCCTAACTGTGTTCAGTAATTGAATCATATCTATAAACTCTCTGTCAATGCCTTTGTCCCTCAGGACTGCCCACAGTTTTTTGTTTGAGAGATTCCATCAAATGCAGCCCTGAGGGTAATGCATGTAAAGTAGAGAATTCCCCTTTTCAGTGATAGATATTTTTGAATTATGATCAATACAGAACTCCTGTTCCATTGAGGATTGTCCATGCCAAAATACTGCTTGGGCAACACTGCCGATTCATGGAATTAATGTGCGCTGAAATTTTCAGCGCAAGCGTGCGAAAGCGTGCGAATCGCAGTGCCAGTGCGAAAATCGCAGTGAAACCCGCGCACAGCGATTCATGGAAGTCCGTGCGTGTGTAAATCCCAGGATGTGTGCCAAAATTCTGCGTGGCGCACACGTCTCCAAGCAGCGTGCGCTACGCGCACAGCAAAATCGCACATAGCGCGGCACACACAACAAAAGTAGGAGGAACAGAGGGCGTGACACGCGGAATGGGGAACAACGCGTGAAAATGTGGGCATCACGGGGGAAGTACAGGAGGCAAATGCGCGGAACGCCCACACACATGTTCAAAACACGTATTCATGGATTCGAACGGGGCTAATGCGTGCGCCAAAAAAGACGCGCTAATCCGGAAACACGTACGCCAGCAGGAAGCAGGCGTACGTGGACCCGCACAGCATAAAAGTGCGCACAAACAACAAACAGACGCCAGGATGAATATACCGTTCCTAGCAGCAGTGGTCGTGGGATACCGCAGGAGGAGGATAGTGAGGCCCAGAATCTTCACACCCAGAACCAGCCTTTTTGGGATGCCTGATGACCAGGTGTATGGGAGGTACAGGTTTCCACCTCACATAACACTCGACCTGGTGAGTGAGTGGGAGGATGACCTCACATCACCCACCCTGTGCTCCCAAGCACTCAGCCCCCTGGAGAAGGTCCCATGCAAATGTGTAAGTGCACTGCTTACAACATGAACTCCATCTCCAAAGTAGACGGCCTTGTGAAGACATGAGGAATGAACCTGCAAATTAGGAGGAAGACATGGATGCACAAGCACATATCAATACACCATGCAGTGTACAATACAACAACAATATCCACTAGGAATGTATACACAGTATTGACTACAGACTGCCCACACAGCTCATGGGAGTCCAACATTACTGTGTAAGTCACTGTCACTTGGGCACACCCTTTGCAAGCCCATGGAAACAGGAAGCAGGAGGGGTGTGTGTCTCACGAACCCAAGCATCTAACCCAAACTCAGGACAAGCCTGCATGTGCCCAGCCGGAATACAGTGGATGCCCACGGGAGCCACACAAGGCAACACACTGTAAAAAAAAATCAAAAATCAAAAATCAAAAATCAAAAATCAAAAATGGCCATGTGGGGTCCAGGGGGGGGAGGCCACCCAGGAGGTCCGAGGACAGGGTGTGCACCAACAGCCACCTGTGTGGATGTTGGGAAAAAAAACACCTCCATGGGCTCATGGCCTGCACGGCTATGCCAATGTGGGAGAACTGCTGCTGTCGCTCTCATCACCCTCTGCTGCTGCCACAGGAGGTGGTGGTGCTATAGGAGGCAGCCCACGCAAAGCCCTGGTATGGTCCTCCATCTCAGCAAGCATGCGGGTGTGGAAGGTCTCGTTCTGGAGGATTATAGTGCGGAGATCCCCATGCACCACCTGACGTGATGCCCGGATCTACTCCCGAGTTGCCTGCATCTCAGCTGAGAGCGAACGTGTGAGCCGCTCCAGCTGCTGTTCTGTCCTCAAGTTAGTGGAAGCCTCAAGGTCAACAAGAGTCTCCCTGAGGTGATGGAGTTCTACCCTCAGGGTCACCCTGTGGCCCTGGGACTCTATTGATATTGATTGGCGTAGAGTCTCCAGTGCCGCCCTTCTGTCCCTGTTGGACGCCAACGTGTCCTCCCTGTGTGATTGGCAAATGGAGTCTGTTGCCTGCTGTAGTTGCTCCATCTGCCTTTCAGGGGGGAGAATGGAAGTGGCCACCCTCTCCATTGCTTGAGCCAACTTCTCAACTGATGCTGCCTGTTGGGTTGCCATACCGTACATGGATTGTTGCCATGCGGTATTGACTGGTGGCGTATGGCCACTGCATCGGCGGACATCACACCTGTTTGGGGCAAGGCGATCTTCGCCTTGCTGTGCCGGCACTGCCTGAGGCAGCAGGACTGCATTCCCCCTCTGATCTGCTGGCCCAGGAACAGGATCAGATGTTGTGGAGTGTGACCCTGCATCCGTAACCGCCAAAGGCGGACTTACCAACACTGACATCCCCATAGAGGGTTCTACCCCTGGTGCAGGTGGGTTGGACAGAACAGAATCCCTGCCAGAAACACTTACCTGCGACAGCACATAGGTCTCATCATCCGAATCAGCACCTGAATAGAGGTCTGGGGAGGTGCACCCAGAGACACCCCTGGACAGAATGGTCTGCAGCAAGATTGGGTTCTCACCCACCACCACACCACGTCCCCCACTGGTGCCCGGTCATGCTTGAGATCCCTCCTGGGTCTGCACCATCTCCTCAACCTCAGCAGCATCAAGTGCATCATCCCCTGCAAAAACATGAAAAACAAAAAATGGAAACAGGCATTAGCACCATAGCACACAAATAGGCCTGACAAGCTACAGAACCAGTACATGATTTACAAATGTCCCACATGACTATAACCCTCCCATGCATGCACTGTCACTGAGTTGGAAGGGGAGGCAAAAGGCAGACACTGATGACACCAAGATGGAAGAGCAACACATTTGCTGAATGCTGCACATTGGCATGTGAGTGGCATGTCCAATACACATACATGACACATGCCATCACACAGATGGCATGTACCATAGCCATGGTACATTCCACAAGTACATCCATATGTCAGTGAATGAGTACTGTCAGCCATCCATGTGAGATGGACTTCATGAGATGATAAATGCTACATAGTGTGACAAAATAGGCATGTGCCACACACTGCAACACATCCAGTGTACAAAAATACAGTGATTGCAGGCCGATGTACACATCAATAGTTGTGCACTTCAACATGACAGGAAACAACTATCATGTTCCACATTCAAACAGGCCCCAAAAATGTATGTGATCAGGCCAATACTCAATCAGCCTGAATGGTCAAATCATTCACCTAACAAGGTAACACATGGGAGCCAATGTGGGGTTCATCAATGACAGAAGCATGTCACAAATGTGACAATAGGGCTGAGGAATGCGTAGCAAAAGAGGGAGAATTGAAACAATCAGCCTGAACGAACACTGAAAAATACAAACAATGTTGTTGCAAGATGCCACTTCAAGGGCAACTGCCGTAATGTGCGCTAAATTACTGCTGTGGGCAGAAGGGATACTGTCACACCCAAATCCAAGGCCGCTGAATGTTTTGGATGAAGCACATGGGTGACCCATACCACTCAGGCACACACACCCTCACCTGGCACTCAATCAGAACCCGTCACCCAAACAGCATACACATGCATTACACACACATGCATGGGCACTCACCGGACAATGCATCATAATCAGGTAGTTCTCCCACACCTTGGATCTGTTCCTCTGTGACGAAGGCCCCAGCAACAGACTCATGTTCAGTGAGTTTGTTGTCCTCTTGTGGAGACCCACCGCCAGTCACCAGAGTAGCGGCATGATTTGAGGCCAGCTTGTTCTTTGCTCTGCGTTTCAGGTCATTCCACCGCTTGTAGCAATCATCAGCTGTGCGCCTCACAAATCCAAGGGCACTTATGCGGTCGGCGATGATCTGCCAGTGTGCCTTACGTTGACCAGTTGTGGTCTTGGGCCCTGCAGTCACCAGCATTTCGTGGCTATGTGCCGACACATAGGACACAAGTGCATCAAGTTCCACCTCATTAAAGCAAGGCTTTCTTGTGAGGTACCAGAGTGTGTAGCCGTGTCTGGGGTCTCATCCTGTCATGCCAGAGCACCCTTCTTCCTCTTCTTTAAAGGTGGCGCAGAGCCAGAGTGACTTACACCGCTCTGGTCAGAAGGGGTAGAATCACCGGTGGACTGGGTAGTAGGAGTGTGGGAATGCACAATGACCATAGGTCTTGATGCAGGCATTGGTTGCAGGGTAATGTTGGCAGGGGGAACGTCAGTTTGATGGACCTGAACTGACACTGTCCTGGCTGGGAGAGTCAGAGCTGGGGCGGATGGAGCTGCAGCTGCCCCTGCAGCCTCCCCACCCTGCATACTTGGGGCAGCAGATGACATAGCTGCCCCAGATCCACATGGCTTGGTGACAACAACTTGCACCGCCACACGTGGCCTAGACTTGCTGACCTGGAAGTCAGCCAGGGAGTCATCCTGTGCCAGGTCAGGTGCCACAATGGGCTGGTCCAACAGGGGCTGAGCTGGGATGGTGTCAGCCACGTTTCCCTCAACCATGGGGGGGCATGGGTGTCCCTGATTGTTCCTCCACACATGGGGGTATAGGGGCACCCTGCAAATCCCGGCCACGTCCCCTACCGCGCCCACCACACCCACCTTTTGAAGGTCGGCCAACTTTGCTCCCTTACCGCTTGGTCGCCTCCCAACCATGGCACTGATGTTGTGCGTATGGGAGTTGCAGTAAACTATTGTCCTGGGCAATTGGGGGTCAAAGGGGTAGGATAATAGATGGAATTCGTACCCTAGTGCTCTAACAAGGCTGTCTGTGACCCCTGGGGGAAGATGACGGGTCACGCAACGCACAGGCAGCCCAAAATCAAAAGTTAACGTGCATGCAACCCCTCGTAGACAATGTGCGTGAAAAAATGAACCTGCACTACGCTGTGGCACCCAGAAACACAAAAATAAGCGTACGCGTAATACACGCAGCCTACAATGACCTCTGAAGGGGAACGCGACACACGGGGCAAGCACAGTTGCTAAGTACATGCGGAACTCACAGTCTGCCTGGAAAAAGAAAGTAAAAAATATGCGCGTGTGCACGTTGGCAACACCCCCGCCAAAAGAAGAATTGTACGCTGTCTGAGGAGACAGGACAAAAGGAGAAGTGAACTCTGTTTGAGGAAACAGGCCTAACAAAAAATCAGAAAAGAGCTGTCAGAGGTAACAGGGAGTACGAACTAGAAACGCTGTGAAGTAATCGCGTGTGAACAGACAAGAAGTACAGATTTCACCCACTCGCTCTCCACGAAAAGCACGTACAAGGAAATGGCGTCCTACACGTAGCTTTTAAACCGGCCCACACGTACACGTCAGATACGCGTGTACGTGGGCGCTTTCCTCCAATTACATGTGATGACACTCGGACGTGCAGTTTTTCCACGTTTGCTCTGTCATCACATGCTATGAGGTAAACGCCCGCGCGCGTAATGTAACTTACACGCTTACGCGCTAAGGGCCTTTGGTTCAATGAAATCACGTGCGTGTGCTGACGTGCTTACGCGCTAAGGCCCTTTCTTCGAATTACACGCTGACGTGCAATTTTTTCACGTGCCAAATCACTCCATATCAAGCTGGCCACGCGAAAACACACGGAAGACCACACTCGTGCCCAGAAGGCTGAATTACTGCCCCCCAGAGCCCCGAGCACGCTCCCACCTGCCGTCTGCTGCTGCCTGACTGCCTGCTGTCCACGTGCCCTGCCATTTGCTGCCTGCATGTCAGCCAGGGGTGTAGTTGCTGTGACCACCCGTGCTGGAACCGAAGACTCCCGACTGGGATTCCATCGCTCCACAGCCCAGCCCCAGGACCCAGTTGCCCACCCATTCCTGTCTCTGGGGTTGCCGTGTCCAGTACAACACCATCTGGCAACACTGGCAACCCCCAGCCAGAGAGGCAAAGGGCCACCAGCTTCACTGCCACCGAAGTTGGTGTCCTGGTGGAGCAAGTCCTGGGGCAGTATGATGCCCTCTTTGGAAGTTCGCACGCCGACAATGAAAGACGGACCAGGACCTGGATGGACATCATGACTGCCATAATGCGGAGGCGGTGGCAGTCCGCGACTTACATCATGTCAAGAAGCGCTGGGAGGACTTCAGGACCAAGACCCTCAACAAGCCTAAGCGCCTCGCTAAGGCAGCGGATGCCAAGGGGCGCCGGGCCCAGCTGTCAAACCATCAAATGAGGGTCCTGGAATGCATATACCCAGCGCTCTACGTCCCGATCCTTGAGAGGCAGACCCGTCTGGAGTCGAGCGGTAAGTGTACATGCATGTTGATAGTACGCTGTGCGTGTCGTGGTGTGCCAGTAGTGTGCAGGTTGCACATGTGTTTATGTTGGGCCATGTAGGGATGTGTATGAACATGGGCGTGAGGCTGCCACATGTGAGTCCTCTCAGTTGTGAAACACATTGATGGTGTATGTGTTGGTAAGCATGCTGGGCAAATGCAGGTGTGGGAGCACACATGTTTGAATTTCTGTGTATGTACATTGGCATGGTTGTGGCATGGATGGTGGTTCATAATGCATGTATCTGCACTGTGTACATGTGCATGTATGTGTATCTGACAAGTGTGCAACTGTGATGCAACATGGATGCATGTGACACTGATATGTAGAAGGATGAATGGCAGATGTGACATGTATGGCGATCTCATCACTGCAACAGTTGGAGGAGATGTAGACATGCATGTAAGTGTGGTGGCGTGTGTGCATGTCTAGTGCACTCCTTGTGTTTCATGTGATGTCAGGCTCACCTTTGGCTGTTCATGCTGTTGTATGTGTATGGATGGTGCTGCCTGGTGCAATATTGCTTTTGAAATGTTCATGTGTGTGAGTTAAAATGACATGTGTGCCGTGGAGTGTGATGCTGTGTCTGTAGTTAAACAATGCCACTCATGTGCAACTGTCATGTGTGTATCAGTCCATTGTACAGTGCCCTGATGCCTGTGTTTGATCTCTCCCTGTCTGCAGCGTCAACTGAAGAAGAGGGTGGAGAGGGTGCTGTGGAGCACAGCGGCAGGGATCGCACCACCAGCCAGAGACGCAAGGCCCGGCTCCCCTCCCAGGTTGTCATCTTGTCGGGGAGTGAGGAGTCCGGTGCCGCGTCCAAGGCCGCAGCTGCCGAGGGAAGGTCCAAGAGGCGGAGGTCGGAGTTGGACTCCTTGGCAGCAGAAGGGGCAGCTGAGACCCGACAGGGTCCGACGTAGGAAGATGGCACAGAGTCATCCAGGTTGGTGGGGGGTTTGGTGGAGGAGGAGGCCGTACAAGGGACAGACACGGGGTCTGGAGGTGGGGATTCGACTGGTGCTAGTGGCGCAGTGCAGGGGCAGGGACAGGAGGCAGCACAGGCCACCGCGGAGGTGCCTGTGTGTAATCCTGTCCCCGATCCTGTGACTGCATCATCCCGCACCAGCAGGGATGCCTACGTCCAGACCCGTTTTCAGGGAGGGGATCCACTTACAACAACTGGCCTTCCTCTCCCTGCGGACGTGGCTATCGGGGACCGAGTTGAGCCTGTCCTGGGTGGGGTGGCGTTGCGTCAATGTGCCATGCAAGGTGACCTGCAGTCTTTTCATGAGGAGACTGCACGTCATCTCGAATGGCTCGTTGACCGCGCTGACCTACTGGGACAGCTCACCAGGGCCGGATTCCTCCGTTTGCTGGACCTTGTTCCGACCCCCTCCTCAACTGAACCCCCTATGCGCCAGTCGTACTCCATGCCATCTTCCCACCCATGTATCACCTGGGTACCCTGTGGAGCTGCCTCTGACCCTGCGGCCAGGCTGATGGAGGACACATCCCTGCCACAGTTGGGAGTCGGACGTCCAGCAGGGGTGCCCACATCAACAACTGCACCCCAGCCGGAGGAGGATGTGCAGGCAGCAAGAGCCAGGGCACAGGCAGAGGCACAGCAGCAGCAGCAACAAGGTGGGAGCCATGATGGCTCAGGGCCTTCGTCATCGGAGGGGCAGGCATCGGCCAGAGGGCAGGAGGACCCAGGACTGGAAGTGTCGTCCGTGTGGCAGCGGTTAGGCCATGCTATAGATGCGGAGCGGCAGCGGGCAGAAGAGGCACGGCTCACGATGGTCAGGGCGGAGAACTCCATGTGGAGGGACCTGAGGTGGGCAGAGTGCCTCGAGGCAACTCGCAGGGAGTTGGAACAGGCCATGAGTGCCTCCCTGCAAGACCTCGGGGCCAGGACGGAGGCCCGCCTCCAGGACATTGAGCAGGAGTTCGATGATGCCCTGGCCTGGGACATCCAAAAGTGAGCCGTCGGACTAGCCCGCTGCCATTGTAAATAGTTTTTAGAGTTAGGTTTCCTTTTCGTTTTCCATTTATTTGTGGTCAATGGACAATGCCACACACATTTGTATATAGTTATATTTTTAGGTAGTTTCTTAGGTAGGTTTAATTTGTTTAGTTGGGCTCATGGACCCTTTACATCGTTGGACACTGGATTGATTTTTTTGGGGATTTTTGCACATGGATTTTGATTTTGGACAATGGATTGTATATAGTTACATCATGGATTCATTTGTATTTTTTTCATTATGCACATGGAGTAATGATTTTTCTTTCAGGACAACGTATTGTAAATAGTTGGACTATGGATTGCTTTTGCATTTTTATTTATCATTATGAACATGAAACAATGGATATCTTTTCTTTTACCTTTTTTGGATTTGCGTTGGTGGAGGGAGAGTTTGGACTGTTTTTCTTTCAATTTTTTTTGCATTGCTTGTCTTTTTCATTCTTTCATCTTTTTCACATGCTTTTCATTTCATGTTTGATATTTTGGTATGCTTTCATTTCATTTATTTATTTATGTACATAATACCTTTTCATATTTTAGTTCCATGTGTGGGATTTGCTCATTGGGTTGATGCATGTGAAATTGTGGGTTTACACAGGCAATGCCAACCAGCGTATGTGTGTGATGGACATGTGCAGATGTACATAGTTGAGTTTTGGTTTGTGTCTTGAGATAGGCATGTCAGTGTGGGGTGGATTGGGAAATCATTGCGTCTCAAGAATGGGGTGGCATGATGTGGTATTTCTTTATGTAGAAGTGGGCCATGACTGTGCATCTTTATTTCGTGTAGGGGGGGACATTTATTTCGTGTAGGGGGGGATATGAGTGGGGGCCTGCTGGCAGGTGCCCTGCACTGCTGGGGGTTGGGGGTGCAGGGGGACATGAGTGGGACATGAGTGGGGGCCTGCTGTCAGGTGCCCTGCACTGCTGGGGGGTGGGGGTGCAAGGGGACATGAGTGGGGGACTGCTGGCAGGTGCCCTGCACTGCTGGGGGGGTGGGGTTGCAAGGGGACATGAGTGGGGGCCTGCTGGCAGGTGCCCTGCACTGCTGGGGGGTGGGGGTGCAGGGGGACATGAGTGGGAGCCTACTGGCAGGTGCCCTGCACTGCTGGGGGGTGGGGGTGCAGGGGGACATGAGTGGGACATGAGTGGGGGCCTGCTGGCAGGTGCCCTGCACTGCTGGGGGGTGGGGGTGTAGGGGGACATGAGTGGGACATGGGTGGAGGCCTGCTGGCAGGAGCCCTGCCCTGCTGGGGGGTGGGGGTGCAGGAGTGCATGAGTGGGACATGAGTGGGGGCCTGCAGGCAGGTGCCCTGCAGACCCATGTCCCACACATGTCCCCCTGCACCCCCACCCCCCAGCAGTGCAGGGTACCTGCCAGCAGGCCCCCACTCATGTCCCCCTGCACCCCCACCCCCCAGCAGTGCAGGGCACCTGCCGGCAGGCCCCCACTCATGTCCCACTCATGTCCCCCTGCACCCCCACCCCCCAGCAGTGCAGGGCACCTGCCAGCAGGCCCCCACTCATGTCCCACTCATGTCCCCCTGCACCCACACCCCCCAGCAGTGCAGGGCACCTGCCAGCAGGCCCCACTCATGCCCCCTGCACCCCCACCCCCCAGCAGTGCAGGGCACCTGCCAGCAGGCCCCCACTCATGTCCCACCCATGTCCCCCTGCACTCCCAGCAGTGCAGGGCACCTGCCAGCAGGCCCCCACTCATGTCCCACACATGTCCCCCTGCACCCCCACCCCCCAGCAGTGCAGGGTACCTGCCAGCAGACCCCCACTCATGTCCCCCTGCACCCCCACCCCCCAGCAGTGCAGGGCACCTGCCGGCAGGCCCCCACTCATGTCCCACTCATGTCCCCCTGCACCCCCACCCCCCAGCAATGCAGGGCACCTGCCAGCAGGCCCCCACTCATGTCCCACTCATGTCCCCCTGCACCCACACCCCCCAGCAGTGCAGGGCACCTGCCAGCAGGCCCCCACTCATGCCCCCTGCACCCCCACCCCCCAGCAGTGCAGGGCACCTGCCAGCAGGCCCCCACTCATGTCCCACCCATGTCCCCCTGCACTCCCAGCAGTGCAGGGCACCTGCCAGCAGGCCCCCACTCATGTCCCACACATGTCCCCCTGCACCCCCACCCCCCAGCAGTGCAGGGTACCTGCCAGCAGACCCCCACTCATGCCCCCCTGCACCCCCACCCCCCAGCAGTGCAGGGCACCTGCCAGCAGGCCCCCACTCATGTCCCACTCATGTCCCCCTGCACCCCCACCCCCCAGCAGTGCAGGGCACCTGCCAGCAGGCCCCCACTCATGTCCCACTCATGTCCCCCTGCACCCGCACCCCCAGCAGTGCAGGGCACCTGCCAGCAGGCCCCCACTCATGTCCCACTCATGTCCCCTGCACCCCTACCCCCCAGCAGTGCAGGGCACCTGCCAGCAGGCCCCCACTCATGTCCCCCTGCACCCCTACCCCCCAGCAGTGCAGGGCAAATGCCAGCAGGCACCCACTCATGTCCCCTTGCACCCCCACCCCCCAGCAGTGCAGGGTACCTGCCAGCAGGCCCCCACTCATGTCCCCTGCACCCCGACCCCCAGCAGTACAGGGCGCCTGCCAGCAGGCCCCCACTCATGTCCCACTCATGTCCCCCTGCACCCGCACCCCCCAGCAGTGCAGGGCACCTGCCAGCAGGCCCCCCACTCATGCCCCCTGCACCCCCACCCCCCAGCAGTGCAGGGCACCTGCCAGCAGGCCCCCACTCATGTCCCACTCATGTCCCCTGCACCCCTACCCCCCAGCAGTGCAGGGCACCTGCCAGCAGGCCCCCACTCATGTCCCCCTGCACCCCTACCCCCCAGCAGTGCAGGGCAAATGCCAACAGGCCCCCACTCATGTCCCACTCATGTCCCCCTGCACCCCCATCCCCCAGCAGTGCAGGGCACCTGCCAGTAGGCCCCCACTCATGTCCCCCTGCTTCCCCACCCCAGCAGTGCAGGGCACCTGCCAGCAGACCCTCACTCATGTCCCCTTGCACCCCCACCCCCCAGCAGTGCAGGGTTCCTGCCAGCAGGCCCCCACTCATGTCCCCCTGCACCCCCGACCCCCAGCAGTACAGGGCACCTGCCAGCAGGCCCCCACTCATGTCCCACTCATGTCCCCCTGCCCCCAGGTCATGACGATCCTCAATCATGGCCCTTATGGCCAGCCTCCCCAGCCCAAAGACCCAACCAAGTATTGCATCCACCCACATAGAAAAGGCAATTACATGATACAACCCCAATGGCAAGTATGTAAATGAGCACATGTCCATCACACACACACAATGGGTGCAAGTGAATGTGAAAACCCATATCATGACATGCATGAAACCAATGAGATAATACCACACATCGAAGTATGAAGAAAAAAATGTATTAAACACAACATGAATGTAATCAAAATCTAACACACAACAATGGGAATAATAAAAGAAAAGCTGCATGTCCGTAAAAGAATAAAAAACAAGAAATCATAATCCAAAGAAATCCAAAAGAAATGGTGTCCAAAGTCACAGTCCAACAAAGCAAATCCAAGGGAAAAAGAAAGTGAAAACCATTGCTCCATGGTGAAAATAAAAAAAAGAGAATAATCCAATGGTGAACTATGTACAGATGAACAATCCAGGGTCCATGAGCCCAACTGATGAAATTAAACCTATCAAAAATACTACCTAATAGAAAACTATATACAAAACGTAGTGCATTGTCCAAGCGCAACCAAAATAAAGAAAAAACGAAAGGAAACCTAACACTATCTAACTATATACAATAACGGCGGGCAAGTCCAGCAGCTCACTCTGTGGTGTCCCGGACCAGGGCATCACGAACTCCATGTCTATTTGCCGGAGGCGGGCCTCTGTCCTGGCCCCGAGGTCTTGCAGGGAGGCACTCATGGCCTGTTCCAACTCCCTGCGAGTTGCCTCGAGGCACTCTGCCCGCCTCAAAGCCCGACGCATGGAGAACTCCGCCCTGACCATGGTGAGCCGCGCCTCTTCTGCCCGCCGCCGTTCCACACCTATCTGCTGGCCCAACCGGTGCCACACGGAAGACACTCCCATTCCTGGGACCTCCTGCCCTCTGCCTGATGCCTGCCCCTCCGATGTTGATGTCCCCGAGCCATCATTGCTCCCACCTAGAGCCTGCTCCTGCTGCTGCTGTCCATGTGCCGTGTCTAATGGTGCCTGCACATCCTCCATCAGATAGTCTCCAGTTGTGGTGTCCACCCCTGCTGGGCCGCCGACTCCCAACTATGGCAGGGATGTGAGCTCCACCAAGCAGGCTGTGTTGGTCGGGCCAGGTCCACAGGGGGCCCTGGTGGAATCTGGGCCGGAAGACGGTGTGGAGAACGACTGGCGCATAGTCTCCACAGAGGAGGAGAGGTCCGCCAGAGTGTGCGAAACATGTAGGAACCCACCAACAAGGGCCCCTCCCAGCAGTGCCATGTCACGACGCTGCTCTCTGTGATGGCGTGTGTTCTCCGCCCAGGAAGAACGGACATCATCACGAATGACACACGTGCGCAACGCGACACCAACCAGGACGGAGCCCATACGTTTGTGGGACCCCTCGTCCACAGGTAGTGGAGAGGCAGATGACATGGCCCTCTCCCCTACCTGCGGGCGGGCCTGGGACAGGGCCTCCCTGCTGGTGCATGGTGGTGCAATCACAGGGTCAGGGACAGCGACATGCACAGGCCCCTCTGCGGTGACCTGTGCTGCCTCCTGACCCTGGCCCTGGACTGCACCACTGCACCAGTGGTACTACCCCCGCCAGGCCCCATGTGCGGCTCAGTAGCGGGCTCCTACTCCTCTGTGGAGACCACCAACCTGGATGTCTCCACACCGTCTTCCGCCATTGGAAGCCCCTGTGGGGGCTCACCCGGCCCTTCCGCCACAGCCGCTGTGGCAGACGCAGCACCAGCCCCCTCGCTCCCGGATGATGGTAATTCCTGGGAGGGTGGCTGGGCCTTGCGTCACCGCCCAGTGGAGGCATCCCCGCCGCTTGGTTCCACAGCGCCGTCTCCGCCCTCTTCTTCACTTGACGCTGCGTAGAGGGAGACATAGAAGACAAGAATCAGGGTACAGTACAAAATACCCTAGACCGGAAGCAATAACACATGAGTGGCACTGTCAAATGTCACTTCCATCCTGTCATTCCACAACACATGGGTGAATGCACACAACACACATGCAGAAACAGTCCTGGCGCCTGCAATCAACATCAACATCCATGTAGAAGGGCCCCTATAAACCAAGATGTTGCCTTCAAAGTCACATGCATCCATGGCGTTTCAAAGTCACACACACACTTCTCAGGCACACACACACACATGTGCACCATACATGTACATAACATCAGCACCCATTCCTCACCCCCCCCTTCATGTCCAGGAAAAGAGAAAGCCATGCTTTCATGTGTGCATTCCGCATAGAGCGCCCCATGTTGCATTAAAACACATGCACCAACCATGTGGTTCACACATAACTGGTCTCACATGCATGACCATGATGTCCCTGCACACACACATCCATACATGGCCTATGTCACACATACAGGCAAGCATCAGACTACCAGCACACTGCAACATGCCCTGTCTCACATAGCAATGCTTGCCCACTTACTGCTCAACTCCAGACGGGTCTGCCTCCGAAGGATCTGGGCGTGGAGCGCTGGGCCTACGCGTTCCAGGACCCTCATCTGGATGTTACTAATGCATGCCCGGCCCCCCTCCGCGAGGCGCCGGGCCTTGTGGAGGGTCCTGGACCTGAAGTCCTCCCAGCGCTTCTTGACGTGCTTGATGTCGCGGGTTGCCACCCCCTCCACGTTGATGGCAACCACTACATCGTCCCAGATCCTCTCCCGTCCTTCCTTGTTGGTGCGTGAAGTTCCGAAGAGGGCATCATAATGCCCCAAGACATGCTCCCCCAGGACACCAACTTCGGTGGCAGTGAAGCTGGTGGCCCTCTGCCTCTCTGGCTGGGAGTTGCCAGTGGTGCCAGATGGAAATGTGCCCGACATGGCAACCCCAGAGACAGGAGTGGGTGGGCAACTGGGTCCTGGGGCTGGGCTGTGGAGCGATGGTATCCCAGTCGGGAGTCTTCTGTTCCAGCAGGGGTGGACACAGCAACTGGACCCCTGCAGATGGCTGATGTGCAGGCACCAAATAGCAGGGCACTTGGGCAGCGGACAGTCATGCAGCAGCAGATGGCAGGTGGGAGCATGCTCCGGGCTCTGGGGGGCAGGAAAATGGCCTTGAGGGCAGGAGCGTGGTCTTCCGTGTGTGTATGCGTGGCCAGCTTGATACAGAGTGATTTGGCACGTGAAAAAATTGCACGTCAGCGTGCAATTCGAGGAAAGGCCCTTAGCGCGTAAGCGGGTCAGCACACGTACGCAATTTCATTGGACCAACGGCCCTTAGCGCGTAAGCGCGTCTGTGATGTATCGCGCACGGGTGTTGCCCTTTCGCGTGTAAAACTTCACGCGAACCCCAGGAATACACGTACCCCACTCGCACAGGGCCCTTTCGCATGTAAAACTTCACGCAAAACCCAGGAATACACGTACCCCACTCGCACAGGCCCTTTCGCGTGTGAACCTTCCCGCGCACCCCCAAAATACACGTACCCTGCTGAAATCACGTGTGAGACTTCCCGCAAACCCCAGTAATACACGTACCCCTCTCGCACAGGGCCTATCGCGTGTGAAACTTCCCGCGAACCCCAGTAATACACGTACCCCGCTCGCACAGGGCCTATCACGTCTGAAACTTCCCGCGAACCCCAGTTATACACATAGCCCACTCGCACAGGCCCTTTCGCGTGTGAAACTTCCCGCGAACCCCCGAAATACACGTACCCGGATCCAATCGCGTGTGAGACTTCCCGCGAACCTCCGTAATACACGTACCCTGCTGAAATCGCGTGTGAGACTTCCCGCGAACCCCAGTTATACACGTACCCCACTCGCACAGGCCCTTTCGCGTGTGAAACTTCCCGCGAACCCCGTAATACACGTACCTGGATCCAATCACGTGTGAGACTTCCCGCGAACCACGTAATACACGTACCCGGATCCAATCGCGTGTGAGACTTCCCGCGAACCCCCGTAATACACGTACCCTGTTGAAATCGCGTGTGAAACTTCACGCGAACCCCAGTTATACACGTACCCCACTCGCACAGGCCCTTTCGCATGTGAAACTTCCCGCGAACCCCGTAATACACGTACCTGGATCCAATCATGTGTGAGACTTCCCGCGAACCCCGTAATACACGTACCCGGATCCAATCGCGTGTGAGACTTCCCGCGAACCCCGTAATACACGTACCCTGCTCCAATCGCGTGTGAAACTTCACGCGAACCCCAGTTATACACGTACCCCACTCGCACAGGCCCTTTCGCGTGTGAAACATCCCGCGAACCCCCGTAATACACGTACCCTGCTGAAATCGTGTGTGAGACTTCCCACGAACTCCAGTTGTTCACATACCCCACTCGCACAGGCCCTTTCGCATGTGAAACTTCCCGCAAACCCCGTAATACACGTACCCGGATCCAATCGCATGTGAGACTTCCCGCGAACCCCGTAATACACGTACCCGGATCCAATCCCGTGTGAGACTTCCCGCGAACCCCCATAATACACATACCCTGCTGAAATCGCATGTGAGACTTCCCGCGAACCCCAGTTATACACGTACCCCACTCGCACAGGCCCTTTCGCGTGTGAAACTTCCCGCGAACCCCGTAATACACGTACCCGGATCCAATCGCGTGTGAGACTTCCCGCGAACCCCTGTAATACACATACCCTGCTCCAATCGCGTGTGAAACTTCCCACGAACCCCACCTATACACGTACCCCACTCGCACAGGCCCTTTCGCGTGTGAGACTTCCCGCGAACCCTGTAATACACGTACCCTGCTCCAATCGCGTGTGAAACTTCACGCAAACCCCAGTTATACATGTACCCCACTCGCACAGGCCCTTTCGCGTGTGAAACTTCACGCGAACCCCAGTAATACACGTTCCCCGCTTGGCGTTTGCTGTTTGGCAGCCCTGTAAACTGGTCCAGGGTTAGCGCAGCACTTTGCGCTGGATTGGGGATTTTGATGGCTTTTCCTTGCGCAAGGGCGTTCTTGGGGGCGTAACTGCCGCTGCTGCAGTGTCGCTGCGCCACTCTGCGCCACGGCTGGTTTTGGATGCTAAAATCCATGAATACGCTGTGCGCGGAAATCGATTTTAGCGCACGCGGCTGGTGCAGACATTCGCACACGCACACTGTGCACCAGCCGCGTGCGCCACTTGTGCGCGAAATTCTATGAATTACCATATGTATTTTTCAGCTATATAAAGATTCCACTAAGACCCGCATGAATTTAGCCCAGATGTGCCACACTGAATCTAGCCTGAAGACTGGGTGATAATTTCCCGGATGACTGTGATGCCCCTTTTAAAATATGGGAATCAAAGGTGCCAAAAGAGGGGACAGAAACGGCATCGGGCTGGGACTTTCATTGCGATATGGGGCATCCTGATAATACAGGGTATCCAGGGATATAACCCAATCAAACTGCGATACACTCTACCAGAACTGTCAGTCCTCACAGGCTATAGATTATATATTTTTTCTTTTGATTGAACAATTTCTTCTTTTTAAGTGCCCACGTTTGAAAAAGACCAAAGGAAGGTCAAAAAACGTGTCACCAAGGGGCACAATTATAATAAAGGCACTATTTTGCTATTCTCTGTTTCACATTTAATTTGTGTTGACACTGGCACCATATCCGAGTCAACCAGGTAAACTTTAGTGCTCCTGGACTTGGCCAATTTCTTGGTATAGCCCTTTGCATTTATAACCTTCATTGTACAAGGGCCTCCTTTCAGTAGGTCAGACCTAGATAAATAGACAGGAATCCCATCCAGGTGTAAGGCTTAAATTAACTCCCAGTTCGCAACAGGGGCTGATCCTCTGGATTCAAGCCCCGGTCACCAGATTCCCAGCTCCAGCACTTCTCCGCTGGACCATATGACCACATGACCATATGACCACATGAAAGGCCAAACTCGACTGTGAAGGTAAAATGTCCCAAAAGGACTCATGTATCCAGGAAACATCTTGGAAGCGCTTCTCAGTTTTAAAACTGGCATCTTTGATATGCTATGATATGATATGTTTTGATATATGATATGGCTTTTGTAACGCGCCTATAGACAAGTGTTTCATCATTTCCCTATTAACACATATCTTCTCTTGGGTTATCTTTCATGTTTTGATATTACGAAAAGTGAACTGCCATTCATCCTGTGCTCTTTCTTCTTTATTTATTCATGCAAAGCCAATTGCATCAAATGTGCATATTTCACCCTTAGATGTTAAATTCTCATGACGCGCGTTCTGTTTGCATATGTTAATGAGTTCCACTGCTATTTTTTGTTTTTAGGACTTGTGGTCTGCTCTCACTCCTTTGCCCTCATTGTTAAAAATGTTAATGGCACTTTAAATCAGCCTTGGAGTGGAGAAAATGCCAATCCAGTGACATATAGAATGGCAAAATAACATTAGGCCAGTGCCACTTAAGCAAGCTATGCTGAATACCAGGTCAAATGTCTTCAAAGGGTACGGAAGGGTTTGGGTATCTTATTTTCTGGCCTTCAGTCCACACCGGTCCCAACCAGTAGCAGCTTTTCACAAAGCAATGAACTGCCATCTTTTTGAAAGAAATCCTATTAGACGTCCTGTGGGTCGTATTCCCGTGTCCTTCTGGTCAGACGACACTGACGGTGGCCCCAAGAAAAGATTTTCTTGGTCCATTTGGGTCTCCTGAATAGGGCTAGGCAAAGTTTCCGCGGGTGGATGAAAATCTGTCATTTAGATAATTGTGTCTGCCCCGGCTGCTGTGGAAAAACAGAGACGTCATTTAGGGGTCGCCAGTGGTCGCATTTTATTTTTAGGTCATTTATTAGGTGCTTATACAATTAGCAAAAACTTTTTCAAAGCTTTGGTTCGACTGGTTTTACTGGGCTAGCTGCAGGAAGTTCACTCGGGAAATGGTGTTTGGTTTGTGTGCCATGAAGGACACCACCACAGGGTGCCCAGGCGCTCCCATCACTCGCTGGAGCAGCCACGTGTCGCATAGATCCAAACACACACTTCCCCTTTCCAGTGTATCGGTGGGCGTCGTTCACTCACTTGGCAAACGATTGCAAGTGTACTCTGCGGACAACAGCACGTGCATGACGACAGCTTTCAAACTGGGAACAAGTTCGCTGCCACGCCTTCCGCCCCTCCCCTGAAGGCCTGTTGTACACGTACCCTTTGAGATGCTACTGAACAATGGTACATTATTTAACGACCCGTGATGCATGCACACATAAACAAACTTTGCATGCATATTTTCATGTGTTTTTGTTCATTCACTTGCAGTGTCAGTTGCAGATTTTGGGTGTGGTACTGGTGGGGCAGGGTGGAGAAAGGAGCATGCGCTGTGGTAGAGGAGGGAAAAGACCTGGTGGGGGAGGGTGGAGAAAGGAGCACGCGCTGTGGTAGAGGAGGGAAAAGACCTGACGCGTGAGTTTACTTATTTTTCAGAACTAGCTTAATGAGGGCGCCCAGCTTTCAATATCAGGTGGAGGATTTGAGAGAGAAGGAAGCTCCTCGCTGTGGCAGCAGGCAGAATGTGTCACGCTATTACGTAAGGCACCCGTTATGGCGACAATGTTCTTGTGTGGTCCTATGCTGCGTCACTGGTGGCTCAGGCTTTGCCTTCTGTGGGCAGTGTGTGTGTGTGCGTGTGGGAGGAAGCCAGCTGAACCAAATTAACATGACAGGATAAACGGAGCCTAATTACGCGAAACCTGAACTTCCACCACACCTCCTCTCAGTTCTGCGTGCACTGAAGTGAACCAAGACCCCTGTGTACCCTTGGCATTCCTCTGTATAGCACACCTGAGCTCAGGACAAGACATTGTAAGAGGTGTTAAGGGATGGAAAAACGAACGAGCACAGCGCACAACGTCATAAACTGAAAAGAATGTGAAATCCACGTAAAGATTTCTTTTAAACATTTCTCAAAAGAGGGACAAAATGGAGACAATCTTTCTTAATATGATCAAATACGCTTATTATTATTATTAAGGTAGTTGTTGAGCGCAGACCTAGTTTCGGATTGAAATGACGCGCTTTGTAAGTCTTGGGAAGTAGATCGAAAGGGATGAGTACAAGGGTGAGGGAACTACCAAGGAGGAGGTGGCGGCCATTTAGCAAGCAAGATAATTCAACCAAAATACCCTTTTTGAGGCATGGTCCCATGGTAAAGGTGGATGTGAAAGACTCAACGCCGATATCTGATCAAAATAAAGGTTTGTAGGGGTCTAACTTGTACCTTTCTGTCTTTTCAGCAGGACAGGACCACAGTTCAGGCGGATTTCCAGTGGGGTCTATAAGGCAAAGGAGGGGGAGCATGCCATAGGGACAAAGGTTACCTTAGTGTTAGTTCTCCTTGACAGGGCACCCCCTCGTGCCTTCAACAATGGTGGACTCTAAGCAGCAGCAAAGCATTGCTATGCCTAGGGTTGAGTTGCCAGGACATCAAAGTGCTAAAAAGAAAACATGTTCTAATTCTTGGTATTTTTTGTTCACAATGTGCTGTCAGAGGCCAACATCGGATCAGAAGAACAGTTTGAGTGGCAGCTTTGTTTTCCCACTTCCATGGTGGGAAATTGTAGATTTATCATGCGGTCTCGCAATTCGCCCACACGGCCTCGCTTCCTGCGGCATGCAATGAAAGGAAAGGCGGACACCAGAGGAGGATTCAAACATACGTCTTTATTCCTCTACTCCATTACACGCTATATCCCTCCCTTTCCTGTTCCTAACCCTTCCCTTGATCCCGGCCTATCCCCTCCCACGTGACACGTGTACTGGCTTCATGCGACTTCGGCCCCCCACCCCTTTCTTAATAAAACGTTACTTTTAGTTAATTTCTTCTATAAGTCTCTTGGGTCAGTTTCTGGCCCTCTGAGGTCTCTCTATCAGGCTCGAGGACGGATGATCATGCCTTTCTCTCAGAGGCGAATTAACCTGTTCTTCACTAGAATCTTAACCATCTCCTTCCTTCATAGGGAGAGTCCCACCTTTGTGACTCAACATCTTCGGCTGATAAGTGTGTTGTGATGATTCCAGGTATTTTCCTGAAGTGCGACAAATTTTCCTTTCCCCTTAAACTGTGAAAAGAGATCCTTTCACTCGAGTTACTGTCACGGGTTCTTTGACAAAAGCGTCTGAGTGCTTCCTGCTCTGCGGCTGGCATACTGTCATGCGATGGAGTATTGGTAGCTTGACTAGTACCCTCCTTGGTTCCCTCCTCCTCACCTGTGCTGAGTTCTTCTGAGGAACCGTCTGTGTCAATGGCTCTTCTTTCCCTCCAGAGGTCTCGTCCTTTCCTGTTGAGAGTGGGACGAGCTCCACCGGAAGCCACCCTGCCTACTGGTAGACAGCAAGGCAGAAGGGGCCCTCCGGGAGTCCGCCCCCAAAACCAGGGAAAAGCGTGGCTGAAAAACCCTGGTGTGCTTGGACGTATAGCACTACTGATGTCGAGGCTGAAGGCGTTCCGTTGGAGTTGATACGAGGACTACAGTTCCCAGAAGACACTGCAGGAATCGGGGTAGTGTGCGTATCCTGAGCGCTGTTGGAATGATTCCGTATCCGAGGAAGTGAGGATGAGGTCTGCAGGAGACAACGGAGGGAATGGAGCATATAAATGAAAAGGTAAGCCCCACCGGGAAGGGAAATTCAACGGAGCGGGAGAAACAGAGGAGAGGAGGTAGCACTCAGAGGGATTGCGGGATGAGAGTAGAGAGGGATATCACTGAGGGCTGACAAGAGGAAGCAAGCAGGAATACACTGTGCGGGGGGGGGTCTGAGAGGAGACCAAGCGTATGAACCAGGCCGGAAAAGCAAGGTTGCAACGCAATGAGTACCGCGTGAGACGCCCATTTATGTGCGTCATGACGGCACAGCAGTGCGTGGGAGACTAGACCGCTGGTGGAGGAATCAGCCCTTCCACCGGCTCCATAGCTTCCATGGAGCGCGCGTCATGACGCATACTATCACGATATCTCCTACCTCTAAATCATTCTCACGGGCTCTCGGGTCTCCATCCGCGTGCCTTTTCATGGTTTCCTTGGCTCTCGTGTCTCGTTCTCTCACCTCAGTGTCTCCTTTGTGCTTCTCTTCAGCACTCATGACATGAGGGATTCTTGTGTGCATGTCTCGCCCAAACATCACTTCAGATGGTGCTTTCCCGGTGGTGCTGTGGGGAGTGTTGCAATAATCACACAATAGTTGGTATAAGGCCTTTTCCAGTGGTTCTCCCGTCGAACGTGCAATTTGTACTATTCTCTTGAGGTTGCTCATAAAGCGCTCCACTGTACCATTAGCCTGTGGACAGATTGGCGTGATTCGTCTGTGGCTGAAACCCATTTATTCTGCAAAAGTCTTGAAATGCTGCCCTGTGAATGGGGGTCCATTGTCTGATTTAACTATGCGCGGGATCCCATAAGCGGTGAACATCCGATCTAGCGCAGGTATGGTGTGGCAGGCTGATGTGGACGGTACTAATTGTACGTCTGCGAAGCGTGTGTACTCATCTATGGCCACAAATATGTACTCTCCTCTTTCCAGGGGTCCAAACAAGTCCACAGCTATCTCGTCCCAGGCCATCTCAGGGAGGTCCGTCATGTGCAGCGGTTCAGGATGGGTGATGGGGTTGATGGCTGCGCATGTGGGACAGTGCTGGAGTAGCTCGTCTACTTGTGAGTCTAACTGTGGAAACCATACCTTCTGCTTTAGCATTCTTTTAGTGGACACAATGCCACAATGTCCTTCATGTTCCAGTTCTAGGATGAAAAATTGTCCTTGTCCCAGTAGGCACCAAACAGAAATGTTCCCACCAGGAATTACTTCCGCTTATTAGATCACAATTGGTAAATGGAGAAAATAAATAACAGAGGTTTGAGTGGTCTGGCTACCGACTTGCTTCTAGCAAGCCATGGTAAATACCCTGAAATGAATGAGTTAGACCATCAAGACATTAGAAAGTATATTTTAATGCAGGACACTAAATGAATGAGGCCACATATCATACATTTCAATACATATGAAAAAAGCTGTAAATAGTGACCAACAAAATGTATACAAACACAAAAAGGCCTTATAATACAACGAGATCGACTAACTACTAATGGATAGTAGTGACAAGCGAGATGGTCTACAACTAATCGAAACCTCAGAGGCCTACGTTTATTGTGCATTTGAAGGTAAGGCCCAGAACTTTTCAGGGCTGTAACCCCTTAACCGAATATATTGAACAATCTGATGAACATCCAAGGTTACCAATTAATCACACAGAACATGGAGGAAAACCAATAGAGGTAAAGAATGTGCATGTGGAGTTATGTGCATCCAGGTCCGACGGCAAGGGAGACTTTCACATGGACAGGACGCCAAGGGAAAACGTTCTGATGGGCGTTTCGGCGGTATAATAAACTGCATCGCCTTCGTCAGGACCAAAACACATTGGGTCCTGTGGATGCAAAACAAAAAGACCTAAAATAAGCCCCAACAGTAACCAACCAATCCTATCTACCCCAAGGGGCACCAAGACAAACATAACCATGTTTGTTGTGTGAATTTAAAAACAAGGAGCGCTCCGAGTGCTAGGAAAGTAAAAAGGCCCACACATCCCAAGGAAAGTGTGTCCCACCACCTCCAAAGTCCAAAACCTTCCTATGTAGATCTTGGAAACAGCACCATGCCAGAAATGGGGGAGAAACTACCCTGCTGCCCATATACCTGGCACCCTGCATTAGTCCACAGCTGGTAAATTGAGTGCTAATAAAAATATACTTGCTCACAAAACAGCGGTAAGGAGCCAAGATATAACATACTCCGAAGGGCTACGGTGTGCACGTATGAATAGCGCCGGACCCCAGAGGATATGTCTAAACACCACTGAGAGTGTTAATGCGTCGATCATGAAAGCCCATGGGTGAGTCCTAAAATACAGTAACACAAAATATGGGAAAACTGTGAAAAATGTTACAGAACTTGCCGCCCATTGGTTGAGATGCAACAAGAATTAAAGTGAATGGATAATGTGCATCCAATCTCGCCTTGTGTTACTGGACTGTATAAACAAATCAAAATGGGCCTCCATACTTACCAGGAAAAACTCTAATGAGCCTGGAGCCAGGAAGGACCATGGTGAAATGTAGTCTTGAGTGGAACCCCTGGGCCCAGAGGGGACTGCCGACAGCCACATACAAATGCTGTATACAAACAACAGAGCGAAGTGAAACGATGGCCACAGTTGTTTGTGCCGAGAACAACAAATGGACTGGTCTTCAGAGACGTGCGCTACAGATGGGTGCACTAAGTAAAACCATAGGCTCCCCAGAAAAGTCCAGTGATCTCCTGCTAGGCAGATCCGGCTTCCACGATGCAGCACTGCATCAGGAAGTGTTGACGCCTGCTGGTGTGATTAAAGACAGAAATAGACGACGGAGCTCTTGCGAGAGGCCCAGGCAATGCTAGTTGGTACACGTGAGGGGAGCCATGTTGAAAGAAGCGCATGGAAGCTGAGCCAAATTGCCCCAACCATTATCACCTATGTTAGTTAGTTGTGAGCGGAGGAGACACATTCCTCCAATAATAATGATCTAGTACTGTGGTGAGCCGGACCAAGCTGAAGGAGTGTGAAAAGAAGCAAACCAATTAATTAATGACGTCATTAGAAGTGTGCACAACGTCTCGAGGTGCTGGCTAAGTATCATGTATAGATCTTGAAGAAACTAATGATGAAGAGAAGAATCAAGTGAGTTTCTCAATATAGAAAAGGAAGATTACACATGCACGAAGTGCTGCAGAAAAACAACCGTTTAAATGAATGTACAGTTGCTGAAATGCAAGATAGATTAAATCATCATAAAAGCTGGCTATGAGTAGTGAATAGAAGGCAGGCGAATCCGCCATTGTATGGAAACTGGACATTAATATCACAAATTTAGTAGGTCAGAACTCATGGATCTGAAACAGAAAACTGTGTCGCAGTAAGAATAATTGGCTTGTGAAGCTGAAGGGCAAGTCTGCCTGGCCTAGAGTCAAGATTCAAGAAGCAAGGTCAGCTCTGTTACGAAGAAGAACTAGTATGTGGAGGATGAACCTTATTAAGATACAAAGTAGAGGGGGCGTGGCCAGCAGCGCAACTGATGTGGACGTGCTGCTGATGGCCTCTGGCTGAAGCCCGAAGCTTTTGTAACTAATCCTGGTTGCCGTAACGTCTGCAAGCTGTCAATCCTGGGAATTGCCACCGGAACGGTCTGTCTACCTGCTGTCCCGATATGAGGGCAATACTGTGAGCGATTCCTGCCTGAAATCAGCTCTGGTCCCAGCGACCGCAGCCCCGGCATCCCAAGATGGTGGACGCACTCCAGCTCCTGAGGTGAGGCTGAGGCCGGCGCCATTGAGGAGACATCCGAGACATCACAAGCAGGTGTCTGCGAATGAAGGGGAAGGAGCGTTCATCTGCTTGACTGCAGAGGGCTGACCTGCGCGGTATCGAGGGCCTCTGACCCTAATGAGGATGTCGGTGCTCTAACAAAGAACGAGCGGAACAACGGAGGGCATTCCATTCCGCCCCCACAGCATCTACGTCGGCAAAACGTGGAGGAAGAGTCGGACCCCAGGCGGGGTCCCTGCACAGCTGCCTCTTGCCTAACCCTAAAGACCCCGGAGGCTTGTTACTGCTGCCCGCAGGAGCTTCCTGACCTTCGCAGGATTCTCCCGCTGTGCAAGGACGTGCCAGTGATACCTCATACCGGGTAAGAGGGAGGTGGAGATCGGGGGAGTGGAGCTGGAGGAAAAGGGGCTCCACCCTCAGAATAACTAAGTTAAAAGCATGTCCACAGGGCAGGTGTGGAATCGCCTGCCCCCCGCCCTCCCACACTGCAAATCCCACTCGATCCCCGGTGGGGAGATGAATCAGGACAATCCCCTGTTCAGCCCAACTCTATGAGACAAGGCAAAGAACAGCAACGGTGATGATTAGGGGTGGACTCCCTTCCCTGCCCCACATATTCTGCAAACATTAAGCCCACAAAGAGGATGCTGTGTATACAAAACCCGGGCTGTGATGGGGGTCGCCTGCGGTGCAGTTCCACCAGAAGCCTGAGCCTATAGAAGCATTATCCGGGCCACAGTGGTAGTCCAGAAAGGTCCTGGGGTAATTTGAATACTCAAGAAGCCCCACCGACCTATAATCTGCTGACATCCTCTTGTCGGAATAGAAAATATATCGTGCCTCCTATTGTGGAAAAATGTTTAATATTGGCCTACGCCAAGCTGCTCGAAAGTCACTTGCGAGAGAAATCTGTGTTGCAAGGTCCTGACCTTTAATCCATGTAGGTCGCCATTTTAGGTCGCACCACCATTTTAGGATTTGTGTGGAAAAGTCACCCTATGAGCTAAAATGGTGGACGATGTCATTGCAAAATACAACATGGCCGTATTGACCTCTGTACATCGCTAATGTGTAATCTGCCTGCAGGCTAATTGTTGAGGTCATGAACTGAGACCTCGTCCTACGTTGACCTATGTATAAAAGGACTACTCGCGCAATGAAACCAATCCACGAGTATATATTATGATAATGTATTTACATATTGAACGAAGAACATCTGTTTTACTACATTGTATTTATGTTTAAGAAGACCTGCAATGCGAAACTTTAGAATACACAGTTAATGCATACGTTTATTGTTACATGTAATAAAAACAAACCAGTTAGATGCAGTTATTTGGGATTCGGCAACAAACCCTAGAATTGGTGATGTATAAAGTGGAATATTAACCCAAAGTGGGGCTGGACAAAGTGCCCACAAAATGTATAAAAAGCGAATGCATTCTAATGTACAGTCTCTTACTGGACACACTGAACCACGCTGGAGTTTGTTGTGTTGTACTGAGGGCCGATAGCTATCTGACTTTGCACTGTTTTTGTATTTGAATTCTGTAGAGAATAAAGTACTTTGTATGTTCCTTTGTAACCCATGTTCGGTGTATTTCCTTTTGGGGTACTCAGCCTCCATATTTTGTTTCTGTTTTCACACTCTGCCCCTCGCCATTGACAGAGGTCAGCACACAACTCCAAATTCACGGAAGCTCCCCTATATCTGTTGCAGAGCCCCGGAAGCTGAAGCTGAGTTTACCTCAACAGAAAACAGAACATTGTGAAAGGCTTTAGCCTTCCTGGGAAGAATCTCTCCAATTACCTCCTGCACCAACAACTGCTCTGTGAAGCACAGAGAGGGACACCTTTACTATGGACAAACAGCAGAAAGCCCTGAAGAGCGGAGACATCTCCACCATGCTGCTCACTTGAGAAAGGGGGAAAAAGCTAGACTCAGCTAAAACAATCTGGCAAGCGTCGCCTGGAGAGACCAGATTGCTAGCCACCAAAGAAGATATTCAGGCCTTTATGTTGGACATTAAAACAGAATTTCGCTCCTGTATGACATAATTTACTACCAAACTCGAACACATGGATCAAAGAGTGATAGAGACGGAGCAAAGGCTGGGAGAAGTGGAGGACCTGATCCGGGAGCACGCTATGTCGCTGCTCGAAATCCAAAAGCAGATCTGGGCCCTGACAGATAGGAATGAGATCTTGGAGTATAAGCAGGAGGATTTGGAGAACAGGGCCCGGCAAAATAATCTACGTATTAGAGGAATCCCATTGTCAGTTCCAGGACAGAGTCTAGCGGAGTATGTGGGCGACCTATTTCTATCCCTCCTTCCTCATCTTGAGAAGTCCAAACTCCTGTTAGACTGTATCCACAGATTGCACCCACACAGAGGTTTAGATACAGAATCCCCCCAGATGTGATCACTCGGGTGCACTTTTCTATGACCAAGGAGGCAATAATGCCAATTGGCCACTCCCGTGACAAACTCTCGTTCTATGGATCTCCCCTACAAATTTTTCTGGATCTAGCTAGCAAAGATGCAGAAACGAAGGGCCCTCAGGCCGCTGACACTCTTCCTCTGGGAGCAAAAAATGTGATACTGCTGGCTATTTCCCACTGCGGTCCAATTTTCCTACAAAGGAACCGCCTGAACGATTGCACATCTAGAAGACGTAGAAAAGATCTTGAGCCCTTCCATGCCAGATAAAGAAGGTGGCCCCAGAGTCCCCTCTTGCGGGGATGCAGATGACCTTCCCCCAAAACCAAGTCGCCCGGCCTGGTCAAAAGTCCAGAAGGGTCAAAACAGAAGATAAGGACCCCCCCACCACAGTTGCCCGCTACCACAAGCCCTAGAGGTCGGAGAGGGAGCCAAAGGCTACACTGCTTTTCTCCGAGGCCTTTGACGGCCGTTTCAACAGAGTTTTACAGAACCAGGACACAAAATGTTAGCGTCAACAGGCTTCACACAGTCTAAGCCCACCTCCGAGGTGAATGTCATTGGAAAACCTGTGGAGGGTACTGCCGACGAGTTATGGCAGTCGAACAGTTGGGAGTCCAGAGTTCGGACTCAGTTCACAGTGGTGTGTTTTTTGTTAATGGAAAATTTGGCTGGAGCAGACACACAGAAATCCTTAGACCCTAAATGGCATCATCTGACTCTTTGGCTCCTCCCCACCACTCTCCCCCGGAAAGACCTACCGAGGAGAGTTTGGACTCCCCAACCCGGGAGGTGAACTTCATTACACTGAATATCAAAGGCCTCAACTCCCCAGTGAAGCGAACGTCTAAACTAAAATGCTTGAGAGACTTAGGGGGAGAAGTAACATTCCTCCAGGAAACTCACTTACTGCCGGAGGACTATGGCCGTCTCAGGAGCAGAAACTTTCCAAAGCAGTTCATGGCCTCTGGGGGCACCAAGAAAGGGGGTACTGCTATTCTGGTGGCAAGGGACGTCCCGTTCCAGGTATTGGACACTATTACAGACCCGGGGGCCATTATATAGGGGTGAAGGGGATGCTCTTAGACCAACTTCACTCGCTGGTTTCAATCTACGCCCCGAATGAGAGCCAGAAATGCTTCCTGGGGGATCTGGAGGCATTCCTCCTCCCATTCCTGGAAGGTCAAGTGGTTATTGGAGGAGACTTTAACAGGGTGCCTGATCCGGAGAAGGACAAATCACACGCTCCAGCCCCCAGGGACTTCAAAATTGCACTTGAGACTCTTCATCTGTTCAGATCGCTGAGTGTGGTGGGCACATGGAGATTGCTACATCTGGAGGAAAGGGACTACACTTTCTTCTCGCAGGTCCACCACACCTCGTCACCCATTGACTTGCTCCTAGTTTCCCCACAGCTGTTATCTTTCACGAACAAGGTGGACATCACCCGAAGGTTCTCACGGATCACGCCCCGGTGTCTCTGCAGATTAGATCCTGGTACCCATCGCCCGTAGCCAGATCACAATTGCGTCTGTACGACCCCATTTTGAATGACCTGGCCCTATGAGATGAGGTGGCAAGAGCAATCAAAGACTACTTTCGGGAAAATCCAGTGGAATTGACTTCCCCGGCCACAACATGGAACGCCATGAAGGCAGTTATTAGACAGCACCTAATAGCACACAGAGCGTCATACTACAAAAGGAAGAAACAGATGAAAACTCGTCTTGAGCAGGAGATAGCGGTCATTGAAAAGAGGCACACAAAGGGATGGTCGCCAAAGGTGCATGCCGCCCTGCGGGTAGCTCGCAATACACTGTAAACTTTATATGCGGAGGAGATGGCGCAGACCCTGCTATCAGTAAAACTCATTATGCTAAGAGTAATAAATCCAACCCTCTCTTGATGAGGAAGCTAGCAAAAACCAGAATCCAGAACATTATCACCGGCCTCCGGAACCAGACAAGGGTAACTCAATATGGGGAACAGGAGAAACTACAGATTGCACAGGATTATCTGCTTGAGAACATGAACAAACGGGACAGACCAAGGGAAGCACAAAAGCAATACATTGCGGAGGCATCCTTACCCCAGTTGACACTGGATGACAGGGAGCCTCTGGAAGCGCTGATTCAACAGGAGGTGGTGGAGGCTGTAATTAAATCCCCGAAGACTTGCATCCTGGGCCCGGATGGCTTCTCCTCTAGATTTTACAAACTGTTTAGTGGTCAACTCCTGGCCCCCTAACTTCACTTTTCAATTCATTCCAGGAGGTGGGAAATGTGAAGCCCTTTATGGGGAATTCTAATACGATTCTGGTTTTGAAACCAGGGAAGGATCCAAGGGATTGTGCTTCCTACAGGCCAATAGCACTCATGAATATTGATGCTAGCATCTATTCCAAGGTGATTGCGGATCGCTTAGCCCCTATTCTTCCCTTATTGATTAACTCAGACCAGACGGGTTTCATCCTCGGTAGGAAAATGGGGGACAACATCAGGTGAGCGCTCAACTTGATTGAACTAGCTGCGCATAATAAGCAAGCATTGGCCCTCCTGTTTCAGGACGCTACAAAAGTGTTCAACGGAGTAGACTGGTCTTTCCTGCACCTGACTTTGGAGACGTATGCCTTCGGTCTGCAGTTTCGAAAGGCGATAGCCGGCAATTACTTTGCTCCAAACACCTCTTTTCAAATTAACCGGTAGCGCTCACTCCCAATACCCCTTACTTGTGGCACGCGTCAGGGATGACCGCTGTCTCCCCTCCTGTTTGCACTCATAATGGGGTCGCTGGTCCAACATATACGGGGGAATAACACAATACAGGCCCCAGTAATACGAAACTCCCCCCATAAGGTCTTGATGTACACCGATGACGTGCTTCTATCCATCACTAACATCATCCACCCCCTACAGGCAGCCATACGGGAGCTCCACACTTTTGGGCAGGTTGTGGGATTTGAAATTAACTTCAAGAAATCGGTGGCACTGGGAATGGGCCTGTCTGCACAAGAGTTAACAGCGGTCCGCAGGGATACAACTTCTATACCCTATCTAGGGGTCCACCTGACAGCCTTCATGCGAGACCGACTTCTACCCATTGATTGAGGCATTAGAACAGGACCTGGTAAGGTGGGCGAAGCAAGAAATGTAATTGATGGGTCGTATTACTGCCGTCAATTTGAACCTCCTTCCTGGTTGTTATATTACTGCTCATCCCTTCCGGTAGAGGTCCCCAAGCCTGCATTGGAAAGACTCCAATGCAAACTATTGGGATTCATCTGGCGTGGAAAGAAATATAGGATCCCTAGTAGAGTGATGATGGGTGGGTCTGGCCTGGGTGGTTTGGGGGTCAAAACGGATTAATGTCTACAAAGACAAAACGCTCCTCAAATGACGCCATGAACAGAGTGGCTACACTGGGTGCGTATGCCGCACCCATAGCCGTCCCATGTGTCTGTTGGAAGAATTGGTCCTTGAACTTGCAAAGGTTTTTTGTAAGGCCAGAGTAAGTAATTCCAGGATGAATTCTGGTGGTGCTCTGCATGTTCTTGTGTCATGTGTAAAAAACTCCCAAATACATTGTACTGCCTCCTCTTGCAGGTGGCAAATGTTTTTAAGCTTTAGATTAAATATATTACCCACACAAGAACTCTTGGGTATCAGGACTAAGCTAATGAAATCAGAGATGTGTTGCAGGCATCTAGTGATGGACTGTGCAGCACTTGTTTCATCTCATGATATTTGTTTTGTACGTTTTTTAAAGGATTTTAATTATTTAATTCCTGAAGATTTTTGGGCTATGCTTTTAGTAGGAAATAATGTGTCTTTAACCTTAGCCGTCACTAGATTTTTATTGAACCTGTTTGCAAATAAGTTTTAAAGAATCTGGGTGACACAGAGAGGCACCTTGGTCCACCGTTTAACCTCTGCACTTTAATTGCTATTTGCGCATGTTCTTCTGGATTAATTAATTCTCATGTATTAGGTGAACACGTTTTGTGCTATATTTCAAAAAAGGTAGCAGGCGTTCCTCTCCAGAAAGAACAAGGCATGATAACCTGTTCTGAGATGAGAGTTTGCAGCACACGCTTTTTGCTCACTGTACCTTTCACAGATGGGAAATATCCATTTGCATATCAGTCTTTGTCCCGCCCACATGGGCAGTCCAGCACCGAAATGCTATACACATGTTTCAGCCTTGTTGGGCCTCATCAGTGAGGTGAAGCTTTGTCTCTCTGAGCACAGTGAGCAGGGAGTCCACGTCTGGTTGCCCCCAGGTAACTCAGGGTGACCAACCCCAAGTTCCTTTCAAATATTTCAAAAAAGGTAGCAGGCGCTCCTTTCCAGAAAGAACATGGCATGATAACCTGTTCTGAGATGAGAGTTTGCAGCACACGCTTTTTGCTCACTGTACCTTTCACAGATGGGAAATAACCATTTGCATATCAGTCTTTGTCCCGCCCACGTGGGCAGTCCAGCACCGAAATGCTATGGCAATTCCTCTCTGAACAAGAGTACCAAAAGCAACCCCATACACGTGTTTCAGCCAGTCCAGACGTGGACTCCCTGCTCACTGTGCTCAGAGAGACAAAGCTTCACCTCACTGATGAGGCCCAATAAGGCTGAAACACGTGTATGGGGTTGCTTTTGGTACTCTTGTTCAGAGAGGAATTGCCATAGCATTTCGGTGCTGGACTGCCCATGTGGGCGGAACAAAGACTGATATGCAAATGGATATTTCCCATCTGTGAAAGGTACAGTGAGCAAAAAGCGTGTGCTGCCAACTCTCATCTCAGAACAAGGTATCATGCCATGTTCTTTCTGGAGAGGAGCGCCTGCTACCTTTTTTGAAACATTTCGTGCTATAGTTTGTTTTTTTTATTGTGTGCTTTTTTTGTATTTCTGTTAAAGGTTTGTTTACAAGCCACGACACAGTAAGAACAGATAAAATAAAAACAACTCCTTTTTGTCCCTTTTTATATTCTGTAGCTAAATATTCATAGTTTCAGGAATAAGATGGGCTTGTTAGAGACAAACTGAACCTGAGGCAACTTCACAGCAACCCCTCGTGAGCAGGATTCCTGAGATAATGGTGACAGTGGGCGGGATCAGGCCTTTGCAGTTGCAGCTTATAATGTCCATCATTGATTCCAGGAGGTGGGGACCATGCGGTCCTGGTTTCCATAGTCCTGTTTTGTTTTGGGGAATCAGCAGATTCGAGGTTGGTGGGAAACAACCTGGCGGCGGGATCCACACTGAGGCACACTACGTATTCTTTGCTTCATTCTTTTGAATTTGAAGTCCCTGGCCACTCAGCTAAATCACAACCCATGCAAACTTCAGAAACAAACACAGCTGCTTCTTGGCATAGGTGCATGTAGCCAGGATGGCCGCCAGCAGAAAAACTACTCAGTCTATAGTCATGAACCTTTTTGTCCATAAGAGGCGGATCTCTTGGCACATACACATGCACTGTTTGCTTGGCTGTTGGGGCTAGCTCGATTTTATGGGGTGGTGGGTAGCCATAACTCCCGGGCAGATACACATTGTAAAACCATTTAACCAGACAAAGGAGAGTACTCACCTGCAGAAAGGGGGTGGTCCTTTGAAATATCCTCGTTCTCTCAAAGCCTAGGCCTTTTGCGGTGCGGTGCGCATCAAGAATTGCCACTGCGTGAATTGCTCCTGTCCGGGCAGGAAAACAGGGCCGCTAGAGTCCAAATGAGCAATTGGGTAAATAAAACATTACTGGGATGCTGACATCTCCTTGCAGCTTAGGGCTTTCAGTTTGATAAGGAAGATGGTAACTGATGTGGAGCTGCACACAGGGTCACCCACATCCCCCGAGGAGGTTGTCTACTCCAGCAAACACCTTCGCAACTGCTAATGGCCAGATATCGAAGTGGGCAGGAACTAAAGAGTATGGCGATTCCATCCTTTTTCCCTAAAACCCGTCATCGTTCCTTTACATTTTGTCAGCTGAGAACCGGTTTGGATGGCAGGTGAAGGGAATTTTTGGATGCCGCCTTTACTGGGGATTCAACCCTTTCCCTGCTGGTTCTGCTCTATTGTCACATGCCACGGAGCTATCTTTCAGCAATGTGCTTGCTTAGCGATAGTCTTCTGCAATTAAGCAACCGATAAACGCGAAATTGCTGTAGAAAAAACTGGATGTGTAGGCACTGGATGGATGGGGAGGTGGCTTTAGTCTTTGGCATGTCCCTTAAGAGGTGTGAATGCTGTGGTGGACAGGTATTGTAGCTCAGTGGCCACGCGCTCGTCTTGGAAACAAGACAACACAGAGCAACACAGATTTGAATCCCCGGTCAGCACTTAGAAACCTCTTTGGTATTAGGCGTTTTATTAAAAAACAATGATAATAATAATGGTGGTCGTTTGAGATGTAGTTTCCTTCATTGTGTTTCTTTCAGTCTTTGCAGTACAGATGTAAATTACAGTGGTGAAGTGGAGGCATGGCAGGACCCAGGTACCACTTTTGTATTACAGGCGCATGGGGTGCATGGGCGTGGGGTCTGTGGGAGCAGTGGCATATTTCCTCTTCTTTTTTGTACACTTCGGCCCCTGCTAATGGATTGTGCTGTGACACAGAGCGGCACCCGCATCCACGGATAATAACGGCTTACCATGGCTTCCTAAGAAAATGAAACACTGGCCGAGCGGGCGACAAGGGCACGCAGCATTGAGATATGCACACCTGAGAGTAGGAGCAGTGCATGGGTAGGCTGCCATCATCAAACTCCTCACACCACCAGTGGAAAGGAGAGCATAGTGCTAAGAGATGGCCAGGCAGCTGGAGGGCTCAAACAAAGCTCTCTGTCGTCCGACGACATAACGTGGGGCACCTGCAAGGCCACATATGTCAGAGATGATGGATTTCAATCATTTTGGCCCAAACAATTCTGGGGCTGCTTGTGGCCTTGTGCCGAAGTGATGTGACCATCAGGGGTGTTGCTAGGTCTGGAAAAGAACCGGGGCTATGCTAGTTTTGGGACTGTCGGGACTGGGGGCTAGCAAGCCTTTTTGGTTGTAACCACTGAGCTTCTATCCGTGACTACAACCAAAAGACCCGGGGCTATAACCCCCTCAGCCCCCCCTAGCAACGCCTCTGGTGACCACGCAGTTTCGGTTGGGTCTCCCATCTAGGGTTGGGACCCAACCTAAATCTCTACATGGGTTTTCCCCTTCTGTGATGGCATAGCGGGCTGCACACTGATGGCTGGGAGTGTTGTCCAGAGCCTTGCCAGATGTTATGATTAATTCAACACATCCTACGAATCACTCTTCAGTGTAACATTGCCCACCCATCACAATAGAAGACAGTGTTAGTGACAGTCCGACTGAGGCATTTTTGAGTATTGTCGCTCAGGTATTGCAACAATTGGTGGGAGAAAGCCGAAAATGGTAGATTTCAAGAAACCAGTGATGGTCGTCACTCTAGCAAACGAAATGTGGCACTTTTCCAAAATGCTCTCTCTATCCTTCTGGGATGTAACTGAGTGTCCAGGAAAAGTGCTTATGCAAGCGAAGATGCAAATCACTCTTGTGGCCAGTCATAAAATCGGAACAGTGGCACAACCAAAGATGAAATGGTGACAAATGAGCCTTCCATTCAAATAGCGTCTCATCCAGAGGAGAGCCCACCAACGTACAGCAACCGACACTTCGCGAGAACAGGTAGTCGCTTCCGATCGATGATGAGTCAAATCGGACAAATTCAAGAAGAAGCCGTTGACAAAGAAGGTGTGAACGAAGCAGCTCTGTACATCCATGAGGGTGGCGGATATCTCACATTAAAAATCATTGTGATACATGTGAACTCGTCATATGATTGTAATTGGTTAATGCCCAGAGGTTTCTAAGCACGGACCCGAGGATAGAACCTGTTTTGCTCGGCTTCGTCTTGTTTCCAAGGCGAGCACGGTTGCCCCTGAGCTATCCTCCCGAGACCAAAATTAAGGTACAACTAAGTGGGTGCAAACTATTACACTAGGGGCACAAAGGCATATGCTGTGGGTAAGCTTGGGTTGGTCTGTTTTAGTTATGGGAACACTCTAAAGGTTGCTGTCTGCAAGTCAGGTTTTGGCTTGTACAACGTCTGAAAAGTTCCCCCAAGGCACATTGACGAAAGAAGAGTGTTGACACGTTTTTCAGACTGGGGCTGTATTTTCAGCACAGTGCTTCTTCAGCACAGAATATTGCACTATCTATGGTTCAGACAAATGTCAGGAGGTTGGCTTTCATAATACTCTGTATTTTAGTCAAGGAAGTACATTGAGTGATAGTTTGAGTGATCGCACCCCATTTTTATTATTAAGAGCAATATGCTAAAATAATGATTTGCTTTAAGGGATTTCTAAACGCACACAAAGACAAACTGAATTGTATAGAGGCGCAGGTGATATATAAAAGTAGAAAACAGAGCCAGGAAACAGCATAGGAGGTCAATTGTCAGCTGGGGATGTATAGGGAGGAAGAACCAAGAAAAGCATCAAAACTGACCTTTATTTAAAAAGAAAAGGTTTTAAGGGCTCTTTGAAACTAGTACTCCCACCCCTCTCAGGTATCTATGAGCAGGGCTGACAGGGAAAATACCTGTGCTACTCTGCAGATGCACGTCGCGTAAACGAAATGTACTCCATCATTCAGGCATGGATGGCCACTCATGGCCAATGGCTGAATGATGATAAGACGGAACTACTACTAGTAGGCTCTACAGCCAATCTAAACAAATTAAGCCCCAACTACAATACATTTAACATAGATGGCAATAGCATTACCATTGCCAAAGCAGTAAAAACAATTGGTTTTTACTTTGAGGCGACTTCCAACTTCAGTAAACAAGTAAACTCAACTGCCTCAGCCACTGCCTACACAGGCAAACTAATAAGAGCCTGCAGACCCTTGCTTTCCACGGATAATTGTCTCATATTAGCCAGAGCTCTCATATGCTCTAAACTTGACTATATCAATGGCCTCTACCTGGGTGCAAACAAAACAGTAATGAACAAACTCCGGACTCTGCAGAACAATGCCCTCAGAGCTGCATTAAACATACCCAGAAACGCACACATCTCAGCCACAAGGAAACAACACAAATGGCTCTCTATAAACGAAAAGATTGATATCAAGACACTATGTTTCACCTTCAAAGCGCTGAACCACACAGCCCCCCCCCCCATTCTCTGAAAAAGTTACCAGGAGATCCTCCACAAGAATTACCAGATCATCCGACACCTTCTGTTTGACAGTCCCGAGATGCAACCTAAAAAGATCTAGTGGCTTAAGGTTTCTGGTTCTAACCTCGCAACTCTTGAACTCTCTCCCTGCCGACATCAGAGCTATACAAATATTTGATAACTTCAGGAGAAGCGTCATCACCTGGATACTCAGCAGAAACTAATTTACAGTCACTTAGACCTACTTGACCTCCTTCCGCACTCACCTTCTGGCTCACACCCTCCTATCTCTCTCGACCTCACCTTTACTCTCCTCATAGTATCAACCATCTACCTCTATCCTCTATAGTAAACTTTCCTCATATGTACACTTCAAATGCTACCTATCTGTTTTGTGCTTTGCTCCCATTTTTACGATGCATGTACCATAAATTCTGCACTATCTGTATGCCCTGTATATGTTACCATGTATGAAAAGCGCCCAGATACCCCTGGGTCAGGCGTGCTATATAAATAAAATAAACAAACTAACAAACAAACAAAGCAGATGGATTCCAAGGCTCTAATTTCTTGTGGAATACTTATCCACAACTTGGGACCATAAACGGAGAACCTTCTATCTCCCCCTGTAACACAGCAGGATCAGGACATTTTCAACAACTGACCCGGTGAGCGTAGCGTCCTAGTTGGTTGATACCAACTAAACTTGTCCACTAGATATAATGGGGCGTAAACCTTCAGACTCTTAAAGATCAGACAGGCCACCTTAAAGTTGATTCTATCTTCCACTGGCAGCCACTGGAGGGTCTGGCATGCAGCCGAGATATGGGCAGACCTGATCACTCAATCTAACGGCTGCGTTTTATGCCCTTTGCAATCTCTGACGCTGTTTATCCGGGATTCCAGCAAGAAGGCTGTTGTACTAGTCCAAATGCGAATTTACTAGGGAGCCCACTGCAACAGCATGCTCATCGTTTGCAATAAATGGCAGAATTTATCGCAACAAGTGCAGAGGATAAAATACTGGCTGGACCTTGGCAGATCTGACTTTCACTTCCAAGGCTGTCCTGCCATATACAACAAAGATTTATTATTTTAGAGGCAAATTTAAGTTCAGCCCCCAAAAAGCATCGGTTTTGGGGACACTTCCCTGCAGCGAGAAGATGCTTCAGTTCAAACAGGGAAACATCAGTCTTGGCCGGATTAAGTTGCAACTGAATTTCCGACATCCAGAGGCTGACTTTTTTGAAATACTGGTTGACCCTGAGGAACCTTTCATCAACATACCCTAGTTTGATGAACAACTGGATGTCATTGGCATAAGAGTGAAAATGATTTGATGACTCCTCAGAATGTCCATCAATGGCCGCAGGTAAAGATTAAAAAGCAGGGGTGACAGGGAAAATACCTGTGCTACTCCGCAGCCGTGATGAACGGGATCTGAGAGGAAAGCACCCATTATAACCTACTGGCATCAGCCTGAAAGAAGCAAGCTAAACCATGTTATAGTGTGTTCAGATATATTGTCAATTTCCCTCAGGTGACTAAGCAGTAACAAATGGTCAACCGTGTCAAAGGCCGCAGAGAGATCCAACATTGCCAATAGTGAAAGATCTCCTCTATCCGTGGCCTCTAGCAAGTCGTCCTGTACTGCAAAAAAAACAGTCTCGTTCCCAAACTTGGGTCTAAAACCAGACTGAAAAGGGTCTAGAAGAGACCCTGGGCCTCATTACGAGTTTGGAGGTAGCCATGCCGTTCTTAGCGGCATGGCTGCCTCCAAACTCGTGTCTGGGTCCGGGTCCCGAAAAAAGGGAAATACCGGGCCATTCCGACTTTTGCGGGCCCGGTAAGTCCGGTAAGTCCCTTTTTTCAGGACCCGCACCGGTACATCCCCATTCTCATTCGAGCCCCCATAGGGCTCAATGGGAATGGGGAGGATGCTAACAACTGACCCATTAATGACGGGTCCGTTGTTAGCATCCTGGTCTGCTTGCGGGTGGTGGTATGCACGTCTGGTCTGGCCCAGACATGCAAACCGCCACCCGCGAGCAAACTCGTAATGTGGCGGCCCGGAATGAACGGTGCCAGTACCTTACCGGCAATGTTCATTCCGCGGCCACCAGCCTCGTAATGAGACCCGCTGTCTCTACATAACCCTGCAGTTGGCTGGTAGCCACGTTATCAAGCAGTTTATCTGGCCACAGGAGGCCTGCAATAGGTTGATAGTTCAGCAGCACGGATGAATCTAAATAGTTTTTTTTTCAGTAGGGGCATGACAATGGCTTTCTTAAGGTGCAAGGGCACTGTGCCCTTCCCAAGAGATTTATTTATAAAATACATTCATGAATGGAACGATTTCCAATGCCAAACGTCTCGCAGTACATGCTGGCAATGAAAATAAGATGGCATTAGTTGGTTTAAGCAGATCAATAAGGGAGTCTACGTCATCCTCTGACACAGGGCAAAAACCAAAATCCACTGTACATTGGGAGCCCACCGATTGCACTGAGGAGATATGCCCTGTCTGTTTAGACTTATATTAGAGGAAGATTGGAGACTCAACAAAATGTTACCTTGAATAATTTCTATGTTTTATTGTGGAGAGACTACACTTTGGCTGACAGAGATTTGAGATGACTGAGAAAAGCACCCTAGAATGACTTTTTGCAGCATCAATTTTCTCATGAATATAAGCAGATTTAGCACTGAAAGCCGCCTGCTGATAATTCTTCATTGCATTACGTTACATTATTTATTAGGTGCTGCCAGAGGACCCGGAGGCATACGGGCGCCAAAGATAAGCAGTAGCTGGGAATTGAGAAAGACTGTCTGTCTACGCACCCATCCTTATTTGAATAAGTGCATTTTAAGCCCTTTCTTAAATGCCTCCATAGTCGGGCAACTTCTCAAGTGAGAAGGCAGGTCATTCCATTTTACTGGGGCACTGGCCCAAAAGGTGTCCCTTCTTACCGGTTCCAGTGATGTTCTCGGAATGTGCAGGTTTCGTTCACCGTTTGAGCGCAAGGTGCGAACCACCTGTTCATTTTTTTATCTTTTGCAATATAAGCGGGAAAAGATCTGTTAAGGGACTTATAGGTGATTGTGAGCAGCCTATACTCTATCCTCTCCGCAATAGGAAGCCAATGCAGTTTTCTTCTCATCCCTGACACATGAGCGAACTTGCGTAAACCCATGATTGTTCTAATGGTGCAATTCTGTACCATTTGGAGTCTGGCAATTTCAGTTGTACCTACTCCTATGAGAAGGGAGCTGCGATAATCGATTTTCGCGGAGATGATGGCTTGAACAATCGTTTCGCAGCCTTTCTGTGATAGAAATGGACGGATATGTGAAAGCAGCCTAATATAGTAAGCCGATGCTGACACCAGGCTGCTGACCTGGGCAGACATGCTCAAGGTCTGGTCAAGTGTCACTCCGAAGATTTGTATCTTATGCTTCGTCGGGATGTCCTGGTCCGCTACGCGGAATGACTTATACTCTGATTCAAGTTTGGCAAATCTGGGTTTAGAGCCAATAATCATAAGCTCTGTCTTGCCATGATTCAACGCCATCCCGTTCATGTCCATCCACTCGTGTATGAGGTCATATACCTCTGACATTAATATGCCTGTTAGGGGAATGAGACACTGCGAATCATCGGTGTAATTTGAAAAACAGATCATTTTGCCTTCTAGCATGTGAAAGAAGGGCACTGTAAAAAGGTTGTAGAGGACCGGCAAAAGCGAGGCCCCTTACGGAGCACCAAAACTAACTAAAACAGGGTCAGCTTCCGCTCGCTTACTACAGACCTGCATGGTCCGCATCCCTAGGAAAGACTGCATACAATCCCTTGCTTGATCACTAACTTCTGCAGTCTCTCCAAGAGGAGGGAGTAGTCCACCAAATCAAATGCACCCGATAAATCCCAGGACATCAGCAACATTGTTTTGCAGTCATTTAAGTCCGTCATCATGTTGGATTTTAATTCAAGCAATGCTGATTCCGTGCTGAAACCTGGACAGAATCCCGACTGACCTTCATTCAGGATGGAGTGATCTTTTATGTCGCAAAGGAGTTGCTCATATGCCACTCTATCCAATATCTTCAGAATGAAGGGGGAGTTAGAGATAGGCCGGTAATTGGTGGACATTTTTTGGTCAAGATCAAGTTTCTTAAGCAAGGGGGTGATCCAAGAACCCTTCAGTCTGGTGGGAACCCTACCCTCTTTGAAAGAAGCGTCCATGATTCTAGTAATGGAACTGATCAAAAGCTCAGAACAGGCCATAACCGCTGTGGCTGGAAAATAATCCCCCTTACAGGGAGAAGGCTTAAGTTCAGCTCACGTGGTGCAAAGTTCTTCGTCTGAAATACTCCTGAAGTTGAACTTGGGTATCGACTGCAAAATGTTAGGTATGTTTTCCTTTAGGAACTTACAAGGGTCTGTGAGCTGTGAATTCAATGTGCCTTTAGCCCTGATGTTCCTATCTAGTTTTAGCCTCTCTCTGTGTTTTTGAAATACTGCAGTGTCATTATATGATTGTATAATATGATGAAAAGATGTGGGCACCAAGCAAATTGTTTATTCAGCTTGGTAAAATATGTAAAACAGTATTTCAAAAACACAGTGAGAGGGTTAGTATTGGGTGACTTAAAGTGTAGCTCTTATAACAATACACCTATCAAGTAGACACACTTTTTGTTTCCAGCATCAAACAAAGAAACAAGTAAGGTTTTTTTTAAAAAAAAAGATTGTTTTGAAAAATAAAGTAAACTATTGTATTATAAAACAGCGGTGATCTACTGAATGAAAACACAGATCAAATTTCAGCGTCTGTTAAATGTGTTGTGGAAGACACCTGCAAGTGTCAAGAGGGAGAGGTAGCCTGGGTCCTTCCAGTATTTTGTTCTCATATGAACACATCCATGACGAAGATCACGTGTGGCATGTAGAAAATGCCAAGAGAGCACCCCAATGGGGGAGTGATGGCTGAGGGGATCAGATTGCTTGAAATGTGGGCTTTATCTAAGAGTACAATCCTGTTTTCTGACAAGCCCGTTCACTCCTCTTGCCTACTCTCCCAATCCCCTCCCCTACCGTATAGTATTCATCAACCAAATTCAGAAAACAAATCATACCTGCTGCAGGCTTGTTTTGGGATGAAACCTTTTAACTTCTAAGGACATGGCATCCAGTCCCCGGCTTAGCCAATTGCACAGGGCATGGTTTTATAGGTTGAATCTTAAAACATTAATTAGTTATCACTCAAACAATCATTCATAGTTCAGCAGTCACACACCCACAAAAAACACACACACTATTACCACACAAAATGAAACTCCCAAAACAAATCAAATATAATCAAAATGTATTTTCTCTCATTAATTCACCAAATGTGCAAATGTACAAATATATATATGTGTATAAATACAATCCCTGTGCTTAATGGACATACTCAACATTAAAACATCAATCAATACATATTATTATACATACTCTAAAACAAAAATCATATATACGACAGTAAATACCGTATCCAGTGTCCTACTGATGATCCAAGCCTCCCTTACTTCTCAACAGAAAGGGGGAAACCAAAATGGAAAAATTGCACATTTTTCAGGGAGTTGCAAACATGCAAAATTCAAATTTCTGATGTACCACCCCTCCCAAATGTTTTTATTAGAAGTGTTTCTGGGTGTAGAAGCGGCACATATCACCATGTCTCTTGACTTTGAGTCAGTTTTAGTGCACATGCCTTCTTTTTCACGCCCATTCTCTCCACTTTGGCAGGCTGAGGGTCACCTCTGTGATGATTGGTCAGCACACTGGTATTCACATTGTGGACTTGCAACCTGAAAGATTCCTTCCCTGCCCGTCAATCCCATGAGGTAGCCTTATTGTGGCATAACGCTGTGTACTAGAAACAGGCATGTCCTAGCCTTATGCTAACAATCAAAGCATAGTAACATAACAGAAAGGTGCCAGACTGTCACTGTTACTGAATCCAGTAGGACCAACATCTGGCCCTTCACACCCCACCTACTACTCTCTTTGTTGCACATCCATTTGAACATTCAGGCAATCAAATCAGCTCAGCCTGCATAGGATGTTAGGTTGTTCAGGCAATAGTTTCACACTATTGATGGCTATGTATTGCTATGCTCTGGTAGATTACTCCCAGGAAAGGCACCACCCTGTCTCACCATGAACTAAAATAAAGTCTGGCATGACATGCCATGGAGCAACATCTGAACAGTATGATTTTTGACATCAAGGTTGCAGGTTTGTTCAGTTTAACCACACACTTTGATATCTCTATTCTTTCACTTGCTGTCATCCGCAACATTCACCTTTATACACATTCTATCCTTGACTCTGCCACACTTGGTTCAGGCTTGGCAGCCACAGAATTACTCTTCGGGAGTGTGACCTGGGGTGCAAGGTACAGCGATGCCTGGGAAACGAGCCACTAAACTTCCAGGATTGCCTGAGCACACGCTTCAGCCCCTCATGCATCGAACATTACATTGTGTACTAACTTACAATTTTCTAAATCTGCTTTGGAAACACAACACAACTTCCGCAGCACCTTAGGACATATCGGCCTCCTCCCTTGTGCAGAACTATAGTGCGCCTTAACAGGACTGACGTGCACCCATGATATCACAAATCATTATTCCCCCATAGCATCCCACCCCGCTATCTGTTTAGCATCTCTTTGCCAATTTGCCATCCTCTTACCTCACCCTCGATCATTTTCTTTCTTCCATAAACTATGGTGTGGATATCCCAGGCTGCGGCACAGTACACCTCTCTACAGACAAGCCTAGGTCCTCAGAAAGTACTCTGATGGTGATTTTGTGCAGCATAAAAGCACATTAGCATAACATAATATATAGTCCCTTGTTGCATTCTTGCTATACTCAATGAGTTGGCTTAATTTTGCAAACCTCCAGCCCATTAACGTCTGGTAGCACCACCCATAATTATTTACTTGTGGCACAAAAAGAGGTTTCTTAATTTTGCAACTCACCAAAATAATAAGTTCTCATAGGAAGGACCGGTTTCGACGTAGCGGCATTCGAAATCATGGCCACGTCTTCATCAGGTTGAACTCAAACATCAATTACACTGCAAATGAATGAGATAGCAATTAGAAGAGCATCCATAAATGACAGGCTCAGGCATTATGATAATGTAATAGATGAAGTTGCATTATGTTTGGTACATCTGCTGCACAATCCGCAGTGGAAACTGCCCACAATACACATAGATCTGATCGCCTTCCTTGTGTCATATGGCCCAGAAGATTCACATTAAAGGGACTTGTTAGCTCAGACAACAGTAATGGAATCTTCCCACGGCGTCTCATTCCGCTTCATAAATATTTTCATTATCTTTAGGGTGTTTTATTTTTTGTGGAAATAATCCGGTAGGATAGCTCAGGGGCAACGAAGACGGCGTGGAGCAACACAGGTTCGATCCCTGGTCCACGCTTAGAAGCCTCTCCGTAATAAGCGCGTTATAAATAACCAATTACAATTACAATAAGTAGTTAAAGGAATGTGTTTTGTCATGGGTGTGTGATGCACAACATTTTGGGTGAAGCCTCATAGATCGGCGTGTGAGTGCTGAACTGTGGTGGAATCTGGTTTATTCATTGTTTGAGTGATAATCAGTATTTTTGGGACTGATCCCATGCATAATCGCTTCTGTGTGCTCTACTGCTCTTCACATGGTTTGGGGGTGATTGGACGCCTGCTGGTCAGGTTGGTCATGTGTTGGCGCCTACTCTAGTTTCCGGCACAGCACTGTTGCGTTTTTTTGTCTGGTGCAGTAAAGCGCTTCATCTATGTTTTTCCACTGTTTGTCTATTCTCAGAAACCTGCGCATCAAGGAATTCAGTTCTGCGCGCTCACAGTGCACAAGAAAAGTGACCTTCCCCCCCAGTGTGTTAGTGAGCCATGTGCTGATTGCTCGTTGGTCATTTCCATTTCCTGTGTGTAATGGACTCTATCTACCCACTACTGGAATGCTTCTGCCTTTACTCTTTGTCGTTGCATGATAAGGGGTTTCACCCCATTATTTTACCTCCAGCCGGAAGGTGGATTTAAAATAATGTTTATGCCTATAGGAAAAAACTGTTTCGGGTGAAAGGGGAAGGGGTTGGGGGTAGCGCTTCCTCTTCCAATGTGGGCCACAAAGATGCAGGTGTATCGCAAAGGGGTGAGAATCTGAGCATAAAGACCCCCACTCTCTTCTAATGGGTGTATGTGCTAACTTTTGGTGTTTAATTCTTGTGGGCTTAGTTTTGTCCTCCAGAAGTCAAAATATGTTTCCCTCAGAATGGGCATCCCAAGTGGCAGTGCCCTCCCCCAGCATGATCTCTGTCAGTTCCCAAGAACACCCACGTCCCACAGCCACACCTTCCAGCCTAAGAAACGTTTTCATCATCCGCACGCATTGACCTTCTATGCTCAATTCTACCATTGTGTGTGGTCTGGTCTGGATGGACAACTTGAAGTCCTCTTTCTGTGACCATGGAGGCAGGATAGACAGCATGAAAGCCAAAGTACTATTCAGAAAACAACTTGCTGATCTTATTTGGTAAGGTGCAAACTGTCAATGGAAGACAGTGAGATCCTGCTCTTGATGGAGATCGCCCATTTGGTGCCGGGCATACAAGACGCGAGGGCAGCTGTCAACAACTGCCCGCATGCCTTGCAGATGCACGGTGGTGAGGTAGGGATGTGTCTCTGGTCACGCCATGTTGAGAGCTTGTGACATGGCACTACAAGCCACAGTGGTATCCTGACTCCCGCAGACAAGCTCAGAGGTATTATTTGACGTTGCTCTTAATTATTTGAAGTAGGCCTCTAATGAGAACTTAAGTCATACAAAATGTCTGTGCACATACCCGCTCCCTGCAGTCATGCAATGACTCCTTACTTTGAAAGTGCCCTCATGTGCATACCTACCCCATGCCCCGTACATGCTTCACTTTGTCCAATTCTCTTTTTTTTAGCTGACGAAAACCAACTGCTCATCTCCAACCATGTCATGGATTCATTGCTTCAATTCACTAGCAGCATGAAGCGTGAGGTCTGCCACCTGCCCCATCCAGTTTCATGCAATGCCAATCATATGCTCTCCATGCGTTCCAGGTGCATGTTCTGCTTTCCTGCTGTCTAGAGCTAATGGCGGCCATGTTGGCATCCGTCTTGCGCACTCCTGCTCTGCATATCAGAGATGGGCGGGTGTACTGGCACGTGTGACATGTCCATCTTGTGCATTACTGCCCCCTCTATCATAGATGGGTGGGTGTTGGCATGCATGTAAGGTTCAGCGTGTGCATTAAGGCTCTGTCTGCTGTAAACGAGTGGGTGCGTTTGCATGCGCCCTCAGTCCATCTGGGCATCGCTGTCCTGACTATCGCTGATGGGTGGGTGCATCTGCATTCATGGTAGGCCCACCTTCTGCATTACTGCTCCAGCACTGAAAGAGGGAGGGTGCACAATCTGTGGGAAAGAGGGGTGGGGCACGTGAGGGGGGGAGACCTTACCGCGTTACTCAGTGGGGAAGATGGAGGTCTCCAGCCCTGAGGAGGCTCGGAGCAGCGGGATTACCATATGGTAATGCACCCGCTCTGACCACCCTCATTGGCAGGGAGGACAAAGCCACGCCCTGCTGGGTACTAAAGTGCATTAATGCGCTGCCTGTCATAGATGAGTGGTTTTGTTCCCCTGTTTGCAGAGCCTATCTGGTGCATTACCCTTCTGTCTATTGCTGGTGGGTGAGTGGGTTGGCAGGCATGCCAGGTCCAACTGGCCGATGACTGCTCTGTCTGTTGCAGATGGCCGGGTGTGTTGGTTTTGCCTCTCTGATTTCTGAGCCATGTCTCCCTCGTCTGTCATAATGTAGTGTAGCTGCCTTTCAAGTGTGGCCGTCGTCCTGTCTACTGACGGGTGCTTTCTTTCACAAGTATTGCATTCCGTTGAGATAGTTATGCACATATGATCCATGCTGCTTTCTCACTGGTGAGCCTTTGAACTCATAATGAAGTAAATCCCCTGGCTTTGCACACACATTGTTAATTGCATGTCGCTGTAGGGGTGGGAGAAGTAGGTGGGCTTAGTGTAGAAGATAGATGGTGATGTTCCTCTAAGCAGACTTACAGGAATCGGGTGCCAGTACATTGGGGAAGTGAAAAGGCCGCAGTGGGAAAACCTTATATCAAGCTATTACTATGGGCCTGATCACGACTTTGGCGGTAACGCCGGCGGTATTACCGCTGGCGGTATTAGCCCTACTACCAAACTCCCCGGCGCTGGATCACGAGTTCGGCGGTAATGTAATTCCCCATTCCCCATTGAGCCCATTCGGGAATGCCCCATTCCCCATTGGGCTCAATGGGGAAAATTTGCGCTCTTACCCCTGGCGGATTTCCCTCCAGCGGTAATAGCGCACAATTTTGCCGGATTTCCCCCAGCCAAGAGCTGGGGCGAAATCCGCCGGAGTCCTGATTTGGCAGACCCTTAAATCCGGCGGTAATAGAGCGACCGCCGAATTTAAGGGTTACCGCCAAAGTCATGATGAGGCCCTGTGTGTTTTTCATAGATTGGATTAGAGACCTGCACGTGTGGGTGTGTACATCCAAAAAGGTGTTGATGTCCTAGGTACAAGATCACTGTGTGATATCAGATCCAGTCTTTATGTTTGTTGGGTTTGATGGTCTCCTTAGTTTGGCAAGTGCATTATTTATTGGGAGCCAGCTCAGAACCCTTTTTTGGATTGTGCCCTACTTTTCTAGGTTGGACCCAAGATATTTGCACATGAGAAGACGCGTACTAAGCTTGGGTGAGTTTGCTGAGAACACAGGCCAAGGAAGTAGCATGTTCAGCTTTGGAACAAACATTTGTGCAAGTGCTAACAATGTGAAGAAAAGGGAAGGGCTTGGCCGCCTACTTGTAGCCTGAAAAGTGTTTCTAAGCTTGTTCCTTGCCTTTCCCCTTGGTGGGTTGGGTGTCCCTGTGGTGCGTGGTTTGGCCCTGGGGTATCCCCTTGGTGTACTGCTTGGCCCTGTGGGTGCTTCTTGCCACTGTGTTGCTGATCCAGTGGACACCGTGAATGTGAAGACAGGTCCATGGCAGCACCTGGGCTGATTTTCTTGGCAGCTGCCAATCAACTGGGTCCTTAGATCCACTGGGACTTTGGTTCAAAGCATTGTTGTGATGTCATGCGAGTTACGCTCATTATTTAAGTGTTGGTCCTTGTCTTAAGTTATATATGTGGTGCCTACGAATGTAGCCTGTACTTGCAAAATGTTTAACAATGTAGAGTACTCGCACAAAGCTTACTTTAATTGTTGGTGCACGCGTTAACAGACCTCTGCTAAGGCCTTAAAATTGACAGAAGATCAAAAAAGCTTGCACCAAACCTGTGTGTAAACAATGCTGCATAAACCAAGGGGAATGCGTCCCATAACATTTCAAAGTTGAATAATTATTTAAAAAATGGGCATACATATATGAAACAATGTTTGTCTAAATTAAATTATTCACTATAGAAAGTCTCATTTAGATGACATGAGACCTCAACACATTCATCAAAAAAATAATATTACAGTGTTCAGTTAGGCAAAACATTATAACACATAAAAGAATAGTTAATAAATGTACATTCCAAAACTCTATACAGTTCCATCACAACAATACATATGTAGATGCTCCTCCCTTGTTAGAAGCCCCGCACTGATGGAGTCTCAATGCTATTCAGGTGTGAAATGCTCCCTTCTTCAGGAGAAGGGGTTCTAACCTGTCCACTCACCTACTAGAAAAAGTGAAATGAACAATCATATAAGTGAACTAAATAAAGTTTTTTTTTATATATCTGTTACTTCCCAATGAGAAAGTTGTGCCCACAGCAGAAAATCACCAGAAGCCAACCTGGTCACTTCTTATTAATCCAAGGATCATTCTCAAAAGTAATCTCTCTGGACTGCTGTAGCCGACGTAGCAACACAATGCAATTACCTGCCACCTGTCTTCCCTGTTGAAGGAGATTGAATGTTATCACCCACAATAAAACTGCTGCAGTCTTAACAGATATGACTCTTTTTGAAGTGTATTTATTGGTGTACCTGAAGTTCTATATGCTTTAATTGGTACGTTTCTCACCAAAACATGCATCCTGTAAGCAAAAAACTGTGGATTTGAAAAAAGCGGTTGCGTAATTTCTTTGAATCCAAGAATATTCCTATGTTTCGTAATCATGTTGAATTTTTAAGGTTTGTTTGGAAAACGTGATTACGTAGACCATATTAGGGGCACTCAGTGATGTTTGGTTCAATCAAGTCTTTCTCTCAGTGTGTGATGCCCTTTTCAATGCTTCTTCTATGAAAGAATCATTATATCCTCTTCACTAAATTTGTCCTAAGAAGACGATTTTGTACTTGTAAGTAATCAATTCATGATACTATGCGTTTAATGCCTAAGAACTGATTATATGGTAAACGTTCCAAAAAAATTTTGGGATGAAAACTTTGGCGTGTAATACATTATTTCTGTTAGATTTTTCATATAGAGAAGTTTCCAATGAATTGTCTAACATAATAACTCTTACAACAAGAACAAGTATTTCAGTCACATTTGCATTCGTTCAAAATTGTATGTATTGTTGTATGTCATTAATATACAAAAGAAAATGATTCAATATTTTTCTGTGATCCTTGCCAAACAAAAATATTGTCAATATATCTCTTATAGTTTTAAACATATCTCAATGTGAAGGAAATATATTGTAAAGTTGATTTCATCAGCTATATCAATAAACAAAAAAAAAAACAATGTATCTTTTATACATCTTGAAATAATGCTTCCATTGTTCATTAAAACGAAGTAATATAAGTGGCCATTAATCCTTGGAACCCACTTCGTGGACACAGGTAAAGTCTTGTACCGCTTCTATTGTCAGCTTGGGGAGGTTAGGCTTTTGACTCACATTTAAGGTCAAACCACTGGCAAAGCGATGTCTGATGCATTAGGCAATGTCCTCCATTGACAGCCCCGATTCCCGAAATGTAAAGGGATGGACCTGATTTAACATATGTTCCACAAACATGCACCCTCTCTGGTATACATATAGGATTGATGCATGATAGTATTTATTTGCTTCGCAAGAAGGGCCCTCAATAGTCTCTGGGCACAACACTACTAGGAGGTGATCTTCCAGCTAGCGTGCTAATCCTTGTTGAGGGCTTTTGTGCACATTGTATGGGACCCATTAGTTTATGTGTTCCAGATCCATGAGACCAGGGGACCCAAAGCAAAGCGTGCCGGCTGCCAATTGGCCTACACGGAACACGGGTTCAAAACCACTGTTAGCAGGCATCAGAACAACCCATATTAAACACGAGCACTGTGCTTATGGGTCAACTAATGGAGTACACAATGTCAGGCTTTGTTGCGACCCACTAATGAAGGGACCCTTTCCATTCCTGAAGGCCTACACTCCACCAGATGCTCAGGTCCTACATGTGGCCCAAAGCAATAAGGGCAACTTTGAAGTGTCTGATTTGTACACAGAGCAAAGATTCCTGGGGGAGTACATGGGCTGCTCCAGCACCCCCTTCACAGCCACCGCACCACCTTTAGCAGCTCAGTATCCCCTGCTCATTCACCAACACAATGACATGTTTACCAAGATTGCGTACTGTGGTCTCTCATGCTGCCAGAACATGGTTGGCATCCTCTAATGCACTATTCTTAAAGCTACCCATGCGCATGACCTATTCCACCCACAGGCCACAATATTGGAGGGCAGGTTCCAACCACCAACTCTAGATTCTTCAATGGTCCTCTGCGTGAGGTCTGGCAAATTCTGCACACAATCCCCATCTTCCAGATGTAAGCATTCCCCACCACCTCCTGCCCGGCAGTATCTTCCCAGATATTTGTAAGGGCCCTGATACGACTGTGCTGGCTCATAGCCCAATGATTTTCTGGCCCCATATCCGCTATGAAACAGTAAGTGGTGGAATTAGGGCATGCTCTATTACTTTGCATCAGTCTGCAATTCAACGCCAATGTTGACGAGCAAGTGGCCATCATGTGTCCCACTGACAGAGCAAGTAACGTTTAGATGACCAAGCCACTGGACGAACAAACTACCTATGCAGCTCCGCCACACTGTCCTCACAAACTATATAATGACAACCTCAACCTCTGATCCCCAGGCCGGGATCCACCCACCTCAGATATCCCTTCCTAAAGGTATACAGTCCACCTATGAACTGAAGATCCGGCTGAACATCTCCTCGGCAGGCCATTTACAGGACCAAAGGCCTGCACATTCAAGGTAGGATTCTTTTGCCGGGGCCAGGTTCCCTTATGAAGACTGTATACTCAAACGTATCATTTTATATTCACTATTGCAGAGTTTACTGTCTTAAGTTACAGTTATATACTTATTTATGGTTTTCGGTAGAGTGCTATAATTGGCCTCATGGACACCACCAAGTGCTAAAATAAAGGTGGTGCTAGAGAATGAAGGTTGAAGGAGCGTTTTGGAAGCACATAAGCAGGGTAGATGATTTTAGGCACCCCGAGATCCTTGGTAGAGCTGTTGTCTTTTGCCTGCTGCATACATGGAGAAGAGCAGGTTTGGCGATATCCACAGTGTAGTCCTTCTTTGGGAGATTGGAAGTGAGGAGCCATATGTAGTCATTGACCAGTCACGGACGTGAAAGCAAGATTGATCAACAATGAAGGGGTGATGGTTCCAAACTGAACACCAGCTGAAGGGGCAAGGCCTTTGGACCTCTCTGGAAGATGAAGAGACCTTCTTCAGTCTTAAGTTAGCTTGGAGGCCATTTCAAAGAGTTGAACCGTATTCATAAAGGGTTGTATCCCCATAAATGTTGTTATTGGGAACTTCCAATGGATAGTAGGCTGTGCTTGGAAGACCTAGATGTGTAGAATGGCAGAAGGCTTTATGGAAAGTATCCTGGTGCGTGACCATTAAGAGGCTTCTAAACAAGGCACAAAGTCTTGAATGCGGACCTTTCTTTGTTTGGAATCTACTCCAGTGACCTCAATGCTGGTGTTATGTGAGCATGCTATTTTGGGCCAAAGATAAGTCGTGCAACATTGGGAGGGATGTACTCTACATGTGCAGTGTGCATGTAATGTGCATGAATGATAAAGCAGAGTGTAGGTGACTACTAAAGTGGAAAACGAGGTGTCCACTGGGTTGGCAGTGACTCTGAACCAAGCAAGCAGAGTGAGATGTGTGTTATTAATGCACCAACATTACCCTGTTGCATATTAAGACAGTAGGGGGACTTGGGATAGAGTTAGGGAGGAAGACAGAGGTCTTCTGGGCCGCACCAGCCCACACGTGTCAGTACCACTATAGACACACCGTGTCAATGTCCTCCAGAGGCTTGATAGGCACATCTGGAAGACGTAGACCATCGAACATTGTGGACACAATCCAAAAGAGCGCAGGAAGCACATTCTGTTCATCATTGATTGCTGTTATTGCAGCTCGCCCTTTCCCAAAGCCATCAGCCCCCTTACTACGGTTACATTTAGGCTCATATTTAAAACATGTACAGCTCTACTGCACAGACAAAAAAATGTGGAGTTGCACAGAATGTACAAATCAGTCAAACTGATGGGTCTGCCCTACCTGGATCATTCATACTACTGCACAGACAAGCCTGGCTCTAAAATCCCCTTGACCAACAAACCCTAATCAGCACGGCATGTACTAAAGTGAGAGCTGATGATGACTGATGCTAAAATATTTATAATATCCAACAAGTTGTTCAAGTGGCCTGGTCTCCTTAGGCTGTTCAATTAGTCAGGAAGTGCAATGTCTTTACTCAACATATCCTACTTTGTCGCATCTTTAGGAACTGTGGAAAGACATATGCAGATTGCTTACATCTTTTTCACAAAATATAAAACTGTTGACAGAGATTGAAAATTGTAATGACCTAGTGGTAGGAGGACAACCTCCATAGTGACCCCTCTGAGATGACCCCTCTAGGATTCGTAACAATACCTCTAGACTTTGATGGGTGAAAACGCTACCTGATGCGTAGCAAAAAGCCTGGTTGTTCAAAAACAAATCAGATCGGGTACCGAGGACTGGATACATGGCTTACTCTAGGAAAAGATTCCAAAATTGGGCTCCTTGTTTGGAGCCTATTCTACCCATGAGGGTTCAATAGAAAACAAAAATTACAATTGAATAGGTCCAAGAACACTATGCTCAAAAAGCAAAACTCCCAGAACTTGTCAAACTCTGCATGTATAAAGAAGGAATCACTCTTCGATATTCTGTTGGTGAGACAAGTCTCATTTGTTTATATCACGAGTTGTGAAAATCAAACTATAAATGAACAATTAAGCATTAAGACTTCAAACAGTATTTAACCGAAAAACAGACAATATTTACACCACACAACACCAAACATTTTTGGGACAACAGCCAAATTGTGTGTGTACAACAAACTCAACCTCTGTTGTGCTTTGCCACGAAATACACGTATTATATGTCATGATGCCTACCTCCAAGGAGCCAGGTCCGACCCAGCAACCCCAAAGGCAGGCATCATTCCCCCCAGGGAAGTGCCAGCGGGCCCAAGCTAGGGCCCTTTGGACACAGTCCTGGCGCCTTAGGCGCCAGGCTCATGTTGGACCCCTGTCCTGGCGCCTTAGGCGCCAGGCTCATAAAGCTAGACATGTGTTCAAGTGTTTTAATGTGCACTTACCTGATGCAGACCATGCTGCTACATCCAGGCCCTCTTGAGGCCTGAATGGAACTACTTTACCTGTGGGACTACTTTCCACCTGGGTGTGGTCGGGGAAGGATACATACCTGATCGGTGGAAGGATACATACCTGGAACTTCTTCCAAAGCTATTTAAACCACACCAGATCAGCAACTCACGCTTCGTGTTGTTCTGCTCCTCGCAGCTGGACGCTCACCGTGTCAGCTCCTGCATCTGGACTTCAGCCACGCCTGTCAGCATCCTGGGTTGCCTGCAAAGGGAGATAAGAGAGAATTGGTGAGAGAGAAAGAAGACCTTACCTGCTAAAGCTGCATCACGGAGACATCACACCGACGATCCTGAAAGGGAAGACATCATTTTAAAAGCATTTCGCTTCGATCGCTGCAGCGCTGCATTTCACTCACCTTTCCTGGGCGCCTCCATCTTCAGCAGCGATCATCCGGATCCGCACCCACTTCCCAGAGCCTAGAGAGAAAAAGACATAAACACAAGGTGAGAGAAGGAAGGGAATAGGAAAAGCTCAGTTTCCTTTTAAGACTTACCTGTTGGGTCATTCCCATTTCATTTCGGATCCTGCCGCTTCCTGGCATTCCAGACCCCGGCCCCTATGGGGAATAAAGACAAAGACATTGAATGAGCGAATGCAAAGACATTACCCGAACGCTCATCCAGAACTTACCTGTCATTTACTGGAACTGCACGTTTCACTTCGGGTCGGCGCCATATCTCCGGCATTCCGAACCCCGGCCCCTAAGGGGAAAAAGACATAAGCGTTAGCGCTTGCTGCAATAAGACAAAGAACATTATTATTAAGCTTGAACTTTTGAACTTGCAACAGAACTCTTACAGCGCCTCACCTGAATAGTCATGCTTATTTTGGACTCCCATCAAACCTCAATCCAGTGAAGTAAGTGGGTTTCAACGTGCCCCTGCATCAGAAGCAGGATGGAGAACTCATCCTTCCAGACCCTAAGGTGAGACTTCACGGGGAATCGTGGAAGGGTATTGTGGAGGGTTGGAAGGGAGTGGGAGGCTTGAGCATTATTCTGTCAGTAGGTAATACTCCCTTTTCATGCACAGGGGAATATTCCTGCGAGCCAGAAAAGCCAGAGTAAAGGGGCTCTTCCCGTCCATCTTCAGAGTCCTGCGCTTCACCATTGAAGAAGCATCAGCACTCGAAGCCAGACCTGCGCCTCCGTGGGTATCAGGTGAGCGTGACATTATATTATACAAAATCAAATCGACATTGTAAAAGCACATATAAAAGTAAGAAAACACAAAGTTGTTGTCCTTGTTTTAACAGCATCAATGTGCTGCAGTTGGGGGTAGTAGTGCGTTATTAGTGAATATCAAATACACACAGCTTGCCTATGGGTTAATTAATTAACCCATAGGCAAGCTGTGTGTATTTGATATTCACTAATAACGCAGCGTATGATTTAATCAGTTGAAATTATTCATGCTCAGACACCTCCCTGACTATAGTCTCCCTTCCCCTGCAGCACAGACGTCATACAGCACAGAACCCCGTCCTGATGAAGGCTGTGTAAAAGATGAGGCACATCAAGCCCACCTAGAAATGGCTGAAACACCTTGGTGTAGACGCACTACGCACTACTACGGTTTAGGGGGGTGATTGCAAGTCAAGCAGATGGCAAAACATTGTGTTGCTATCCTGATTAGCATGTAACTAAATTACAAAGTCTTGCATAAAGATATGGATGTACAAGATAGAGGGGGTATAGTTAAGATTTAATGGAGCCTCAAGTTCTATCAATTATGAATATACGTGGTCCTCCAAATCCTAACCCTGACTGTCATGGAAATATATAAAAAATACTACTATACAATCTAACCTCCCTAATCTTATTGCATTTGGTGACTTTAATAATGTAATTGACCCCTTCTTAGATGGAAGGTTGAGTTGTACATTCAAACAAAATAGAACACATAAAGATTCTTACACTGCATCTCTAAAGTGGGCCTCGTGGATACATGGAGGCTTGCTCAACCTAGAGAACTTGACTTTACATTGCACTCAATCCCTCATAATACCCAATCATGAATGTACTACATGTGTTGCTGTAGGTCGCTCTCACCCTCAATAGTTCACTCCAGGATCACAAATACAGTACTTTCTGATCATGCCCCAGTTATCGCTACACTGGATCTTGATGATACCCCCAAACATACTAATAGACAGAGATTTAACAATGCGTTATTAGTGGATAATGATTTGAGCAATCACTTCTCAATTTCCAACCATGGGTATTTTTAAGTGAATAAGGATGAGGATCCATCGCCGGTTAATAATTGGGACACGTATAAGGGTGTATTGAGGGGTCATATAATTTCATATGCTTGTAAGAGAAAAAGAAATACATGCAGAAAGAAATAGATGCTATCTTTTGGCAAGCCTAATAAATTACAAAAATCTATAACAGTAAACCCGATGAGGCTATCTATCGAAGTATCCTAGTGTTACGATATGAAATTCATTAAATAAATCAGAACAAGTTTGTGGGTTTATTCTCAAATACAAATCTAAAAAATATCATACCTCTTACACAGCAAGCAAAGACTTTGCCTCTTACTTAAAATTAAAAAATACAGGTCCACATTTACATCAAATAGAAATGATCAGAATACAGTGGCTTCTTCAGAAAAGGCTATCTTAGAAACGTTTACAACATTTTATTAAAAAAAACTATTTGAATCTGACTATACAAATAATACATTGAATTTTGAATCCTTTTTCTTCAATCTGCAGATAGTAACTCTTATCTACAGCTGAACTTCGTTGTGTTAGAATTGTCCATTCATATAGATTACCTATACAAATATACTAGGCAATTAAGGTTTGTGTAAAGGTAACGCATCTGGACCGGATGGCCTTTCCATCGATTTGTTTTGTCATTTCACAGCCTACTGGCCCCAAAAGTAAACACTTTATTTTCACATGTCCAAAACAAAGGGCATATGACTGGGTCCTTTTTTGAAGCGTTGCTTATCCTTTTCCTAAAGAAGGCAAAGATGTTATGAGTCCTAAACATTATAGGCTGATTTTGATAATTAATAGTGACTGTTAAATATTCTCAAAAATGTGAGCCAATAGAATTCAACAGTTTGTACCAAATTAATCAAACCTGATCAAGTTGAATTTGTTAAGGGACAAATGATGTCTGCTAATTCTAGGCTATTTTTGATATGCTACATGTTATAAAAAAAAATGTGTACTTCGAAGGATAGTTATACTGCTGTGGCATTAGATGGGGAAAAAGATTTTGACAGGATTGAGTTGGACTTCCTATTTGAATCGCTCTAATGGCTTGGGCCCAAATTATATCTCCTTCATTAAACTATTATTCTTGAATCCAACAACATCAATCTTTATGAATTAACAATTTTCCCCATATTTCTCATGAAATAGAGGCACTTGTCAGGGCTTTCCATTATGCCCGTTCGTTTTATTCTATCTATTGAACCCCTGCTTGAGCTTATTAGACAATGCACCTGTGTTCTGGGCATATTATGTGGAAAATTAGAAGTTAAAATTACAGCATATGCAGATGACATCCTAATTTTCATTACAATCAGAACAGCCTTAGAATTCTATGTAAAATCATTAATTCATTTTCAGATGTTTTGGGTTACAATCTTAATAAGAAAAAATCAGACATGTTAACCCTAAATTGACTTTGTGTCAAACATGCATGTATATCTTCGGCCCTCAAATGGTGCAAAACCATATTAAGTACTTGCATATTCACATCTCATCATCTATTGAAAAATCCAATCCATCTAATGTAGATAAGTTATTGAATAGGATTAAGGACTCGATCGCCATCTGGTCTCCACTTTATTTTACCTCGCATGGTAGACTTGAATCTATTAAAATGTTATCTCCACTCGTCTTGTTTAAATTACAAATGCTCCCTCTTCCCTACCACCCTCCCTTTTTAGATCTATAAACTCTATTTTAAACAATTTCCGTTGGGGTACAAAAAAACAAAAAAGAATCTTGTTAGCTGAATTGTTTCATTCTAATGAGGTGTTAGAATTGCCAAACTTTAAATACTATCATAAGGCATTCGTACTCAAACAGTCTCAATGGTGTGTAAAGGAGGCCCCAGACATGACCTGCACCCCTGTCCCTCATTTCGAGCTACCAAGAGGGTACTCACCAAGGTATGTGACGTATGAGGAGCAAACGAACTGACAGAGAGCCGCATGGGACTCTGCCCTGTGTACATAAGAAGATCCGTACCGGTTGAAGCAACCATAACTCGACAAACCTGGGCAGCACGGTACCCTATCAGACAGCCATACCAGCCGCTGATACGAAATGAAGAATACCTGCACACGGTCCACGAAGAGACCCCAAAAGCCGTAATGGAAGGCCAGTGGAAATGACACCAGGGCCTGAACAGACTCATGAATGAGCAAAAGTGGCTACTGAAGACAAGCACGCCAGTGCAAGTAGCTACGAAAATAAATGTAATGTACGCAGAGAAGAGACAATGTTAAAACGTAAGGAAATGGTGCTACGAGACAAGATGAAAGCAACTGTCCTGTTAAACGTGTTTAAATAGGCTTGAAACGCAAGATGCTAAGAAATCGATAGTGCTTGCAATGCTCAGTAGAAGATAGAGCGGCAAGCGCCAATCATATACCTACCTCAATAAGGCACATTATACAAGTAAGACTCCATTTTGTAAAAGCAGAAAGGTACCCAGGCGGCCAGAGGCCTGACAGGCCAAGTTTCGTAACCCAGCCAAAGGCAGGAGAAGGAGCGGAATCGAAACTCAGCAAAGAGCGACTCATGCTTAGGAAATCACGGTCAACCAGAGAAGGGGAGGAGAGCATGAGCTCACAAGACTCCAACTACAGAGCATACCAGCCCGTCCGTGAAGGTCAAGATAAGAGAGGCCCATGCAGGTGGCTAGGCTGACACAGAATTAAATGCACAAAAGGCTAGAAACTGAAGCAGATTCACAGTGAACCAACACGTGACCAGCCAGGCGCGAAGAGTACCACCGCCTGATGTCATCCAGAACCCAAGGATGCCATAACTTTTCCTGATAAGAGGCTACAGTTCCGAGGCCATTCCTAGCCAACTAATTGACACATAGCCCTAAAACACTGATTGATGGAAAGGAGGAAGGGTGAATCTTGGGGCACTAGGCACCTGGGTGTCTATTATGCATGCTGCTAATTAAAGTGGAGATTTATGTTTAGGGGTGTAACTTGACCAATCACAATGGACCATGTAATACAGGGTCCTATAGACACTGTAACCAATGAGACGTCTTACTTTTAGTGACGTCTTTCTCGTGTGATGTAGAGGGATGGGCTTAGACGCCCACCCGATAAGAGTTATCCAATCCATATGCTTTATTTCTATATACAGATATAGCACCTATATTTAAGTTACCTTTCCTAACCAATTATACTGCATGATGATTTTTTATAGAAATTAGACGTCAGTGATGATGATTTTTGCCTATAAGAATTGCTGTTCGACCAAACTTCAGGGAAGTCGGAGCGAGACAAGTGATTGCACTACAGCTGATTCCCATTTGTTTCCCTGTTTGATGTATGTATCATTAAACTGACTTCCCTTTGCCAAACAACTGAGTCCTCGTTTTTGAGTCATGTCGGAGTAAGTGAATCCTGCAACCCCTGTCCTCACATGGTGCAGCTATCTTGTCTTACAAGTTCTAGAGGGTGAGTGCTGACCTATGGGCCCGTCAGTGATTTCCTCCCCTCTATGGACAGGTGGTTTTCAAACAATAACTCAGCAGATATCTCTGTTTGGTTAGTCGCTGAAAAACAGTTATCCCATCCAATCACTGTTGCTGGTTTTGTGTTTCTGTTTAAAATGTTAAATCTGCTTTTTCTAAATCAATCAATTAAACAATTTCGGTACTCAAGGAATATCTGTGTGCACATATAAATAATCCCTCAAGCCACCTATCACCATACCTTTGGCAGAATATCAAGATCAAAGGGAATGTTATGGAACCTTTGGCTGCGTAAGGCTGTTAGATATATTTATATCAGATTTTCCTGTGTCCTGAAACCATCCCTTTTAGCGAACTGAGAATGACTTTCTACCTGTCACGTGCAGAATTTCCGCAATATTGCAAACGTATGGACACATGTATTGATAATATGCCACTTTTTAAGAATATTTTTCTAATTCCAGAATGATCAAATTTAAAATATCTTGAATCAATATCGATATCCAGAGCATCAAACATTTATAAACTGAGTGTACTTACATATAGAAAGAAAATGGCCAGTTGAAGTACAATGGAAATTGAATGTAATAGGGAATTTTAAAGCTGGGAATGGTTAGGTATTTGCAGAGGAAATTAAGCAAGTGTCTCCATCCGCAAATATAACCCAAACATAATTTTTCTTCTTCCACAGGGCCTTCACTACTCCTTGAAAGCTCTTTGAAAGACAACTTTTGAATGATGATTATTGCTTGTCTTGTCATGCTAGTGTTGGCTCATTCAGGCACATGACTTTTTATTGTATTTTGATTTAAAAAATTCAGGATTCTACTATGGAACTATTTAGCGGCTGTATTTAATGTTGATATTGCCCTCATTGTTGATTGTATTTTATTGGGCAGTTTGTCTTTTAATCTCATGGTTATGGACCAATCATTCATTTTGTGCGACCTATTCATCCCAATCGCAATTTGTATTATTATGTCTAATTGTTAAGATTTTCAAAATCCTTCTATAACCGGTTGGTGGAACAATATTTGCAACTTGTATAGAATGGAAAAATGTGTGGCTAATAGCCCAGCTGCATATTTTAAATACAAACGGAAATATTCTTTTTTTTAATTAATGACTTAATGAACAACAAATTGTGCCTTTGCCATCAAATAAGATATTGTTTGCACTAATGTATCTATTGTTGTCATGAACTATATGTGTTTGCCACTATTATATCTCCCGAGCTGTGCTCTTCCCCTCCTTGAGCGTTGACCTGCCTGTAATGTCAATGTATTGTTGCATATGTATACAGTTATTATTTTATCTATAGATGATTTAATAACATTCAGTTAATAATAACTATGTGGATAGGTGCCTAGGCGAATAATATCCTAATGATTTACTGTTATGTTATGTTATGGTATTTTGCATTTATATAGCGCCTTGTGTACCATTGGTATGATCTCAAGGCGCTGGAACCGATATACCGATATACCGCTATACCAAATGATATAAAATTGTATAAATGTATGCTAATTTCTGACAATTTACCAGCAATGATTTGCTAGCAACTTCTTAAGATCTTTAGTGTACTGTACATCTTAACATCTTTGTAAGACGTATATGTTCAATAAAATCAGTTAACTATAAAATAAATATGTCCATTATTATGCTAAGCAACCTGACACACGACCGGAAGCTTTGAAAGCAGGCCAGTTTCTAAGCCCCTGTGAAATACTGGTGAAATAAACTAATGATGGTCAGATACTGTTATCCACTTTCTTCTTAACGTTCTTATGCCAACACCACACAAGGGTTTGTTTCATGCATAATTCTCATACAGGGGAAGAGAGCACAGGAGAACGTGTCACATTTTGTTACCCACTCTTGCTGGTGGAGTTATTTGACAATATCTTTGCACGTTACCTTTAAGGTGCATTTTCTGCCTTTTGCACAAGAGCACAAGATGCTCCCTAATAGGCAGGGCGGCAGTTGCTTAAAAGTGACATAACTATGCCTCTCATTGGCGGCTCCATGGCCTTTTGAATGTCTTAGGCAGCTTGTAGCACGCCTGAACACGTGACTATGGCACGCTGTTGACTATATTCACAAGTCATCATATTATTTATTACTGGTGCTCTGACTCCACTTTGTTTGGTCATAGCGCGATATAAAACTCTAAAGCTACAAACTATTAAAAATCAACCAATTGCACTGCACCCAATCAACGCTACCCTGGAATCGTTCTCGGATGTTGTTCAGACTAGCAATATTGGGTAAGGAGTCACTGTCAGCTCTGTCTCGGTCTATTCTTGAGACAGCCTTGGTCCTATTATTGGGAGCAGTTTCTCGTACAGTCGCGGCAGAAGGAGCGTAGGGTCAGAGTTTGCCCATCTAATTGATCTGCAAATCAGTGCCAATAACACATCCACAATTCCACCTTTCCTTGCTTTCTGTCACTTGTAGCAATGCATGTATAATGCAATAGCAACACTGCACGAGCCAAAATGCAGAGATGCAAACAGTACAGCATGCACAACCCACGCCTGACACATGGCACAGTTCAATCTCTTGGTTTGTCAAACATCTGCATTTGCCATCATTCTAACTGCGCTCAGCACGTGTTACACAACTCAAGGTGGCCTATGTCCAGTGCAAACAGGGCCGGCCTTGGGCAGGGCGGGCCGGGCGACCGATGGGGTAACCCTCCCCCCCTGGGGACGCCATTAGCCCCCTGCTGTGCCAGCTCGGTGGAGTCTTTCAAGGGCTCCCCTGAGCTGGCGTAGCGGGAGGAGGCGTGGCAGGCGCCCTTTTGTTATTAAATGTGCCCGTGGTGGCGGGGTGCATTTAATAACAGGGTGGGACCCTATTCAGCTGATAACCTCTCCGCTCCGACGCGGGAGCGAGGTGGTTTGCGTTGGAATAGGGCGCTTATGCGTTAGCTTGAGCGTCCTATTCCCAGTGGTCGAAGTGAACGGGAGCGGTCGGGAGCGGTGCTCCTGTACTTTTTTAAATGACCTTTTACAGCTCCTATACTTAAATTTTAAAAATAAACCACTCCGGAATGGTTTCGTTTTAAAATAAAACTGTAGGAAGAAGTTGAAACTTGCACTTTCAGTGCACTGCACTGAACATTCCCTTAAACAGCAGGTGCAAGTGTTTGGGGGGGTGTATTGTGTGTGGGAGGGGACGTGGTGATGGGGTTTGTGGGGAGTGGGTGCAGGCCAGCAGGGAACATAGTTCCACTACTTCTTTTTGTACACTTCGACCACTGCCTATTCCAGTGATTAACTCCTTGCAAGGTGCCGGAGCGGGGAGTTAGACAAATAATGTGGTGCTCCAGCCCCACCCCCTGTTGATCAGGGGCGCGCGGGGAGGGGGGGTGCACATTCTGTCCAGGGCGCTGCTGCCGCTAGGGCCAGCAGTCCACACAGTCTAGAGTGTGTCTTTTTTTACTTTGCATCCTGGTACCTATAGTTCTGCAGTGATAGTGGCATAAACATGAAGTAAGAGTACAAACACACACCCAATGAACGAAGCAAGGCAGGATGAACCCCTCACACCTGACATGGTGTGTTGGAATGTGTAAAGCACCTTATGGGCCAACAGTCAATACCATGGCGCTACTTTGCGGGTGGTAGGGAGGGCAGTTGCAGCAGAGTCTGCAAGGAGGCCTGGGGTAGGTAGACTCTCACCTTCTAGCCACACTGTACACAGTACGAGGCAATGTTTGCTTTTTAGTTGGTAGCACTTAGCATCTAATGATTTGTAGTTTCAAACTTTTGCAAACAACAGAATGCAAACCGCTACCAGCTGCAAAAACATGGCTGGGCAAAGGTGCCGGACGTGCCATGGGACCAGTGGTGGAAATGGAAAAAATGTGGTGGGGGATCCCACAAGGGCCAGGGTGGGGGAGGAGTTGGGGGGCAGAGGGGGAGTGGTCTAGATGGGGCGGGGTTGGTAGTGGCCATCCGATCAGATAAATACTTTTAAAAAAGAAAGAAAAAAAAAGCGCCCACGATGGCAGCATTGTCTTTTACCGCCGGCTTTGGTGTAATGCACAATGCTCGCTACATGTACAACCGGTTCAGTTGTGCAGGTAGCGAGCATTGTGCATTACACACCAGTGCCAAAGCCGGCGGTAAATGGCAATGCTGCCGTCCCTGGCGTTTTTTTTTTCTTTTTTTACAGCGCGGTTCATGGGCTTGGGTGGCTGACTCTGGCCGGATCCCGAGATCCGGCTACACATCTGGTGCCGGATCTCGGATCCGCCGAGAGCCGGGCCAATGACCAGCACTGCATGGGACCACTTAGTGATACTTGAAGCCCTGGTGAGATGTAATACGCTCTATGTAGATCTTCCGGGATGCCCGTGTCACGTATGAGACACTCCTCCAGTCCTGACTTTCAGGCCCAAGGCCTATAAGACCTGTGTTTAAAAGGGGGACATTGCAATTCAATATTGCATAAGAGCAAAGAGGACATAACCCAAAACGCTGGACAGACACAACATCCCAAATCTAAAACGGAGCAATTGAGGACCTCTGTTTCTGCACAGATTTGGGAACTACGTGCAAATGAAGGAGTGATGTCAGATGGTGGTTTCTAAATAGGACTAGATGTACTGCCCTTCAGAATGTTTTTACTCCTGATTGACTTTGCATTTTATTTATTTATTTATTTGCATTTGTATAGTGCACTTGCAGCCCAGGGGCATCGAGGCGCTGTTACTAGAAGTTATTGGACTTTTGATTCAGAGATTCGACAGGTGACCAGAGGTCTCTTGATTACAATGATACAGGCATAGCTACACAAGATGCAAGATATTCATTACACAGATACATAATGATGTCAGGTGCATTCCATACAAAGAGCTTGGTTTTAATGGCTTCGCGGAACGCTTGGTGGGACTAAATCATTCTTACGTGAGGTGGCAGTGCGTTCTAGTGAGTGGTTGCCTGGGTGGGAAAGTGGGCGTATCCAGGCCGCCTTAAGTCCAGTTGGAACATGGCCCAACTGGAAGGATGAGTTAATAAATGCTGTTAGGAAGGGAGCTAGGATTAGTGCCGAGTCTTTGATGAGACTAGCTGGACAGGCATCTCCCTTATAATTAGAAGGTTTGATGGAGTTGAGCAGGGCGATGACCTCAAGCACCGTAATATCTTTGAGGGCCACAAATTTTAGTTTGAAGAGTGTTTAGCTTGTCTAGCATGGCAGATTGAATGCTATTGCACAAATTGTCATCTTTGATGAAAGGGGGGGTGGAGAGGATGGTTTTTCCAACTCCCTAAAGATGGTGAAGATTTCCTTAGACCCAGATTTGGCGTCATGTATCCTGGCGTTGAAGGAGGCAGCTTTGGCTAGGGTGATGTTGGTTTTGTAGGATTTGGAAATGGCTTTGAACGCATTTTTGGTGGCTTCAGATGGGTTGGCTTTCCATGCGGAAAGGGCAATCCTTTTCTGCGTGCGTTGGTCAAGGAGTTTTGGAGAACCATGAGTTGGAGTGTTTGGCTTTCTTGGCTTTTTTGAGGGTCTGTGGCACAATGGCGTCAACTGCTTGGGTGATGACTTCTTTGAAGATGTTGGCTACGGTTTCTGGGTTGTTGGAAAATGGGGCCTGCAGGGTTGAGAAGGTAGGGTGCTAAGCTCTCAACTGTGAGTTGGCGTGAGCTCCTTGCGAAAGTAGCTGGGCACGGTGAGGGAAGTGAAAGGGGCCCTTTTTGGTGTTAAGGTTGAATTGGATGTAGTGGTGGTCAGACCATGGGATGGGGGTGTTGGTGGTGATTAGTAAGACGCAGTTGTGGTGACTGATCCAGTCGAGGGTGCGCCCTTTGAGGTGGGTAGGGTCAGAGATAGATTGCGCAAAGCACAGGGTGGATAGGGCATTCTTGAGGGATTTGGCATGGGAGTCTTTGGGGTCATTGAGCCCTAGGTTGAGGTCTCCCAAGAGTATGACCTGGGAGGTCTTTTTGATGTTGTCGGACAGTGCGAGGATGAGGGTGTCGTGGAAGTCAGTGCATGGTCCCGGAGGTCTGTAAACGATGTGTATGGTTATGGTGCAGTTAGGGGAGACATTAATTTTTAGTGGCAGGTAGTCACGATTGTGGTCAAGTTGCCCTGTCACTTCTCTGATGGCAAGAGTTTCCCTGGCGATGAGGGCCACGCCTCCACCTCTCTGAGAGGTGCGGTCTTTCCTAAAGAGGGAGTACCCAGATGGAATAGCCAGAGATAGTGCCGGGCCTGAGCTTTCGTTGAGCCAGGTTTCTGTAAGAATTAGGAGGTCAAGATTGTCCTTAATGATCAGGTCGTTGATGTCAAGGGCGGGGGCGGGTACGGAGCGAGCGTTGAGCAGGGCGCAGCTGAGCGTGTGAGCCATTGGAGAAGTATAGGTGGGTGGCCTGGTGGGCGTAGTACGTGGCCCAGGCATGGACGGTAGTATGGATTTAGCATTGGTCATGGGGGCAGCAGTATCAGCATTTAGCATGGAGGCAACACTGGGCATGGCAGGCAATGCAAAATCAACTTTGGTCATATGGACAGCAGTATCAGCATTTAACATGGAGGCAACACTGGGCATGGCAGGCAATGCAAATCAACTTTGGTCATATGGGCAGCAGTATCAGCATTTAACATGGAGGCAACACTGGGCATAGGTATGGATGGTGGTGCAGAGTCAGTGTTGGTATTGTGTTTTTCGATTGTAGCGGCCGTGGGAACAGAGTTGGTGATAAGGATGTCGAAAAGGTGAGGTGGAATGGCTTCAATGTACAAGGGTGCCACAAGATAGGTAGGCATGTGGAGCATAGGAGTGCCATCAAGGTTGGTTGTGGTAGCGTAGCGCCTGTATGAAGATGGTGGACATCTGAGGCCTACCCTCAAGTTGCGTTCAGCTGGATTTGGGGTGTAGGTGTTGGAGATAGTGGGGCGGGTGCGCGACCTGAGTCGTGCGTTCCTGAAGCTGCACGGTGAAGTGCGCGTGGTAGTGACATGGGTCTTACTTAAGGAGGGGTAAGAGATGCGGGCACTGATGCAAGTGGCCTTACCTTGCTTGGAATGACATACTGGCGCTTTGCGCGCCATCGAGCAGCGGAGAGCTGCAGGGAGGGTCAAAGGCCTTTTGCATGGGCCTTCGCCAAGTGGCAGCATTCACACTACAGGTGTGCAGCTAGCCAATCCAAGGTATGGCAATTGCCCCGTTTGATAGTTGAGAATCCCTCGCAGTTCTGCATAAAATATGCTAATGATAGTCAATTATCGCCCAGTTTACTCAGATCGAGCCTTCTCTGTTTTCCAATTAGTATGAGGAATTGAAACTAGTAGATGGTAGTTTGTGGAAAATAGGGCTTTTGCAGTTATATATTGTCAGAATGTGTTCCCATTAAACACGCTCCGACGTCTTTCTTGTCTCAGCATGTCATTAATTGGTGTTTTTACTTGACTTAATGGTAATTGTTTTATTGGCCTCAGGAGGATGGAACACTATGGCAACCCTGCCAAGCTTGGAACCCGTGAGCTAGAGATCACACATATCTCTCTAGCCGGCCCTGAACCCACTGTGCTATATTACCCGCATTGTCTTACATCACACGGTTAATACTGTTGCACATATCTGAGAGAATAAATCGATGGAAGAATCTGTTGAGAAACTTGCACAATATGCATTACCGCAACGCATTTGTTTTTATTATCAGTCATGGGTGCCTGTCACAGGTGACCCACCCACCAGTTATATGTCAATAGTTGTATTCTTTATGCAATGAAGTTTGATTGAAGTGTGGCCTACAGGATGGGTATGCAACTCAAAAAGAGATAACTCAAGGCAAAAAGAGGGAGGAGGACTGACCTCCTTAGGCCTATGAAAGATTCTAGTCCAATGGACTGGTGGTTCTACATCCAAACCATGTCTAGTTTCAAACAAGAACTCCCAAGAGTCTGTCCAGACAGTATTCATTAGAGTGCCAGTGCACTCCCTTCACAACGATTCTGCTCTCCTCTGGTTTCACAGATAAGGTTGGTTATGGAGTAGGATAAACTCCCCCTGCCTACGTTTTCAAGAGGTAGAAAGACTTCTTTATTTCAACTGGAGGCATTGCTACTCTCATCAGGGTTTCAACCTTAGACGTCGGTTTACTGGTTTTCAATATACATAGAGGAAGGCTTCTTTAATTGGACTTGTGGCCTTGCACCAAGGTCTGGATTTAGCGATACAGCTAATTTGACCCTCTTCTTCATGGATCTTGGGGTGTGCCACCCTATCAGCCTCTGGCCCCAGGTAAGCAGGCCTCCCCGCCTACCCTATCCTCTCAAAGTGACTTTGCCTCAGCTTTTGCTCTCTTGGCCTAGTCAACTCCCTGTCTCACTCCCTGTCTCACTCCCTGTCTCACTCCCTGTCTCACTCCCTTCTCTGGTTGCCCAACACAGGTGCACCTCTCCTGGTCTCCAGCTACTTGATTTACACTCACAACTAGCACTTCTTGGTTTACACAAGTTCTGCACTCATGCATCTCCTTGTATGGCTCTCCTCACTATAGCACTACTCTCTCTCGGGAAGGCCATCCCATTACCCATCAAAGCGCGAAACAAGCGCAGTTGGCATTGTAGCCCAGCAATGCTGTGAGCACTATCGTGTGTTTCTGGAAAGCAGGCAACTATTGGGGACGAGTGGAAAACAGCGGGCCTCCTAGCGCGAGTTAAGCACGAGACAAGCGCAGTTGGTGTTTCAGTTGAAGGTGCAGGAAGTGTTGGAAGTACCACTGTGGATTCCTTGGGTGAGTGTCAAATTCCCAGCCGTTATGTTTAATCTCAGGATCATGGGAGGACCGGGTGGCGGGCCCACTCCCTCCGATGACTTCCTTCCGATATCGGAGGTGAATACACTTTTTAAACCTTTTGATCAAACTGTCCGCCAAAGGAACCTACAGCCCCCACCTCCTAAAGGCCCCACAGGAGCTCGACTACACGCTCCCTTCAACAAATATCACATGTAAGATTACTGACTTTTTTTCTCTGAGTAAGGAGTGTGAGCGAGGCCGTTCTCCCAGACATATTCGTGCAGGGGTCTTCACCTTCCTCTGTATCTAGCCACAAAGGGGTCACTGCGTAAGTAGAATTACCATTAAATCAAGAATTGCATGCGACTTGTGGGGCTACATCTGCCTTACCAAAGGGGAGAGGGGGAGTCGATAAGACAAGATGGAATAATAGCCTGCCCATCTCACTGACCTCAACACCAGATTTCTTTAATTCCCAGCATTTGGAATAGGACAATTATAGAGATGACTCCTCTATGACGTCCCTGTTTCTTGGAAAATCACATCTTCCCCTTTCGGATCTCCCGAATCAACCATCCCTGGCCGCCTGGAATTTCGTGTTACTGTCACGACTCGCTCCCTTCGCTCCCGTTCCCGCCACTTGGGGGCATGTTTTGGGGCTTATTCCTTGCTGGACATTTCCTCCGAACCTAATGCCACAGAGCTGTAATGAATTGGGAGCGCAAAATCCCTATTTTCCAAACTACTTCCCTTCCGGATCCATTCCAGGTCTTTGGCAGCCAGCATGCTTCTTTAACCAAATGACTGTGTTTCCCAGAATGCCTGGCCCCCTGCTCCACCTCCACCCTTGCAGGACTAGGTTGGGTGGAGGATAAGCAACACCTGTGGCTGCAGGTGCAGCAGTCAGCACACCTGAGGCGTGTGCTCGTTTAGCAGCTTTAAAAGCCACAGTCTCACTTCAGTCCAGCGCTGGTCATCGTTTGCAGTGTTCCTGTTTTTGACTAGTCCCTTGTTCACTGTTCCTTGTCCTTTTACCTAGGTCCTGGTTCCTGTTTTCTTGTTCCCTCCGCCCTGAATCTCTGATTCATGCTCTAATTGATTTCTGCACCTTTGTTTCCCTTTTTTCCTTCCTCTGTTTACAGGCAGCATTTCTCAGTGCTTTCCCTTTTCAAATGCAGCCCAGTTGGTATTTCTTTGACTCTGTCCTTTGCTGCTGTTAACCCGTATGCCTTAGCCTTCCTCTTTAGCTTCCTGTCTTTTCCTTGGAAGGATAGGGAGAAGTTTGCATTGGTTATTTAGCTTTTTCCCTGCTCCTGATCCTTACTTCTTTTGGGATCCATTCCAGGTTTTCCTTAGCACTTCTGCATTTATATTCCCATTTGATTTTAGGTGTGGTGTGCGGTTGTTAGCTAGCTCCTGTGTGAATGCTTATGTTTTCCTCACTATATGTTATCACTATTTCAACTTAGGTATTTAGTTTTCTGCAGCGGATCACTCTCGGCTGCCTTCCAGCCTTCACCCTTGCCCTGTCGGGCTCCCCACCTAACAGCGGATCACGCTCTGCTGCATTCCAGCCTCCGCCCTTGTCCTCTGGGCTCCCTGCCCGGCAGCCTGCCTCGCTCCGGCTGCCTTCAGCCCTTGTCCTCTTGGGCCCCCTGTTCTACAGTCTACCTCTCCCTGGCAACCTACAGCTCGTGCCCTCTGAACCTTCCTACTTCTCCCATTGCTGTTCTAGCCTCTTGGGGTCCCAGTTCATCAACAGGATTCCTGGGCTAGCTGACATTCAAGAGGTTTATTCTCGTCCTTGTGAGTACAGTTCTTTAGTTCCCTTATTTGATACCATCAGAGTGTTAGTTCACAGATTCTGTCATTGCTTGCCCTCCACGTGGGTTTAGCGCTGTCAGTACCTGTAACAGCAATTGGGGGTAAGGCGCTTGCCGACTTTCCTCGCGGTCAGGTGCTTACCCCACATCCCTTTTCACATATTGGGTTTAATATCACACTCTGTTTGCCCTCCAGGCTTCTAGCATACATGAGTCGTTGTTCCTATGTGCACATTTCCCTTGCCATATTCGCTGCCTTAGTATTCGCAGGACTAATCCTGACAAAATGACCAGCCTAAAATTCCCATTGAATATGGCAAGTTTAAGAAAGAAAGGCAGCAAGGCCTCTAACAAGTTTGTACAGAAAGCTTCCCCTACATTTACCTGTGACAATCAAATCACTAGTCTTGGTTTAAATGAACTCCTTGTCACGAATGGGCATTTACGAGCAGAGTACTTTTCCCATAGGATGGCTCATCCTACATTGCCTGATCCTAGTTCGATCTTTTGTTCTGATCCCGATTCTATGTCAGCGCAAGCCTTAACCGTAGAAAACAACACACTGTCAGACTTATTAGACAAGAGTACCTCGGTTGTTGAAACCCATGATTTCAGTTGTGCTTCACCTCAGATAGAACAGTTTTATGGTACAAACATAAAGAATGGAGGGGTTCCTTGCATAACTTCTGTTTTCTACCCTCAGTCCAAATACTTCTTTGCACAAGTACATACGGTAGTCCCTAATGTCAAGAGGTCTAAGGTCAATAGTTTGCTTAAGGGTAACACAGACCAAGTTAGTATGAGAAAGTATAAATCTCAGAACCTGAAAGCAGTAGAGGACAGTGCACAATCGGTGCACATCCAGATTGCTAGTGCAGGATCCAGCCCTGATGCTACTATGCCTCCCCCTGCGCCTACTGATAGTGATGTACAGTTAATGCAGGGCATACTAAGAGCCAAGCTTGAGGAGTTAACACAAGAATTCATTTCTTTACAAGAGGAGAATAAGATCTTGCACGCATTCCTGAATACACCTCAGACTTTATCCATTGATGTTGATGAAGTGAACACAGTTCAGCCCCTGAGTGCAGAGACTTTGGTAAATCATGATAATTGCCAATATGTTAGATTTATTGGAAGTGAAAGTCTTTCTTCTAGCACAGCGCTCAACCTGGGCACAGTTTCTAACAATTGTTCTGCTGATTATCAGGGATTGCAGTTAGCTGAAGATTTACAAGCCACTCTTTTACCTAAAGTTTCCTGTGTAGCAGACTGTCATAATTCTGAGCTAGCACACATACAAGCTTCTGATCTCCAAACACAATACACAAAGGTGGCATACACAGATTCAGTCACTACACTAGGCTTAGGTCCTGCTCTTGATACAGCTGCTGAGACTGAAGTAGAGTTTAAAGCTGATGTGGAAGACAATCTTACCTCTGGGTTCACTCTTCTTTCTGCCAATTCTGATCAATACAAACAGTCAGAGACTGTACAGATTGCATGTTCTGATGAACTCATTCCACAGTATACAGAACCAAAAGACCAGCAGGCGAATCCTGAACTGTTGATTGTTAATCTGCCTCTTTCAGAAGCTAAGACAGAGGAATGGACAATTGACGAAATCCTGATTAACAGAGACTTTACTATGGTGATTCCACTGGTTGATTTTGACTTCCACAAAGAAAGAGACTCTGTGTCACCCACTAAAGAAAAGGACCGCAAGGGTACAGTTCAGTCCTTGGTTACTGGAGCCAAGGAGTCTAATGCCCTAAAGGTGCCCTCCATTCCTGAGACACCAATGTGTCTATCAACTTCTGAGACTTCTGTGTGTCCTCCTACAACCATTGACTCTTCGATGATCCAATCCACAGCCCTGCAGTCATCTTTGGTACACGTGTCTTCAACCAATGAACCACTGCCATGTCTGACATTTCATCAAGAGCCTCCACCATGCACGGGGTTAGTCCCAAAGACCCTGACATGTTTGGATTCAGCTACCGAGATGGCTCCAACTTGCATGCCTTCCGCTTCAAAGCTTCCTCTGGCCTGCCTGTCTACAGTGACTCATCCAGAAGATCATCCTTCAGCCAGAGAGCCTCCGGTAGTCCATCATATGTGCATGTCTTCAGTTCCAGAGTCTATTGCTTGTTTGCCTTCAGTTCATGATACACCGGTATCCTGCTTAGCTTCGCTTCCAACATCAGAGGTATACCTGTCTACACCATCAGATCCTGCTGTATTTTCTACTGCTCCAGACAGTCCTCCTGAATCCCAAACATTTACTGTCGATGAACGTTTAGAATGCCTTTCTTTTGCTTCAGGAGGAGCATCAGAATGCCAGCCTTTTCCACAAGACGATTCTCCCAACTGCTTCACTTTAGCATCAGAGCCTCCAAAAGATGCAGCATCAGATTTTGAGACTTTTGCCAGCTCCCGCTTCAGAGTCATCAAGCTGGACCAAGTGGTGAGTCAGAACCACTCACCTGGGTGTGCACAGGGGGTGGTGCAGACCGGCGTATTACCTACAGAACTTGTGCAACAGAATTCCGCCAAGAAGCACCAGTTGGGTGCTAGTAGCCAAAGGAAGGGAATGACTGCTGCAGTTCAAGATGTGTCTGTTATTGCTCCTTCTGCGAGTGTGCCTGAAATACCAAGTACTGTGTCTATCACTCCTATCAGTATGCCAAACGTCCCTGCTGTTGTATCCAACGTGCAACAAAGTGGCTACACGACTGTCACCAGGAGCACCAGCCTCGTACAACCCATGGGACTTCCAGGCATCCAAGGCGTAGAATATGTGCAGTCAAACCTTAATCTTTTTCAACCCCAAGCCTTTTCCCAGATGGATGACAGAAAAAGATCTGAACCTCTACCTCAGCCGCCACCTTCTCTAATGGCTGAACATGAACATTTCCTGAAGCCAGCAACTTCCTTACCTTCCGCATGTGCGCTCTCGGCAGAAAGGCTGACAGAACTTCTACCATTGTCTAAGGCAAGTTGCACCAGCCTGCCTCCCTCCTCAAAGACTTACAAGGGTCCACTCCCAGTGACTGAGCTTCCTGGACCTTTCAACTTTGCTTCAGGTCTTGCAAGTCCTTCATGCCTTTCTTCAAACCATGAGTCTCTTCCTCACCAGAAGCCATCGATTCCAGCAGTATCACTTCCAAAGACAAAGCACTCCTATCATGGAAGCCCATCTGCCTTTGCCCGCAAGCCACCATTTCCATCAGTGCCACCTCCAAAGAAAAAGCACTCCCATCATGGAAAGAAGAAGTCTCGTGCGGGTGGCGGGCACCCGAAGAGGGCCGTAGGAGGGGGTATACTGTCACGACTCGCTCCCTTCGCTCCCGTTCCCGCCACTTGGGGGCATGTTTTGGGGCTTATTCCTTGCTGGACATTTCCTCCGAACCTAATGCCACAGAGCTGTAATGAATTGGGAGCGCAAAATCCCTATTTTCCAAACTACTTCCCTTCCGGATCCATTCCAGGTCTTTGGCAGCCAGCATGCTTCTTTAACCAAATGACTGTGTTTCCCAGAATGCCTGGCCCCCTGCTCCACCTCCACCCTTGCAGGACTAGGTTGGGTGGAGGATAAGCAACACCTGTGGCTGCAGGTGCAGCAGTCAGCACACCTGAGGCGTGTGCTCGTTTAGCAGCTTTAAAAGCCACAGTCTCACTTCAGTCCAGCGCTGGTCATCGTTTGCAGTGTTCCTGTTTTTGACTAGTCCCTTGTTCACTGTTCCTTGTCCTTTTACCTAGGTCCTGGTTCCTGTTTTCTTGTTCCCTCCGCCCTGAATCTCTGATTCATGCTCTAATTGATTTCTGCACCTTTGTTTCCCTTTTTTCCTTCCTCTGTTTACAGGCAGCATTTCTCAGTGCTTTCCCTTTTCAAATGCAGCCCAGTTGGTATTTCTTTGACTCTGTCCTTTGCTGCTGTTAACCCGTATGCCTTAGCCTTCCTCTTTAGCTTCCTGTCTTTTCCTTGGAAGGATAGGGAGAAGTTTGCATTGGTTATTTAGCTTTTTCCCTGCTCCTGATCCTTACTTCTTTTGGGATCCATTCCAGGTTTTCCTTAGCACTTCTGCATTTATATTCCCATTTGATTTTAGGTGTGGTGTGCGGTTGTTAGCTAGCTCCTGTGTGAATGCTTATGTTTTCCTCACTATATGTTATCACTATTTCAACTTAGGTATTTAGTTTTCTGCAGCGGATCACTCTCGGCTGCCTTCCAGCCTTCACCCTTGCCCTGTCGGGCTCCCCACCTAACAGCGGATCACGCTCTGCTGCATTCCAGCCTCCGCCCTTGTCCTCTGGGCTCCCTGCCCGGCAGCCTGCCTCGCTCCGGCTGCCTTCAGCCCTTGTCCTCTTGGGCCCCCTGTTCTACAGTCTACCTCTCCCTGGCAACCTACAGCTCGTGCCCTCTGAACCTTCCTACTTCTCCCATTGCTGTTCTAGCCTCTTGGGGTCCCAGTTCATCAACAGGATTCCTGGGCTAGCTGACATTCAAGAGGTTTATTCTCGTCCTTGTGAGTACAGTTCTTTAGTTCCCTTATTTGATACCATCAGAGTGTTAGTTCACAGATTCTGTCATTGCTTGCCCTCCACGTGGGTTTAGCGCTGTCAGTACCTGTAACAGCAATTGGGGGTAAGGCGCTTGCCGACTTTCCTCGCGGTCAGGTGCTTACCCCACATCCCTTTTCACATATTGGGTTTAATATCACACTCTGTTTGCCCTCCAGGCTTCTAGCATACATGAGTCGTTGTTCCTATGTGCACATTTCCCTTGCCATATTCGCTGCCTTAGTATTCGCAGGACTAATCCTGACAGTTACACTCTCTCATCAAGGTCTTTGATCAGTTGCGGAATGATGTGCGGGCGCAAGCTCAGCAACTGACGGATATGCAACATAGCAGGTTAGCGTTAGTAGAAAGGAGAAAAGACATGGAGAACATCATGACTAAAGGTAGCGAAATTCAAGAATCACTCCTCATCAGTGTGTCTGAACGTGAAGACTTAAAAAACCTGCTCTAATCAATTAATCTCTATGAAAAGGGCTGTTTTGAACTCCTAGGACCAAGACAGTGGGCCGGACCGGTAACTCAGACTCCCTCTCCTATCGTTACAAGTAACCAACCAGCGGATTATCCCTTGTAATCTCTACCACTATCTGAGGAATGTATGTTTGATGACCCCCCCACCTTTGTAGCTTTCTTGGAAGAATGTGCCAGGCTGGTTTCAATCATCTGTGTTGAGCCAGTAGATAGACTTACTTATAGATGGGCCGATACCATAGTAATAACTACTCCTACTAAGCGACACAAGATACCGTCCCCCTCTGATTCCATGAGGGATCAGAACTCCTGTGTTTTGGTTCAATTCATTTCTGATCCAACCTGCGAAGCGGAAGGGAACGAGAAACCTATTCATAATAAAAAGCGAAAAAAGGGCATTGTGAAAGATCTCCCAAAGAAAACAAAAAATCTAAAACCTTGCAAAAAGAAACAGGGTTCCCTGAGAAAATGTATACACACCATCAGTTTCACCATTAAAACAGGAATGGAAGGAAAGGACCCTATTTTTGACAACATGCAAAATAATAAGACAATCCTCATGGGTCTCATCTTTAATAAAAAAAGAAGGGAAGTATACAGGTATGCGACATGGCCACTAAGTATACAGAACTGGAGAGACATGACGAATCTGTGGGAACAATAGGGACTTTCCCTCAGACTAGTGCTTGGGCTGTCTAGTTCGCAACATCAAGAGCTCTACAGGGAGACATGGTAGAAGAGAAAAGGCTGAACAATAGCTTGGATTGGAAGGACTGCCCAAATAAGGAAAGAGGGTACAAGAGTCTACTAACAGGCCCGGTTATATCAGCCAGAAGCCATAGTGAGGGGTGGCCGGTACAGCCCCAATTCTGGAAAGCTAGTAGAGAGGCACATACACCCCCCCAGTGTAGGTTCTATCAAACAGAAAACTCCAAAGGGCCTGGGAGGCCACGTAAGGGGCTGGTGGTACTGAACAGAATCCAGGGGCGTTGCAAGGGGGGAGCTGAGGGGGCTATAGCCCCTGATCTTTTGGTTGTAGCCCCGGATAGAATCTCAGAAGCTACAGCCAAAAGACTAGCTAACCCACAGTCCCAACAGTTCTGGCATCAGCGTAGCCCCGGGTCTTTTCCAAACCTAGCAACTCCCCAGCCAGAATCCTTAATGAGGAGGGTCCTTTTAAGGTCCAAACATGGAAGGCTAGTGGACAGGCTCACACACAAACAATCCAACGCAGTGGTTGATTAACAGAAAGCTCTGAAAGTGCCTACAGGAGTGAAGCTGTATGTTATGTTTTGGGATCTATATTTCCCAGAGAAGACAACCTTTCCCTTGACCGCCAAACCATTTAAATGATTTTTAAAGACATTCTCCATCTCGAAATGCTGAATTCAAGTAACATTGCCATAGTCAACTTTTTCAATGAAGCTCCTTTGGATGCGGTTGCATTGACCCTTCCATCGGGATTAGTCAGAGATCGTCTATTATCTTCAGTGGACGATTTGAGAATGTGTGGTTGTGATTTGTATATGAATAAGTGTTCCGTTGATCTGTTTGGCATATGCATCCCTCAATGTCCTGAGCTAAAGGAGCAAATGCCTGCCAAACTGTATCTATGCCAGTCAATGAGTCTCTTAGCCAAGCGAATATAGACGATTGGTCTCGGCGGGCCGATAGCTTGGTGGGCTGAACGTAAAATGTAAGAGGGCTGGTTTTTAACGTTAGTTCTTGGAATATACATGGATTCAACCATTTTCAGAATCAGGATAGGATGTGTAATTTGATGAATGAGCATGATGTTTTACGCTTTCAAGAAACTTTTCTGTTGAGTGATTCTAATGTTCATCCTGAAAGGCTGTTAAGGGCCCTAAAGGAAGTCCTAAGGGTGGTATGTTGACAACCATACGCTCAAACCAACACTTCACGCGTGTAATTCATGGAATAAATGTGCGGCGAAATTTGTGGCGCAAGCTTGAGAAAGCTAGCGCACGCGCACACGTGCGATTCATGGAAGGCCCTGCGCGTGTTTTTCCCGGGTTGTGCGCCAAATCCATGCATGGCGCACATGTCACTGCGACATCCCGAACGCCGTGCGCAACGCGCACTGCGAAAGCACACACCATGTAGCGCACACACCAAAAAGGGGGCGTAACACGCGGAATGGGGAACAACGCGTGAAAATGAGGGCGTAACTGGAGAAGTACTGCTGGGAAGTACACGGAACGCCCACACGCTTGCGAACTACACGTATTCATGGAATCGAATAGGGGAAACCCGCGCTCGCCAAAAGACACGCACAGGCGTAAACACATCCGCCACACGAAGGCAGGCGGAAGCGTCCCCGCGCAGTATAAAAGTACGCGCAAACAACAAACACGTATATGCAGCTACGATGAATGTCCCATTTCTCGTAGCACTGATCCTTGGGACACCGCAGTAGGAGGAGAATAGCCAGGCCCGCATTTATTTGCCCAGGACCAGCCTTTTTGGGGTGCCTGATGACCAGGTCTATGGCAGGTATAGGTTTCCACCTCGTATCATCCTAGACCTGGTCTCTGAGTGGGAGGATGAACTCACATCACCCACCTTGTGCTCCCAAGCACTGAGCCCCTTGGAAAAGGTGCTCAATGTCCTGCATTTTTTGGTCACTGGGTCATTTCAGCGGACAACTGCCATAGTTGGGGGTGTCTCACAGCCCAGGCAGTCACGCTGCCTGCAGAAAGGCAGGCCATGGTCCAGGACTTTAACAGGGTGGCACACTTCCCAAAAGTGCTTGGTGCATAGATTGCACCAATGTGGCCCTACGTCCACCTAGCGCCACTGAAAACATCTACCGCAACCGCAAGCACTGGCATTCCATCAACGTACAGGTTGCATGCGATGCCCATGGAATCATCACCTCTGTCTATGCAAACTATCCTGGGTCTACCCATGACAGTTTCATATACAGAATGTACACCCTGAGCGGGGACCTGTGTAGCATGGTGACACATGGCTCATTGGTGAGTACAAATGTCAGACAAATACACAAACCCAACTAATGTCAACCATCCTCACCTCCCCAGGGGACAATGCATACTCTATGAGCAACTACATGATGACGCCAATACGGAACCCCACCACACCACCCCAGGTAAGATACAACATAGCCCATATTGCAACCCGGGGCATAGTGGAGCGCACATTCGGAGTGCTCAAGTCACGCTTCTGCTCCCTTGACCTATCTGGTGGACAGCTACTATATGCACCCCCAGTAGTGTGCAGGATAATTGTGGCAGCATGTGTCCTGCACAATGTTGCAACATGGCGGGGCGTACCGGTGGACATGGTGGTGCCCCCACATCCACAGGGACAGGCGCTGCTCATGGGAGGGGAAAGGGCAAATGGCGAGGCAGCCCGGACCCAGCTTGTGTCCCCATATTTCACCTAAACTCCCACCCCTGCAGAATGCACACAGGCCTGGCACATACCAGGTGACAATCGATGATGACAAAGAGACAGTCAACTGTCACAATTTTACCACCCTGAGAATTTTGTCACAGAAGTGCTACATTGCGTGCATTACTAGCTACTTAAACATAACCAATCCTTTGTGACCAAATGGAACACATGCACGGTGCATATCACACCACCCCCCTGCAAAACAGGCCATGAAAATCACTGGTATGTCACCCAAACCCGCCCAACCCCCATCATCCTCCTCGGCCACACCATGACATGGCATGCAACAGCAAAAGAGCAAACAAAAGCACAACACATGACCAATTAGATACAAAGTGACTCGTGATAAATGGAAAGAGGCCAGAGACAATCACACCTGACATGGAATCAGATGAAATGACTGACCAACAACCTCCCACACATACAAAGTCATACACAAATGCATGCCACCAGCGGTACATCAATAAAAGACAGAATGCCTGTTGGCATACACATTGGCCAATCCACATCGGCAAATCCCAAAACCGTGTGCTGTGCGTGTCTCCTGCAACACACCGCTCAGCACACAGCACAGTGAGCAGCCGTTGTGTTGGGGGTACACCTTGAGCATCATATAAAAAGGACAAGCAACTAAAACAACCCAGTGACGCATGTACACGATCCCCAAATGGTAAGTGATCATGCGCTGCAGGGACACAGCATGCCAGAGAAGGCAATCTGTGTGCACGTGTGGGCATGGAAGGGTGGTCGTATGTGTGGTGGTATATTGTGTAAGTGTGTGTGTCAGTAGGGACATGCACTCAATACATGCATGTGAAATGAAGTGACCCTCAGTGTCCTGTACACATCACATGTGAACATTGCCCATGTGGACACCCCAATATGTCACACCACACCAATCCCCTGACACCTGAAAAGTAAACCCAACACAGGAACAGCCATTGACCAGCAGAACACATCATGTACATAGAACCCCACAATGACAATGTCAGAGAGTGCCCAATCACTGTAGCCCAAGCGTACTGTCCAACAACAAAAGCCCCTCCCTCATTTCCTCATCACCATGACCTTCAGAAGAACTGTGTCTGGGGTCCGTCGGCTTCTTCCTTCTAGTCTACCTGGCTTCAGGATCCCCCTTCCCCTTGGTTTCCTTGTTCTTCCTTTCATGTAAATAGGGTCCAGCCCCCTCACAGGCCACCTTGACTGGTAAAAATACCAAATCGCAGAGAACTCCAAGGAGCCAAACCCCCAAACCAGGGAAAAAGCCTCTAGGCACCAAAAAACCCTGGAAGAGTCTCGAGTAGATGACTTGAAGTCGCAGAATATGGCCAAGCACATGTCCAAGCTGAATGATAGAATAACTACCAAGGTAGCACAGTTAAACAATGGTTCAACAGGATGGGTAGCAATTTCGGTACACAATAATCAATGAGGATGCCACAACTGATGGGTAGAGCTGCAACTTGAGTAGAAAATAACCAAGGAGGCTGGCACAACTGGATGGTTGAGCTGAAACCCAATCAGTCCTTCATAGCGTGAACAAAGAAAGGCATAGATAGCACAAGTCTGGAAAGGCACAGTGAATGCAAGATAGCCGGAAACAGCTGACAGCAAGTTAAGAGCCACAACAGTTGAATAGCATTGGTAAAAGGCTAAAGTCAACATAAAGATATGGCTGTAATAGATGAAAGACAGGAGGAGCGAGAGAGAGAGATGCTGTGGAACAGAAGTGTACTGAGGCAAACTGAGGCAGTGCAAGAGTACGTGGAAATAACTGCCCGAGAGACGGGCGGACAGATCTGCAAAAAGGACAGTATCAGGAAGAAAAACAGGGACTAAAGGCACCAGAGTGCGAAAAACAAGTAAAAGAGCTGTAGTCCAGTAGGACAATTGCGCCGTCAGGCAGCAGCGAAGTCCAAGAGGGAAGACAGATACAATGTGCCGTCCAAACAGAACAGAGCAGAGTAGTAGTATAGGAAGACATCTCAGGTGAGGACTTGACCGTGAGTGGTGCCTCTTGGACCACATTCCTAATGCATCCTCCTTTGCCACAATCCCCGGGGGCTGAACTCAACACGTACCAGCTTGGCATTGTCACCACCCGGTGACAATGTCAAGCTGGTCAGCTTGACACCATCAGTGTGACTGACAGCTAAAGGGTGCAGGCTACCGTCTACAGCATGAAGTGCATCAAGCACGTATACAGGCAAGAAATGAAAATACATCACAATCAACTTCAATAAATGGACATTTCAAAAATGTACTCACAAAAGTTGATTGCAGACATGCCGTGGAGAAAACATCCATAATCCCCACTAGGGGTGTAAACACAAGTAGTATAGCAGCAGACAAGCCACAGATACGACGAAAGTCCAATGCCCTTGTGGAAATTCTTGTCACACTGAACCATCCTTGAAAGCCCAAGGAAAGGGGAAGCAGGAGTGGCATATGTGTCAGGACCTCAAGCCACAAACACATACACGAGACAAGCTTGAATTGGCCCAGCTGGAACAGACAGTGGATGCTTTCAAAAGCCACAAAGCACCACACAGTCACATGAATGCACAATAGACAAACAAGTTAAAACTAATAAAATAACAAATGGCCACATACGACCCGGGGGTGGGGAAAAGGCACCCAGGAGGGGTGAGGTACTGTGTGCACCTCAACACCCACATGCGATGATGTTGAGATCAACAGAAAAACCCTCCATGGGCTCAACGTCTGCACGGCCCGACCTGTGTGGGAGATAAGTCGTCGTCCTGCTCACCCTCTGGATGGAAAACAGAAGGTGGACGTGGCACAGTTGCCTGACCACGCCTATGCGCAGCTTGCCCCTCGACGGCAGCAAGCATGCGGGTCTGGTAAGCACGGTCCTGTGTGGGGATGTTACGTAGGTCAGCATGCAGCACCTCACGTGATGCGCGTGCTTCCTCTTGCAAGGTAGCACGTGTAACACAGAGTTCTGCCTGCATGGCCTCGCATGACATCTGGAGCACCTCCCGGCTTGCACATAGCTCAGCCGAGATGATGTTCTCAAGCTGCTCCAACCTCTCCTCTGACCGCTTCCTCTGGGATATGTTGAGCACATCCAGAGTAGATCTGAGGAAATCATAGTCAACCCTCAGGGCCTCCACGTGTGCCTCTGCGTGAGCAGCAAGTGCTTGATGCAGAGACAACATTTCAGCCCGGCGTGCCCTGTCTGAGGCCGCCATGCCCAGCCTGAGTGAGCGGGCTATGGACTGTGCTGCCTGCTGTTGGAGATCCACCAGCCTAGCATGGGGGAGCACGGATTGGGCCACACGTTCCATGCTCTGAGCAATCTTATCAATAGCTGCCCCCTGTTGTTATGAATTGGCATACATGGATTGCTCCCACTCAGTATACCCTGGTGGCACACGGCCACCGCGTTGCCGGACTTGACACCCGAAGGGCCCAAGGAGCCGCGGTCCTCGCTGGATTGGCACCGCTCGCGGCTGCAGGACTACATCCCTCTATTGACATGATGCCCCAGGCACATCAGCAACTGGTGTGGAGTGTGACCGTGTGTCCCGATCCACCACAGGCGGAGGTTCCAACACTGTCTGGCCCCTCAGTGCAGGTGTCGCAGACAGAAGATCGTCCACATCAGGATCACTCACCGTCGACGAATGTACATATCGCGCATCCAACTCAACATTGTTGTCAGAGTGATCATCAGAGCTAGACTGAATGCCAGCCCTGGACACGATGGTCTGGAGCACAAGTTGGTTCTCGTGGTCTACCACCCCACGACCCCCACTTGTGCCGGGTTGCTGATGTAATAGCAACCCCGTGTCTGGAATGACATCACCATCCTCTGCCTCCACTGCGTCATCATCTGTAATGTGGAAAAAAGAAACATGAGTACACATGTCAGAGGCACACAACCCACACAGACATAGACATCACATGGACAGCCAACAAATGAAGCAGACATGTCACACACAACTGAAATTCTGCCATGCATCCAGTGGCATTGATATGCAAACGCATTCCCAAAAGCAGAAATAGATGTGTGTAAATAGCAAAGCCTACACATGTACTGAATGTAGTATATAACCCCCATCAGACACCACCTCTGTCAGGCACATATCACAGGCAGATAACAAGGGGGGTCCTGGGAGACTCTCTGCCAGACATGAGTCCTGGTTACAAGAGTCTTACCTAGAGTCTTTAGCTCACTATCTTTCACAGAGAAGAAATATCCCAAACATATCAGTCTTTGTCCTGCCCTGGGGCAGTCCAGCACCGAAATGCTAGGCAATTCTCCTCTGAACAAGAGTACCAACAGCAACCCCAGACACGTGTTTCGGTCTGGTTGAACCTCATCAGTAGGGCGTAGCTGTGCCTCTCTAAGAATAGTGAGCAAGGGGTCCACGTCTGGATTGGCCCTCCGCAACATGCTTCCAGTGGTCCAAACGCTGGGCAGCTGTAGTGTGACAATTTGGGACCACTACCATCTCACGTTCGTGTCCCGACATGTAGCCCACAAGGAAGTCCAGTTCCTGCTTGCAGAAAGGCTTCTTCCTCAACGTGCCAGAGGCCGGAGCCGTGTGTGGGGTCCCAGCCTCTTGCGCAGGAGCAACCTTCCTCCTCTTGGACAGTGGTCCGGACCCTGACTGGTAAATGCCACCCTGATCAGTAGGGGCAGTGGCGCTGGTGGACTGGACCAAGGGAGTGGCAGGTGGAACTAGGACAGAAGTCCTGACATGCGTCAGTGGCTGCTGGGTGCTCTTGACTTCACCCAGCGCAGCAACCGCCGCTGTGCCATGGTCATTGACCGAGACTGTCCTGGCTGGCAGACTCACAGCCGGGGTGGTGTCAGCTGCATCTGCCCATGCAGTTGGCAACACCCGGCTGCTCGGGGCAGCAGATTACAACACTGCCCCAGGGACATGTGCCTCGTCAGTGCAGCCCTGCGTGCACTTACCTTGTGCCTCCTGACCACCTGAAATTCTGCCTGGGAATCGCCAGGTGCCAACGCATCATGCGCTGGCTGACCCTGAGCCTGGGTGATAGTCGCCACAGCTGCACCTGCAGCTACCACTACCATGGGGCCCGTGGCCCGTAGCAGTCGATGAAACTGACTGCCGGGTCACATGGGCGTCAGTGTCAGATACAGGAGCTGCATCTCTCGGAGCCACAAGGGGTGGTGGCATGACTGCACCAACACGTGGCAGAACATCCTGCCGTAGTGGTGCACCCCTGCCTCTTCCCCCTCTGCAGCCACCCTGGGCACCCTGGACTCTGCCTACTCCCTGGTCACCCCGGCCAAGTCCCTGACCACGCCCACCACATGGAGGACACCCAGCTGAGGCGCCCCTCACCTTTCGTGGCCTCCCAACCATGGCACAGTTGTAGTAGTGCCAATGGGGGCTGTATACAACAATTGTCCTGGGAAATTGGGGTGAAGGGGGTGGGGTACTAGATGTAAACAGCACCCCTGTGCACCGGCAAGGCTGTATGTGACCCCGGTGAGAAAATGACAGGTCACGCAATGGTCAGGCACCCCAAAACTGCAGTAAAACCGTGTACGCAACCCCTGGTAGCCCACGTGTGTGGAATTAACCTCTCGCAGTACGCAGTGGCACCCAGGTACATGAAAAACACGTACACTGGGACACAAAGGCTACTATGACCTCGAAAACAGGTAAGCGATACACAGGGGGTCCCGCAGTGGGAAAAACAGTGTGCGCGACTCACCGTCTGACCAGCGTGGTAATGAAAAACACGCGTAGCCAAGACCCCCGCCAAAAGAAGAGATACGTCCTTGATCAGCTGTGAAGTATTGATGGCACGTGAAACAACAAGAAGTAGCAACACACGAGTCGGTCTTCACGAAAAGCACATACATCGAACTGCTGTGCCCCCCTCACCTTTAACCCATGCTGAGGGAAATGTTTGCGCGCGTCACGTCACTTACGCGCTAGGCCCTTTCCTCAAATTACACGCATTAACACGCGGACGTGCTGTTTTTGCACATGCGGATTCACTATGCACCCGTGATGAGGGAAACGCCTGCGCGCGTCATGTCACTTATGCGCTAAGGGCCTTTCCTCAAATTACATGCTGACGTGCTGTTTTTCTCACGTGCCAAATCACTCTGCATCAAGCTGGCCACACGACAACACACGGAAGACCACGCTCCTGCCCAGCAGGCCACTTTCATGCCCCCCATAGCCCCGAGAAGCCATCTGCTGCAGCCTGTTGGACACGTGCCCTGCTATTTGGTGCCTGAACGTCAGCCATCTGCAGGGGTCCAGTTGCTGCAACCATCCCTGCTGGAACAGAAGACTCCCGACTGCAGTTCCATCACTCCACAGCCCAGCACCAGGACCCAATTGCCCAACCACACCTGCCTCGGGGGTTGCCATGTCGGGCCAAAATCCATCTGGGACCAGTGGCAACCCCCGGCAGAGAGGCAGAGGGCTGCCAGCTTCACTGCAGGAGAAGTTGGCATCCTGGTGGAGCAAGTCCTTGTGCATTATGATGCCCTCTTCGGACAAACACGTGCCGACAAGGATGGACGGAAGAGGATCTGGATGGGCATCATGGTTGCCATCAACGCGGAGGGAGTGGCAACCCGCGACCACCACACGTCCATAAGCGCTAGGAGGTCTTCAGGTCCAGGGCCCTCAGGAAGGCCTGCCGCCCCCTGGACGCAGCGGATGCAGTGGGGTGCCGGGTCCACCTTATCGCCGACCAGATGAGGGTCCTGGAACGCATTCGCCCAGCGCTTCACCTCCAGGTCCTCGAGAGGCAGACCCGTCCATAGTCGAGCGGTAAGTGTCCATGCATACTCATTGGACGCAGTGCATGTTGAGGTGTGCCAGGAGTGGGCAGCTTGGACATATGTCTGAAAAGGCCCATGTATGGATGTGTATGTGCAGGGACATGACTGTGCTGCATGTGTGTCCAGTCATGTGTGATGCACATCAATCATGTATGTGTTCCAAAGCATGATGCACAACTGCATATGGAGATGCACACATGTTGGCATTTCTGTTTATGTACTATGCCATGGTTGGCGTGTGACACATGGATGCTGGTTCCTCCTTCATGTATGTGCACGGCATACATGTGCATGTGTGTGTTTGACATGTGTGCGACTGTGATACGCCATGGATGCATGTGACACAGACATGTAGGAACCCAATTGGCAGATGTGACATAGTTGCCGATGATTGCACTGTGACAGGTGATGGAGATGTACAGATGCATGTCTGTCTGGTGGTGTGTGTGCATGTGTTTGGCACTCCCCATGTTGCTTGTGATGTCATGCCAACCTTCGGATGTTCATGCTGTTGTGTGTGTATGGAGAGCGCTGCCTGCTGCACGATTCCTGTTAATTTGTGCATGTGTGTGGGTTCAAATGATATGAGTGTTGGGGAGTGTGATGCCATCGGTGAAGTTTGACACTGCCACTCATGTGCAACAGTCATGTGTGTATCTGACCATTGTACAGTGCCCTGATGCCTGTGTTCTGTCTCTCCCTGTCTGCAGCGTCGACTGATGAAGAGGGCGGAGACGATGCTGTGGAGCACAGTGGCAGGGATCCCATCGCCAGCCGGAGATGCAAGGCCCAGCTCCCTTCCCAGGTAGTGATATCTTCCGGGAGTGAGGAGTCTGGTGCCGCGTCCATGGCCGCAGCTGCCGAGGGAAGGTCCAAGAGGAGGAGTTTGGAGGTGGACTCCTCGGCAGTAGTAGGGGCAGCTGAGCCCCCACAGGGGCCTACGGAGGAAGATGGCACGGAGTCATCCAGGTTGGTGGAGGGTTTCGTTGAGGAGGAGGCCATGGAAGCCCCACACACAGGGCCTGGAAGGGAGATTCCACTGGTGCTAGTGGTGCAGTCCAGGGGCAGGGACAGGAGGCAGCACTTGCCGCCGCGGAGGTGCCTGTGTGTAATCCTGTCCCCGATCCTGTGACTGCATCATCCAGCACCAGCAGGGATGCCTCCGTCCAGACCTGTTTTCAGGGAGGGGGATGCGCAAACAACTGGCCTTCGTCTCCCTGCGGATGTTGCAATCCGCGACCGGATTGAGCCTGTCCTAGCTGGTGTGGCGTTGCCCCAACATGGTATTTGGAATGACGTGCAGGGTTCTCGTCTGGACAATGCCCACCATTTTGAATATCTCTTTGGCCGCGTCGACCTACTAGGACAGGTCGTCGGCACTGGGTTCATCCGTGTGCTGGATCTTCTTGCAACCCCCTCCTCAACTGAACCCCCTATGCGCCAGTCATCCTCCGTACCATCTTCCCACCCAAATATCACCTGGGCACCCTGTGGAGCTGCCCCTGAGCCAGCAGCCAGGCTGGTAGAGGCCACATCCCTGCCACAGTCGGGAGTCGGAGGTCCAGCAGGGGTGGCCACCCCACCAAATGGACCCCCACCAACATGAGTCGGGGTCTGCTGGCAGGTTGCCGTCACTAGGGCTGGGGTGGGGGACATGAGTCGGGGCCTGCTGGCAGGTTGCCATCAATGGGGGTGGGGGACATGAGTCTGGACCTGCTGGCAGGTTGCCGTCACTGGGGGCGTGTTGGGGGACATGAGTTGGGGCCTGCTGGCATGTGCCCATCACTGGGGGTGGGGTGGGGGACCTGAGTTGGGGCCTGCTGGCAGGTTGCCGTCAATGGGGGTGGGGTGGGAGACATGAGTTGGGGCCTGCTGGCAGGTTGCCGTCACTAGGGCTGGGGTGGGCACATGAGTCGGGGCCTGCTGGCAGGTTGCCGTCACTGGGGGTGGGATGGGGGACATGAGTCGGGGCCTGCTGGCAGGTTGCTGTCAATGGGGGTGGGGTGGGGGACATGAGTTGAAACCCGCTGGCAGGTTGCCGTCAATGGGGGTGGGGGGACATGTGTCAGGGCTCCCAAGTGCATGGTGCCATGTGGCCTGCCTGCGGGTCATGGTATGGGGGTGATGGGCTGGCTGCAGGTCATGGTCTGGGGTGATGGGATGCCTGCGGGGCATGGTCTGGGGTGATGGACTGCCTGCAGGGCATGCCCAGGGGTGTAGGGTGGTTCCCTGTGGTGTGGGCTGCCTGCCGGGCATGGGTAGGGGCACACCCAGGAGGTCCCACACTGCCAAATCGCATGCGAAACTCCCTGCGCACCCACAGAATACGCGTACCCCACTCACGCCAGGACAATCGCGTGTGAAACTCCACGCGCACCCTGGAATACGCATACCCTGCTCGTGCCAGGCCAATCGCCTGTGAAACTCCATGCGCACCCCCAATACGTGTACCCGGCTCGTGCCAGGCCAATCGCATGTAGAACTCCCTGCGCACACCCGGAATATGCGTACCTGGCTCGCGCCAGGCCAATCGCGTGTGAAACTCCACGCGCACCCCATGAATACACGTACCACACTCGCGCCATGCCAATTGCGTGTGAAACTCCACATGCACCCTGGAATATGTGTACCCCGCTCGCGCCAGGCCAATCGCATGTGAAACTCCACATGCACACCCGGAATACACGTAGGCAGCCCATCCACCCTCCCCATGCCCCGCAGGCAGCCCATCCACCCTGACCATGCCCCGCAGGCAGCCCACACCACAGGGGACCACCCAACACCCCTGTGCATGCCCTGCAGGCAGCCCATCACCCCAGACCATGATCCGGAGGCAGCCCATCACCCTGAACATGCCCTGCAGGCATCCCACACCACAGGGGACCACCCTACACCCCTGGGCATGCCCTGCAGGCAGCCCATCCACCCTGGCCATGACCCGCAGGCAGCCCATCCACCCTGACCATGCCGCGCAGGCAGCCCATCTACCCTGACCATGCCCCGCAGGCCCCCCACACAACAGGGGACCACCCTACACCCCTGGGCATGCCCCGCAGGCAGCCCATCACCCCAAACCATGACCCGCAGGCAGCCCATCACCCCTGACCATGACCCGCAGGCAGCCCATCACCCCAGACCATGACCCGCAGGCAGCCCATCACCCCTGACTATGCCCTGCAGGCATCCCACACCACAGGGGACCACCCTACACCCCTGGGTATGCCCCAGAGGCAGTCCATCCACCCTGACCATGACCCGCGGGCAGCCCATCACCCCTGACCATGACCCACTGGCAGCCCATCATCCCTGACAATGACCCGCAGGCAGCCCACACCACAGTGGGGACATTTTCCACGCAATTTGCCTGGCGGAAGCAGCCCATCTACCCTGACCATGCCCCGCAGACACCTCACACAACAGGGGACCACCCTACACCCTTGGGCATGCCCCGCAGGCAGCCCATCACCCCAGACCATGACCCACAGGCAGCCCATCATCCCTGACCATGACCCGCAGGGGACCACCCTACACCCCTGGGAATTCCCCGCAGGCAGCCCATCAACCCAGACCATGACCTGCAGGCAGCCCATCACCCCTGACCATGCCCTGCAGGCATCCCACACCACAGGGGACCACCCTACACCCCTGGGCATGCCCCACAGGCAGTCCATCCACCCTGACCATGACCCGCGGGCAGCCCATCACCCCTGACCATGACCCACAGGCAGCCCATTACCCCAGACCATGACCCGCTGGCCCCCCATCATCCCTGACCATGACCCGCAGGCAGCCCACATCACAGTGGGGACATTTTCCACGCAATTTGCCTGGCACAGGCGGAGTACGCGTATTGAAGGTGGTGCGCGAGTTCATTTCCACATGTTTTGGCTGCAAAGAGCGGGGTAAGCGTATCGAAGGGGGTCCGCAGGGAGATTTTCATGCGTTTTGGCTGCCGCGAGCAGGGTACCCGTATTCAAGGGGGTGCGCGAGAACATTTTCATGTGTTTTGGCTGCCGTCAGTGAGTTACGCGTAGTTTTTCACGCGATTACAGTGTAGCGGGCCTGTAAAGTGGTCCAGGGTTAGTGCGCCCCTTTGCGTCGTATTGGGGATTTCAATGGCTTTTCCTTGCGCAATGGGCGCTCTTCGGGGCATAACTGGCGCTGCAGGATGTTGGCTGCGCCACGGCTCAAAATGGCTTGGGAAATCCATGAATATGCGGTGCGCCAGAAGCTGTTTAGCGCACACGGCTGGCGCACGCTCCCTCTCTGTGCTGCCCGCATGCGCTGATTCTGCGCTCAATTCTATGAATTACCCCCCACGTCTCATCTTTAGAGCAAAGTGCATGCTGGGACTTTAGCTGTACACTTGAACGGAGGAAAGGAGGGACAAAATATTTTAGTGATAAATATATATTGCAATTATAAGGATTCATCAATTTACGTTATACTTACTCATATGAGGAAGATGGTGTTATCTTGGTTTGAAAAACATTAGGGTGCAGTTCTATTAGTGGGGGATTTCAACATAGACTGTGAATCTCCCTTGTATGATGGTTTGCTTTCTCTAGCACCTTGAGACATCAAAGCAAAAGGCTCTCTCCTCACATAGTATAATGGACACCATTTTCTAAAGAGTGGAACCTGCATATTTTATCTAATGATAATACCAGCAAGAGACAATATCAATCCACGTGGCGTAGTGGTAATGTATCTTCTCTTATAGATTGTATAGTTACCACTGAGAGGTTGTTTCAAGACCTTGTTGCATATAGGAGAGAAGATGGGGCGCCTAGTGACGATAAACGCCTCTGTGCACTGTTTATCTACGACGTATCAGAAAATGGACTCTGCCTCCCTGACAATGTATGTGTATCCAGGGGCAAAAATAAACTCATCTGCTCCCTGAAAAATATTGAGAGGTTTAATACAAACGTTCTTAACATCATGCGACCTACGGATGTGAAGACTAAGAAAGAGTTGTTAAATCCTAGGGCCTTTTTCTAGTATTGTTTAAGCAATCTTAAGATTTTGGTGAATAATAATAACAGCAATAAATTGGCCTTTAATTAGTGACATCCCAGAAGCGAAAAGGATCCTTAGGAGGTCCCAGAGGTTGGCCAGGAAGCACATTCCTGATAGAATTGAACAGGTCTTAGTGTTAAAAAAGGTTAGAAGTTGGTTTAAAAACCAAATAAAATCTTGGCGAATCAATACCCACCAGGCAGATCAAGAAAGAAGGCTGGCCTGTATTATGGGGAAATCTGATGTTGTGCAGGAGGTTGGTAAATCAAGGTGATAGCTTTCAGTCCCTAGCACAATCGAACCCTATCGAAGAGCGTAGATGGATTGACCATTTTGTAAAGCTCTATTAGGAGGTGAAAGACAAAGTGGCCATCTTCAATGAGGATGCAGAGGAGAGTTGGTTCCTTTTGTGTACTCCAGATCAAATTGAAACATTGATCATTACTAAACGCAGCATGCCCAGAGACTTCAGTGCACACAAAAGGAGACAGAATGCACAAACATAAAAGCAGGGAGTCTGGGTCACAGATAAGTAAGCATCAGATAATCTGGGTTATTCAGAAGATCCAAGAAAAGGAGTCTCATCTTTGGGGTTGAAAAGAAATGTCTCAATAGCTTTTTTAAAGCTAAAGAGGCATGTGTTAGTTCACAATTCCAGTGGAATAGAATTCCATAGGCTTGGCGCAGAGGTGTCGAAGCTAGTGCCTGCGAAGTTCTTAAGTTTGTGCCTTGGCTGATGTAATTTATCAAGGCCTTTTGAGCGAAGAGAACGTGTGGCTGGAGCCTTCCGTAGCCTCTTCATAAGGTAAATAGGTGCTTTCCCTGCCAGACATTTGTGTGATAATGTTAGCATTTTGTAAGAGATGCAATGGTGGACCAGCGACGAATGTAAAGATCTCTGTGCTTGAGTAACATGGTCAGTTCTCGCCAGTCCACAAGCCACTCTAACAGCAACATTTTGGGCCACCTGTAGCATCTTCAAGTTATTTCTGGAGGTGACTACGAGGAGACTATTACAATAGTCTATTCTAGAATTCCCAAGGGCTGTGGCCACCATAGATACGTTGGCAGGTAATAGGTAACGTTTGATCTGCCTAATTCATTTTGTTGTGGTGGCACAAGAGGCTTCGATTTGCATCATGTGTTTTTTCATGTTTGGGTTTGAATCCAAATGGGCTGCAAACATTTTCACCCAAGGGCTCACTTGAATGACACAATCAGCTATTTCAAATTGACTGTACCCGGCGTCTAACTTTCTCAAACGTTGACTGGACCCTACTAACATGAATTGGGTCTTGTTGCTATTTAAAGACAGGGAGTTGGTGTTCATCCATTACAGAATCATGTATGTTTGATTAATGAACTGTGTGTCCCTCTCATAGTCAACCGTCAGCTCAAATAGCACCTCAGTGTCGTCGTCATAGATGGTATATTTCATGCTGACGCTGTTCAGGAGGTCAAAGAGTGGGCAAAGATGGAGAGAGACATGACCCTTGTGGAACTCCACAAGTCAACAATTCTGCAGGTGCCTGAAAGACCTCGGAGGCACTCTAGCCATCCTTGGCCACAAGAAGGATACCATTCAGAATGGGGCAGGTTCGGAACAATTTGCAATTATTTCCAACCTCTCAAGTAGCAAAGTATGATCAACCAGATCAAATGCTGCCGAGAGGTCGAGAAGCATTAATAAGGCCACTTTACCAGAGTCCGTTGTGTGCTGATGTTTGTGTGTCTGTGTGGTGTGGTTGTTGTTGCAGTGTGGTGAAGTGCGTGCGGGTTGCTGTGGGTTTAAGAGGTGTGGTTGTGTTTGGTTAGAGTGTGAGAGGTGTGTGAGGAGTGGAGAGGTTGTTAGTAGTTTTTGGATTGGTTTTTATCCTTGTTAGGAGAGATGCATATTCCTATTGCATCTCCTTCATTATTTCGAGAAGGTTGTTTCCTTTTCGGTGAATAAGTTTCAGTGTGATAAGGCTGTCTCATCTATTTGTCATTATGCTAAATTAGCTACTTTCGTGTTTCGGTCTTTGTATTCGGCTAGCCCTTTTATCCCAGTTTGTCTTTGCTGTAGTCTAGGTTTTGGATTGATTTACTTGCAAGCTACACCCGTGCCCTACGTCCTTTCTGAGTGGGCAAGGTTGTTTAGTGGGGTTGGGCATGTATGTTAAATTTCTGTCCTCATGGGTTTGTCGCTTGTGTTCTATTTCACCTAGCGTTGTCTCTCTTGTTCTTCTAGGAGTTTCCCTTAGTCCAGGGGTGCACAACTGATTTTGACAGCGGGCCGAAAGTACCTTACATGAGGGCTATAGTGGGCCGAAAAGTAAATGTGGGCGGGGCGGTAGGCGGGGCGTGGCAGGAGGCTTTTTAAACCCCCAATTTGTACTAAACACATGGAAAAAGAATGTTTTTGAGGGGTAACGATTTTTATTTGCATTTCAAACTTACATTTTGTACTACACATTTTCCATTGTTATAATTTATTTCTATTTAGTTATTGTATCTCGCCTGTTTAATTAACTTATATATATTTTATTGACCCTAGATACACTATGCCCCATGGCCCCCTCACCCCAACCAAACACTATGCCCCATGTCCCTCACCCCCAACCAAACACTATGCCCCATGTCCCTCACCCCCAACCAAACACTATGCCCATGGCCCCCTCACACCCAACCAAACACTATGCCCCATGGCCCCCTCACCCCCAACCAAACACTATGCCCCATGTCCCTCACCCCCAACCAAACACTATGCCCCATGTCCCTTACCCCCAACCAAACAATATGCCCCATGGCCCCCTCACCCCCAACCAAACACTATGCCCCATGGCCCCCTCAGCCCCAACCAAACACTATGCCCCATGGCCCCCTCACCCCCAACCAAACACTATGCCCCATGGCCCCCTCACCCCAACCAAACACTATGCCCCATGGCCCCCTCACCCCAACCAAACACTATGCCCCATGGCCCCCTCACCCCCAACCAAACACTATGCCCCATGGCCCCCTCACCCCCAACCAAACACTATGCCCCATGTCCCTCACCCCCAACCAAACACTATGCCCCATGGCCCCCTCACCCCCAACCAAACACTATGCCCCATGGCCCCCTCACCCCCAACCAAACACTATGCCCCATGGCCCCCTCATCCCCAACCAAACACTATGCCCCATGGCCCCCTCACCCCCAACCAAACACTATGCCCCATGGCCCCCTCACCCCCAACCAAACACTATGCCCCATGGCCCCCTCACCCCCAACCAAACACTATGCCCCATGGCCCCCTCACCCCCAACCAAACACTATGCCCCATGGCCCCCTCACCCCCAACCAAACACTATGCCCCATGGCCCCCTCACCCCCAACCAAACACTATGCCCCATGGCCCCCTCACCCCAACCAAACACTATGCCCCATGGCCCCCTCACCCCAACCAAGCACTGTGCCCCATGGCCCCCTCACCCCCAACCAAACACTATGCCCCATGTCCCTCACCCCCAACCAAACACTATGCCCCATGGCCCCCTCACCCCCAACCAAACACTATGCCCCATGGCCCCCTCACCCCCAACCAAACACTATGCCCCATGGCCCCCTCACCCCCAACCAAACACTATGCCCCATGGCCACCTCACCCCCAACCAAACACTATGCCCCATGGTCCCCTCACCCCCAACCAAACCCCCCAACTCAGCACACACACAAACATGCACCAATACAGACCCGAACCCCCACATCCAACTCTGCACACACACAAACATGCACCCATACAGACCCGAACCCTCCACCCCAGCACACAAACATGCACCCATACAGACCCGAACACCCCACCCCCCAACTCAGCACACACACAAACATGCACCCATACAGACCCGAACCGCCCACCCACCAATTCAGCACACCCAAACATGCACCCATACAGACCCGAACCCCGCACCCCCAACTCAGCACACACACAAACATGCACCCATACAGACCCGAACCCCCCACCCCCCAACTCAGCACACACACAAACATGCACCCATACAGACCCGAACCCCCCACCCCCCAAATCAGCACACACACAAACATGCACCCATACAGACCCGAACCCCCCACCCCCCCAACTCCAAACCCCCACCCCCAACTCAGCACACACACACTCAAGCATGCACCCATACAGACCCGAATCCCCCACCCCCCCAACTCAGCACACACACAAACATGCACCCATACAGACCCGAACCCCCCAACCCTCCAAATCAGCAAACTCTCAAACAAGCACCCATACAGACCCAAACCCCCACCCCCCAACTCAGCACACAAAAAACATTCAAATCAAAACATTCATACACATCCGACACACATCCGACACCCCCCACCCCCGCATCTCAACATACACACAAAATACATTCAAATACAAACATTCACACACCCCCCCACATCTCAACATACACATAAAATACATTCAAATACAAACATTCACACACCCCCCCCACATCTCAACATACACACAAAATACATTCAAATACATTCATACACATCCGACACCCCCCCCCACCCCCGCATCTCAACATACACACAAAATACATTCAAACACAAACATTCATACGCATCCGACACACCCCCCCACCCCCGCATCTCAACATACACACAAAATACATTCAAACACAAACATTCATACACATCCGACACACACCCCCACCCCCGCATCTCAACATAAACACAAAATACATTCAAACACAAACATTCATACTCATCCGACACACACCCCCACCCCCGCATCTCAACTTACACACAAAATACATTCAAATACAAACATTCATACACATCCGACACACCCCCCCACCCCCGCATCTAAACATACACACAAAATACATTCAAACACAAACATTCATACACATCCGACACCCCCCCACCCCCGCATCTCAACATACAAACAAAATACATTCAAATACAAACATTCATACACATCCGACACACACCCCCCGCAACATACACACACAAACATAAAGCAAAACAAACCCGACACACAAACACAAACAGACCACTTACCGGAGACGTGCTGGAAGACAGGCAGGTAAGCGGCAGGTAAGCTGGAACGCTGGAATCGCACTACGACTGGCGTGGTCCAAGGCTGAAATGCCTTCCGGCATCAAGCCTTATGGACCACGCCAGCCGTAGTGCTGGCCCTCCATTGGTGCGGCACACACGCATTACGTGGCTCGTAGGAGCGACGTGATGCGTGTGTGTGCTGAGCCAATGAGGGCCAGTGTTTTCACCGGCCCGGAAGACAACAAAGACTTTCCTAATGGAGGGCGGCCGCGGGCCGCCCTCCATTAGGAAAGTCTTTGTGCCTCGCGGGCCGGTCAAAAGGGCATGGCGGGCCGCAACTGGCCCGCGGGCCGTATGTTGTGCACCCATGCCTTAGTCGGTCCTGGGTGTTGTCTGTGCCATCATATATTCTGTCAGTCTGTTCTTTGCGTTTCCTTTTTGATTGTTTTAGTTGTTTCAATTTGGTTCCAAGGTGTTGAAGAGCCAGGTTTTAAGACTTTTTCTAAATTTTAGGTGGTCTTTGGTGTTTCTTATTTCTTTGGTTGTTCCAGGTTTTTGCGGCTAGGTGGGAGAAAGAGTAGCCCCCTTGTTTTTTCTTGACGTATGGTTTTGGTTCCAGGCGAATTTCATTGCTTGATCTGAGGAGTCTTGTTGGCTTGTAGATTCTTATTTTCTTTTGTAGGAATTCTGCTCCCTGTCCACTGATTGCCCTGTGTGTTATGCACATTGTTTTGAACGTGATACAAAGTTTGATTGGGAGCCAACGTAGTATGTTTAGTGCTGGAGTGATGTGGTCTCTTGTGGATAGCCTGAGGAGAAGTCTGGCTGTTGCATTTTGGATGCGTTGTTATTTCTTCAGAAGGTATTTTCCGGCATCCCGAGGTAGAGGCTGTTTGCGTAGTCGATTCTTGACATGATGAGGGCGACGATTGTCAGTGTTTTGTGGGTAAAGGAGAGGAAAGGTAGGATTCTTCTCGTTGCGTGAAGGAGGAAGAAGCATTTCTTAATTAATGCGTTTACTTGTGATTCTAAGGTTTGGGCGTTGTCCATTAGGACTCCCAGGTTTTTTACTACTATCTTAGATGGTGTGGGCGCGGTTCCCATTTTCGTTGGCCAGGGAATGTAGGTGTTGTTCTCTTGGTTTTTGGATATAATCATGATTTCTGTCTTTCCTGGGTTGATTTTCAAGTTGTTGGCGTTCATCCAGTCAAAGATTTCTTTTAGACATTCTACTAGGGTTGAGTGATCGGCTTGAGTATCTTCGATCTTGTAGCTGATTTGAGTGTTTTCTGCGTAGTTGTAGCATGTAAGGTTGTATTTTGTGAAGATCCTGATTATTGGAGTCTGGTAGATGTTGAACTATAGTGGTGATAGTGAGGATGCTTGTGGTACTCCACAGTCGTTAACTCATGGAGTACATTTGAAGGGTTTTATCCATAACTTTTCTGTTCTGTCTGCTAGGAATGATTTAATCCAGAGTAGTGCTGTATCCATTATACCTATATCTTCCAATCTTTCGATTAGGGTGTCATGCCTTACTGTGTCGAAGGCTGTGGAGAGGTCGAGCAGAATCAGAGCTGAGGTTGTGTTGAAGTCTGCGTTTGTTTTTAGGTCGTCCCAGATGGATAGTAGTGCCGATTCTGTTCCTCTTGAGGGTCAGAAGCCGACTTGTGCATGCTCTAGCAAGTGGTGTTTTTCAACATGTTCTTGGGTTCATTTGTATACGTAAGTTTCTCTGAGTTTTGCCGGGTAGGGAATGTTTGAAATCAGTCTGTAGTTGGGGAGGTCTTCCACGTCGCCACTTGTGTTTTTTAAAAGCGGTTTGATATATGCTGATTTGAAGGCTCTTGGTACAGTTCATGTTGCCAGTGAGAGATTTAGGAGGTTTCTGTAATGTTCTGATGGTGTTCCTTTTGTGAGAATTGATTTGTAGATGTCAGGGGGCAGGGATCCATGGGTGATCCCGCTTTCTTGCTGTGTTTTACCAGCTTGACGAATGTCTCTACTGATATTTCCGGGAAGTTTTAGAGTTTGTGCTGTGGCTCCTTGTGAGGTCCGGTTGGTTGAGTATTACGGTTGGTTGGTCTGTTTTGTATGATTTGTCTGATGTCATTGATTTTGTTTTTTAAATGGTCTGCCAAGTTGTTGCATAGTTTCTGTGAGGGTATTGAAGTGTTGTCGCAGCCTGGTGGGATTCTCATTTACTTTATGACTTGCTATTGCTGCATATGTAAGACACTAAGGTCCTGATTCATGGAATGTTTGCACGGTTCAAAGAGACTTTGAACTGCTGAAAAGTGGCTTTGCACTGCCAACACAAACCCTGATTCATGGAACCATGCAAAGTGTATTTTTGCAGGGCAAACTCATTTTGTACTGCAAAAATAACTATGCACTGACTTTTCCCGTACTTTGTACTGCAAAAATACACTTTGCACAGTGCCATGAATCAGGGTTTGTGTCGGCACTGCAAAGTCACTTTTCAGCAGTGCAAAGTCACTTTGAGCCGTGCAAATATTCCATGAATCGGGCCCTGAGTCTGGGGTGATTTTATTAGAGTTTCTCTCACTGGGAAGCTGATATTAAGATATGGACCTATCTGCAGAAAGTTATCTTCCCCCTCAACGAAGGATATATCCCACTGGCAACCCCTGGGTACTTTCACCATGCTTGGCGCCCTTTGCTCCTGTGACTCCACCAAGGCAGGGCTGGGCAGCTTTTGGGGGATCCTCCTTATTCAGCCTCTAGATGTTGCCTCACATAGCGGGTGGATTCCCTTGGACCACACTCCAGAGTGCCCCAGCCTTCCTCTACAGGCAACAAAAGGCTGACCTCATGAGTGATTGTAGTTTCTTAATTTCACTTGTTTAACGGATGTAATTGGTGGTTTGAAAGGTCATGTACTGTCTTTTTCCCAAAGGTCACATGACATCACTTCCTGTGATATTATCGGGTATAAATGGCACACGATGTCGCTACCCTATCATTTTGGTAATTCTGTAGCTCTGCCTAGGCCGCACTGATGCATTAACCACTAACAACTTCACCCTCTGCATACACCTCTCAAATTCTAACCAAACACAGCCACAAACTTACAACACGGCAATCGGCACAAACTTTGCCACACTGCAACAACAAAACAAAGCACGCATAGACCCGCACCACAGCACACGACTCCCTCCGACAGTAAAACACCCCAAGCCCAGCCAATGGAATTCCGGGTTGAGGCGCCCAACAGCACATCACTGCTCTCTTGCACTTCTCCAGCTCATCTCCACTAACTCCCCCACCCCTCCTTTCTTTCAGAACCGCCAGAGCGCCAGTGGACCACTCCCGTGGTGATAGTGCACTGTACAAATATCCTTTAACATTAACATTAACATCACATTGCAACTGGAAAATGTTGTGCTGAATCATGTGACTTTGCTGCAGCCCATTTGCCGAAGGGCCTCGGGCGGTGCATTCTGTGGACCTGATGCCAATTTGGCAGGTTAGCAGGTGCCGTGCTGCGGCCGGGCTGGAGGCCCGGGCTAGAGGTCTCCTTGCAGCTGAACCTCTCAGGTTGCTGCCAGCCTGCCCTCAGCAGCTGCCCACGACCAGGTATCCTGTGAGGCTGTCTGGATGACTGGCAGCCTGCTTGGTCGGCTGAAATCTAAACATAGCCTGCGTGCGCTTCCCGAAGGGCACGGTTTCCACTACCAACCTTACAGACGAGAAATATGGACTGTTATTAAATCCAGAGATGACCCGAGCCTCTCCCAGAACAGATCAAAAGATGCTATGTGGTGTTTTTTAATATGTTTCCCTTTCTTGGTGTGCATGTTCAAGGCTTTTCACTACAACTATTACGCTGTATTGTTTGTTGTAGGCTCTTGTATTACATATGTTTAATACTTAACTGTTCTTTCTATTTTCCATTTGTAAAACATTTCTTCTTTTGTTCCATTTTCTGTTTATTTTTGTTACAGAGTAAGAGGAAGGACAGATCTCCCTTCCCTCCCTTTCTTCTTCCTCTTTGATGATTAGTCCCAATGCATACCACTTCTCTGTTTCTTGTCTCTGATTTTTCTATTTCCCTCATCTTTTATATTTTCAGAGCTCCCCAACCCCCCCTGAAAATGAACAAGAGCACATACGCTGCTCTTTGCTGTGGTGCCCACTTATGTGAGTCGACAGTCAGGTTTGAGCTGTTTGGGGCTTGTCCATGGTGACATTATGAACAATTGTGAGTGCCTGCGAGCCAGTGTAGGTTTTTTCTGTGCACCGACACAGACTTGTGTCTACGCACATTTTTCACGATGCGTACAGAATAATTTTGTAACACCTGTAAGTGTCCTAGGCCTCCCTTACTAGCGCCAATGTGCAGCGCGCTCCAATAACCTATCCATGGCATGATCAGTGCTCTACCAAGGTGGTACAATTGGCTTCAGAGACGTAAGGTTTGACTAATCGCAATAGTCTGAGGTGGTATTGAGTTTTATTAACCACATTTTGTATACGAACGTTTGAATTTAATGACGCTTCAAAGACATCCCCCAATGTTTTCACTTTGGCCATGATGGAGATGGAATGTTTGTTGATGGTAAACCCTGTGTAAAGGTCCTCACGTTTCCCTCGGTCCTGAGAGGAGCCAAAGAGAAGCAGTTTGGTCTTGGCTGCATTTAGGCACATTCTGTTATTTGCCATCCAATTCTGAGTTGAATTATAAATCAGAGATACCCTCTCAGCGTCTCGCTCATACACACCACACAGCTCGATCACGATCTGTGTGTCATCAGCATAGTCCGTGAAACAGGCTCCTAATTCGTCCAGTAGGAAAACATAGGGGTTGGCAGAATATGTTAAACAAAGACGACGAGAGGCAAGCGCCCTGTGGTACACCGCATTTCAAATACCCCAAACAATTCAGTTGGAGCTAGAGGACCCGAGGGCTCTAGCAGGGAGGTATTTAGGGAGAGAGAGAGTTGGATGTAGCTGGGCCCCAGGTCCCAGAAAGTCTTGTGGATGATGCAGAGGGTCTTGAACTTGATCCTAGCAGCAGCCAGGAGCCAGTGGAGAGAATATAGGACTGGAGAGATGCAGTCCTTGGGCTTGAGGCGTGGATAAAACTCTCAGGCCTATTCTGGATTAGTTGAAGGGGGCAAAGGAAGGACAAAGGAAGATTGAGGAAGAGGCGGTTGCAGTAGTCAAGCCTAAAGAGGACCAGAGCTCTGGAAACATTGAGTTTCTGGGGGAAGGTGAGGAAAGGGAGAATGCCTCTGAGCAGATGCAGCTGGGCCTTCTTGGCAAGGTTCCCCAAGAAGGCTGAATTGAGCGGCTGAAGGCAGACCTAGTAAAGACATTTTTATTATACCAGTTGCACAGGTTTTTAGCTCCAATTAGGTCATTAGCTCTCAGAAGACTGCTTAGAAAAAACACTGGCTGGCCAAAGTGTGATGGTAAGGCGTGTTTAAAGCAGGCTGAGAGAGTTCACATGCAGAGGGGTTTTGGGCGGGTAGGGGCAGGAAGTGGGTGGGAATGGCCATGGGCAGTCAATGAGTGGGCAAATAACCAAACAACACATACACGCGTTGTGTCCCGCCTCATGTGTCATTTCTGCATATCTGTACTCTAATTCAATAGTTTCGGCTCATAGGTGGTGGCACCCAATAGCCCAAACTAATAAAGAAGAGATTCAATGCAGGGCCTGGGTGCTGCAGAGGCCCGTAAAAGGGCAATGCTCTTTTGTGGCCACATGATAACCATCTACAACCCCCCCACCCCCACCACCCATTTCATGGTAAGAAAAGGCAGCATTGAGGGAGGGATCATCTAACCCCTTGTTCGCTGGAAACACTGATATGGTGGCGCCATAGCTGCTGGTTGAGGCTGTCAGGGGGCAAAGGAAGGGGTTGGTGCCCAGCCATAAGAACCCCTCTCCCACAGGACTGCTCTCGACAGCCCCAGGCAGCGGTTTCCCTCGCCCAGGCATCTAATCAGAAAGATCTGGCAATTGGGGTGGTATGGGTTGGAAGCAGAGAAGATGGCTGGAGGCATCTGCGTGTTTAGGGTGTGATGCACTCCCTCGCTGCAGAAACGGGTAATACCGGACCCGCTGGAATACCCAATCACATGCCATGAGTCACTGATAGTTCTCTGGCCTGGCGGGGTACGCCCTTTCGGGGGGGGGTTCCTCATTAGAGCGCAGCTGGACGTCACTGAGCCGCATTTATCACCCATCAAAGGGAGGTGGGCTGTGGCTCGCCCCCTTCATCCCACAATAGGTTCCCTCCACGCCCATGGGTGAGAAGCGGCAATTCATTCAAAACCAATTGTATATGGTGCTTTGAACAAATATATCTGCGTGGCCCTTTTGTTGAAACTATCTGGCATGCCTGACTCCTTGCGTGCGCTGTGGGCAGGCTGCCAGTGGGCACAATATAGCCATGTGCTGGCAAATGCCAGGGAGCAGTGGCAGATTTTTAGCAAAAGGGCAACATAGACAATGGCAACAAAAGGCCTATGTGGGTGAGGCGTGGACTGGGGCCAGATGATGCAATGGGGGCTTGCCTGTGCATAGTTTGGGGCAGTCTTGAAAGCAACAATTGTGCCTTTTAGGGGTAAATATTACAAGCTTCATATAAAAACAGAATAACTCGGAATAACTAAAACTGCGGCCTGTCAGAGGCAAATCATTGCTTACATGGTTCTTTATCATCCTATCCGCATTATTTTCTCAAAAGAAGACTCTTCCTGTTATCTTGCCAAAAAAAGAGGATTATCTACTGCTGTTTAACCTTTTTTGTTTACTCCACCAAAATCTTTACACATTTTATAATTATTCCAAAGTCTCCCACCACGTGTTTCAAGCAACTTGCTCTTCGTCAGGGCATCAATATTCTGTGATGTTAGTAATAGTGAATATATAACAAGCCACAATTAAATCAAATAAATATAATCACTGTCAGTGAAGGCAAGAAATGAACATTTATTGACCACAAATCCCAGTGTTCACAGTGCAGAGAGATCCCCTCCCAATTTTGTGTGGCTCCTCGTGTGCAGGGACGATGGCGAGGCGAGAACCGCAAGGGTGAATGAGTTTCCTCTCTTGCCTGCCAAAACCTAATCCCAACCCCACTCCGTCAGACACCAGGCCAGAGAAACCACACTTCTGGGTGCCGCGCAGTGGCGGCAGAGGACATCACGCCATGGGGCGCCGGAAGTAGCTAAAACGCCGGCCCATCCCCACCGGAAGTGGCCCACATGCCGGCCCATGCCCGTTTACCCACCGAACCATGCCGCTCCGGCAATTGGCAAGGGAGGCCTGGCACAGAGGCAGAACTTGTCACAGGGCTTCAGAAGGGGATCCTGCCCGTTATTATTGACCCTGACATTTCACAAATGTTTCTGTCAATAAGTGCTATCGAGAGATTGATTCGTGCTGTGCGCATAGTTCAGGGGAAGAAAGGGCAGTGGGAAGAGTGGCAGCAAAAGACGGGAGTAGAGCTAGGAAACTTCACTCCCCACTGTTCCTATGCGCTTGGCAGACAACTGTCCTTTTGAAATCAGCCGCCGTGCAGCGCATTAACCCACTGAGTTGTCAAGGCAGGTTACATCAGACCTTTTGCTTTTGGCAGGTGAGAGAATATTGAAGTGCATTGGGCTTAGCTTAGCATGGGAGTGAACGGCGGAGTCCAGGGCCACCTGTGGGCGAGTTCAGAAGTAAAGCATCATACGTAGAGTTCAAGCAAGTAACCTGACATCATACCATACTCATTGCCATCTTGCCAATGTACTTTAAACTCGGTCACTTTTTTTAGTTCCATTCTTGGCTCTCGTGCCCCATTTCTATCGCCCCCCGCCCCCTCCACCCCCAAACCTCCCTCCGTGCCCTGGCAAATTCAAAAGTCAGCTCTCCTGCCTGGGAATACTTACGTTTCCCGTTTCTTTGTTTCTCTGGGTCATCCGATGAGAGCCTGCAAAAGCGAGGTCATCAGCTGTGCAGGGCAAGTGTCATTGCTAAAGGTTCATGTCGTTTTTTGCTTAAAGCAGGGTACTCCAAATTCTCCCGGAAAATAAACACCTGTAAAGGTGGTCTCTTGCTTGAAGTTCCTTTAAGGCTTTTGTCTGTGGGTTGGGGGAGGTAATTGCCAAGACCACTGTGTGCAGCCTGTTGATTTAAAGGCTGGCTTGGAAACGTGTGGGACACTTTCAGGGTGATATGTGGCATTTAGACAATTCACAGGATTGCAACTTTTCATGGAATTAAATTACACTTTGGTTCACAAGTCAAACATACTTGGTGGAGCAAACTCTCTGCCCTGATTTGATGTATTTAGGGATTAATGATAATTCTTCTGGGGTAAACAGGTTCAGGATTACATTACAACACTGTGTGTTATTTGCTCAGTGTGCCACATATATGCAGAAAACAAATCGATACAATTCAAACTTTCCTAACGCAATAGCCTAAATGAAAACCATTTTCTGAAAAACCACAATTTATTTTCTTTATGTTTCGTTTTTTGTGGGCACACACCTTCCATTTAGATCTTCCATATCATTCACCTTCATGGCTTTCTGAAACATTGACCACGAGCAGGTGGCTATCTCACACATGCACATTAAACACCTCTTAGGTTGACCTCTGGGTCCTGGCTCTTCGGCTCCCATCGAATTGCTTTCCTGTGATTTGTTCAGGCAAAATCAAACTCCAAATATGGTACAAGAAAACAGAGTGATGCGAGCTAAAAAAAAAACCTGAATGTGCCAATCATCCATCCTTTAATGGGGGCAAACAAAGATGCAACTTGAAAAAGTTCAGTGTGAAGTGCACGCGCCTGCCTACTGCCCAACCAGAACACCTGTGCACACAGCTAGTCTTCCCCATGGGAGCAATATATGTGATCCTGAGCAAATCACTCGACTGAAAGGGATTTTATTTTCTTTGGCTGCCAAAATTGGAATCACTTAGAAGTGGTTCTGTTAAATTCGATCTACACAAAAATCCTCACTCCGGTATGGTTTAGTAGACACTTACGTAACGGGGGCCCCCGCAGCTGCGGGGTGGAGACATCAAGCTGCCCATGCCCAGCAGGGGGACCATTGTGCGGTGGGGGACCCTCAGCAGTGCCTGCAGGGGGCCCCCACATTTTGTGTTTCACCACTTCTAATAGAATAGGGCCTCATTACACGTAGTGCGCACCTGTACCAGTAAACCCTTACCGCCTTACTACGAGGTCCCTTTGCGGCTTGATACTTTAACGCTTGCTAGGCGTTAAAAACCAACCCGCAAAGGGACCAGGGTGCTAATTACGGTACCGCAATTTGCGGTACCGTAATTAGCGCCTTCCCCATTCCCATGGAGCCCTATGGGGCAAAAATGGGAATGGGGAAGGGCAATGGAGGAAGGCGGAATTACCGCCTTCCCAACCTTGGAATAGGGTGGTAATTCCCCTTTCCTCCAAGGCGGTACCGGTAAATTACCGGCATGAACCATGGTGCTAATAGCACCATGGTTTACCGCACTACGTGTAATGAGGCCCATATGGTTTTTGCTACATATAATAATAATATGTATCATTTATACATTGCACCTGGAACCGCTGATTTTCCCTTTTGCGTGTTCATTGTTCGCGGCACCATCTCTTGTGAGCCACTGTACCCGCCTCCTCCTAACAACTAAGAACGACAATATGCGGTTGGCGTGGGGCCTTCCCTGTGCCTTGACTGTGCAAGGAGTCCATTAGCCCAATTTAATCTTAGCATCTCCTGTCAGCCTAGTGGCAGTGCCCATGGGATCAGGTAATCATGGGCCCATTCATAATGTCGCTGGGAAAAGCCATTGGCGACATTATATATGGTGGCATAATGTATGGGGACGGGTTGTGGGGATGTCCCCTGCGCCAATGTGATAATGTCTCCCCAAAAAATAGCAACTTTTTTGTCAGGAGACATGTTTGCGGGGACATTAGCAGTGTGTGTGACTGGGGTGGCGGAGGGCAAGAAAGCCATTTCAGGCAAGGGGGCTGCTTGCCTAACCCACAGGCTGGCTGGCTTCCACACCTTGCTTCAATGTGTTACCTCTCTCCTCACACCACATCTGGGTGCCTCCTGCTGCTCCCTCGTTTTCCGGCTGGGAGAGTGGGGAAATCTCCCCTGGGGTTCAAGCCCAGGAGCAGCTCTGCTGGCTGCTTCCCGGTTCCAGGGCAGGAGCCTGCTCAGTGCTACTCGCTGCATCTGCCTCAGAAGCAACGCATGATTCGCTGGCACAGCCAGGACACAGACTTGCAACCCGCACATTGCACGCAGATCACTGCAATAGTTGCATCAACCAACTGAGGTACCTCATACATGATATTCAAATGATCAATTCTGTGGGTATGCCTTCTTCAGGATAGGTGAACAATAAGGGCTGATATGGAAGAAATGTCATTCTGGGGGATAAAGCTTAGTACAAGGAAAAAGGAATGTAATGCATACGCGGGGGGGGGGGGGCTTTATTGCCCTTGAATTATTAATGACAGAGGCTTCTGATTAATCGAGAGCACTGTCATACAGGGCAGCACTATGTGCCATGCTCTTTTACCCAGTCTGCCCCATCATATAAGGGGACCAGCCCGTTGAAAACCAGCCGTCGACCTGCCGTCAGCGTGGAATGCTGGGGATATGAAAAGTAAGGCATGCGGTAACAGGGGAGGATAGCTCAGGGGCAACGCGCTCGCCTTGGAAGCAAGACGACACGGAGTAACACAGGTTCGATCCCCGGGTCCGCGCTTGGAAACCTCTAGGTATTAAGCGCGTGTCATAAATAACTTATCCTATCATAGCAGCGAGGAGATCTGCTCCGTTTCTATTGCATGTGACTGCATAGCATTCGCGGTGCAGGCCTGTTGCACGTGGCACTGCCTGCACCCCAGAGCAAACAAATGAGTCCAACGGAAAAGTCGGTCCAGCTGTCCAATAGTCTCCACCCTGTGCAGGTACTCTGCATGGAAGGCACAACAGACAGTTGCCCCAGGTGTTCAGATAAATTCGTTTCAGTCGTCTTTAATACACTCCATTCCTCTTTCAGGCTTCCAAAGCCACACACGATTTCTCTTCTTTCTGAAGAGGGCCTGAACCACAATGTCGGCTGCATGGCCTGTTGAGGGGCTTTGCGTCCGACAACAGGTCTATGCCGTTACATACGGCGGGAGGTGATATGCAAATACAAGATATGATAACATGCAATATTGCAAGGAGCAAAGGGGAGTGTTTGTGCTTTATTTCACACCTCATATCCATCACTTTTTAGTTTTGGTGAAAAGCAGACTGTCACTTAAAAACAATATGCCGTGCCAGTGCATAACCCATAGGCACATCATGACTGTGATGTCACTTCCTGAGCTATCAGTTCCCACGACCACACCTGGGTCCCAGGTTGTGCCAGAACGTTCGCCCAACCCAGGGCCGGCCTTATCAGTGTCGGCGCCCGGGGCGAGTAAACACTATTTGCCGCCCCCACACCCCTTTCCCAGCACCCCCACGCCCCTCTCTCGGCGCCCCTTGGTGGCGGCGGGGGAAGAGTGGGGGTGCCAAATTAAATAGCGCACTGCTACAAAGCTAGCAGTGGCGCTGTAATCACTAAGTGATGAACTCCCCGCTTCGTGCTGGAGCAGGGAGTTAATCGCTTCAATAGAGCTGCGGCTGTCAAACCAGCACGGCGCTGCCTTTCAGAGGCTGCCCCGCGCTGGCTTGACAGGTGCGCCCGATTGGTGTTTTTAGCAAGATGGCGTTTTCAAACCAAAGTTGCAAAAAACGGTTGCAAACAACATTTCTTCCAACAACAGCCGCAACGATATGTGTTCAAGTGACTGAGCTGCAGAGTGGTGTGAAATCCCAGCTTTGCCCTTTAACCAACGTGTGTGCTCCCGGGCAAATCCTTTTATCTCCATATGCCTTATTGGCAGGGGCAGCTCGTCCACAATGGGCAACTGGGCACCGACCCACCTCCCATCACAGAGGAGTAACCACAGGGACAGCAGAAGCAGGGACACGTGGATCCAGTTTGCAGTTCCCCAGCGGGCATGCACTGATGGCATGGCAAGCTTAGGGCATTGTCTTCTTCCCCTTGCTTGGGTCATTGGGCATGCCGCCCGGGGAAGTGCCTGGTAACAACCCACGGAAACCCCTTTACATTCATTTTGTTGTTTAAGTCAGTCTGACGTCAAAAATTAATTATTGACGTTACGGAAAACCGTAACAGAAATCATTTTTTTTTATATATATATTTTTTGTAGATGTGCGTGGGTGCGTGCACCCAAGGGTGTGTGTGTGCGTGTGTGTGTGTATACTGTAATGTGTGTGAGTGAGGGCATGATATATGGGTGTCTGGGCGTGTGAGTGAATGGTGGACGCGTGCAGTGTAAATGAGCATGAAAATGGTGTGCTTGTGTACAATACCTAGATTACTTACCCCTAATCTTAATTATTCCGAGTCCTACTCTTCCTCCTCCCAGTACTTGCCTATGAAGCCCCTTGCCTCAAACGTAAGTACTGGGAGAAGGAAGAGGGATGTGGAGGTAATGCTGGGCCAAGGGGCTAAGTTTGAGGTTGGAGGAGAGTAGGAGGGATCGGGGATTTGTCAGGAGGGAGGTGCGCTATCACGTAATGGGCATCAATGATAAAGCAGGCATGATATGTGTTATTAGTGTCTAGACTCACATTTTGGGACAGCGACTCTAGTCATTTGTTAATGTGGCATGACATTTGTACAGGGCATCTATGATAAATAAAGCATGATAAGTGTTTTTACCTGTATAGACTGGCATTTGGGTGCAGCCAGTCTAGTCCTTTCTTACTGCGTAATGGGAAAACTTTCTGGGCATCTATAATGAAGCAAGCATCATACGTGTTATGTGTCTAGACTAGCATTTTGCTGCCTCTAGATTAGCCATTTCTTACTGGGGTTTGTCATTTTGTACTGGGCATCTCTGATAAAATAATCATTATAAGTGCAATTACCTGGCTAGACTGGCATTTAGGTGCCACCAGTCCTTACTGTGGCACTATTTATTTTACTGGCCCGCTATGATAATGTAAGCATGCTAAGTGTTATTACGTGGTTAGATTGGCATTTTGGTGCTGCCAGTCTAGGTATGTGTTTCTGTGGCATGGCATTTTTTTACTGTGCATCAACAAGGCTACAGCAAACATTGTAAGTGTCATTACGTTTCTGGCCTACATCGTGCAGCCGGTTTTGACATGCTTCCTTATGGTGGCATTGCATTTTTAATAGCAAAGTGGTAAGCTAGCTCAGTAGGTTAAGCACTTGCTGCTGCGATCTGTGTGTGATCTGCAGGTTCAAATTCTGGCAATGCCAACTCAGCCTTTCATTCTTGAAAGAATGATAAATGAGTACAAACTTTGGTTGGGATGATAATTGTATGTAAATATGAGCTATGTACAGCGCTTTGTCGAAACCGCTATATAAATAACAAATCATTATCATTAAAGCATTAATGCTCCTGTGCACTGAAAGTGACTTGCATCTATTGAATGTTTGGATACTGTGTTATCGCAGAAACTTGCAAGGTAAGGTATCTACTTTTCATATAATGACAAAAACCCGACATGCAGCTATAATTGGCATAACATGGAAGCAACTGGCCATAAAATGCTGAAGTGGCATATCCATGGCAGTGCCTCAGGCAATTATTTTGTGTGTTTATAGTTTATTCAAAATGTTAACACATTTTTAATCATATACTTCACAACTCTTATCTATCAGAGCTTCCCTTTTTAGCCCCCAAGATTACATTTTCCACCTATCTGCCAAATTACTCCCTTCCCTACTTCATTATGGGGGACTAATCGCAAAAATACATTTTACCCCAACGGTTTGTGTATCACTATTTAAATAGTCACTAAAGCAATGGTCATTGAGATAGAGCATCCATACAAGAGTCTAGCCCACATGACTCCACTGTTTAAATCCTCTCTCCTTATGAACTTAATCAACCACATTTTCCTCTGCCCTACTCTTGCGCTACAGCCAATGTTTCAGCGTTTCTGCCTCCCCCGATTTTTACAGAGCAGACAATTTATTTCTTGCCAAGGTATCCCTCTTATGGGACCCCACCTTTGTAGGGAGCCTAGTAAGTTAAGATGAAAGGGCATATAAATGTAACAATATTTCAGCCCTGGGAATCTCATCACGGAGGACTGCATCTCCTTGTATCTCCTCAGGTGTGTGGTTAGCTCCCTTTGTAGTTTATACAAAGACATTCTGTGTATTCCTTTCCCCATTTTACAATTTTCATTTTGTTGTACATCTTCACCGGGCTTTGCATCAGTGTAAGTTTGCCTGAGTCCATTTCAGCGAGAATCGGGTCACATCACTCCCCAAAATGGATCGATGCTTTGTCATAATTATTGCCCTCTTTTTCTCTTGGCCCTTCAGGTGTCACCATAACCAAAGTCACGCAAATGTGCTGTTCCCAGGATGCACTGGGCGACCTTGTTCTCTTCCTATGCACAGGAGATGTGAGCCCTTCACTTTTGGAAGACCTTAGGAAGGTAACGTTTCGGCCTCGTCTTTTCATGTCCCGCTGTCTATCTTTGGGCTGCCGCTGCCTATCTTCGGTCACCTGTCCCCCTCTGTACACCCGCCCCCCTCTTCCCTGTACCTTCACCCCCTTCCGCTCTGTGGAATGACATTGCAGCAACTCATGGGCACCAGAGGGGGGCGTTGCAGTGGGATCAATGGCATGATTGACAGGGCAGGCTTGTCGCTGGTCAGCAGGACGCCTGCTCCGACTGTCAGTGCCCGGGCTCACAGGAAAGCATTTTACTCCCTCAGCAAGAGCGTGGCAGGCTGGCCTTCTCGCCACAGACTGCTGATAACCCGGTCTATTTGTGGCGCTCGGCTATTCTGGAAAGCACACTAACGCCACGGAAGACACTTGCTTCTTAGACCATCTCCCTAGCCCGTTTTATTCTACCAGAATCAATCCCTTGATCTAAGCTACCTAAAGGAGTGGGCGGGTGGGTGTTCTTATGGGCTGCAAAGAGGGCGAGTCTCTGCAGCCCCAGACCTTTAAGCGTCCCCCTGCGCCCAGAGTCGGTTCAGGCCGGCCCAGGGAATGCCCCTTCCGCCTCCCTCGGGAGAGGCGAGGTGATGAATAGCCTGGGGGAACCCAGGGGTGTAGAGGGGCCACCCACTATGTTGGCCGTCTCTCTAGCCGGGCCATCCCCTACTTTGACCCCCTACCCCAGAGCCACAGGCCATATGCATTTATAAAATAAACCACAAAGACAATAATATTTTGGGAACAAACCTACATCTTTTGGGTGGCCCTTCCCCATTCCCGGGCTTTCACCAGTAATTTATTGTTCTCGAGTGACCCATGTCACTTCCATTTGTTATATAGCAGACGTCCGCCTCCTGTTACCAACTGCCAGTCAGTAGTAGCTCCCACGCCCTTGCTCAGAGTGAATAAACCCAGAACCACTGCATTCAGTTGATGAGGAGTCTCAACTGTTCATAAGGGGGTCAGAGCCCATAGAACCCCCCCCCCATCTGGCTGATATGCGGGCAGCAAAAACTCCTCGCCAGGTAGGAACGCCCTGTAACTCCACCACGCTTTGGGGGTGGCCTCCCAACTTCCCCCAATGCCCCCACCTCGTATCCAACTACCAGATCAGTCACTGTCCCAAGATCTTGATCCCTTCCGGGTGTACTCTCCTCATCCTTTTGTGCAGCCTTCCTCACTACCTGCCGGCGCGCACAAGGCAGCAATGATGCCATTGCATGGCGGGAGTGTACAGCCAGACCACATCAGTGCTCCACCGCCCCATGTCTCCACACATACCTGCCGTGACAATGGTCAAGCACCTGCCATAAAAACACTCACTACATCTAATAGTCAACTAACTGGCTATTTCAGCACCACCTCTTACCCATGAACCGGCTGTAAGCCATTCCTTCGGGGTGGCCCTTTGCCATTCCTGTTCATCAACCACCGGGGACACCTGTCTCTTCTGGTCTTTCAGTAGCAAAATCACCTCCGCAACCCTGCGCAGACAAACCAACACACCAATCATCACCAATCATACCTCCAACCTGAACATCCGCTTTGGATCCTGTCACAAACCAGATCAAAATCGAAACAGCCAAATACGCCAGACGCACTCCACCACACTACTTCCCCTAAGAGCACACATACAAGAAAGGACAGAAAAGCAGCAGACAAAACAGAGAGCACATAGAAACCGGTGCCTGCTAAAGAAACAGAACACCAGAAAGATACCCAGGCACAGGTTAATTACTCCTGTGGGGCCCGTGTAAATGAGATGGAATATTTTGCATGCATACATACTCTTTTTTTTATACGTGCACAGAAAAAGTGCTCTAAAATAACCTTTCATTCCGCCCAATGACGTGTAAAAATATACCCTCTCAGCATACTCCCTGCCTAAACCGTAGGCTTAAAACTCCTTACTACTCAATGTAATGGCACAATAATATTACAAATGACGCAGCAGTGCACCATAGTCATAAAAATACACCTTTCAATAATAATCCACTCCTAGACAGAGTAATGTGTGTATACACACATAAAACTGCAGCAAATATGTCACAGGATCAATATCCCCACTAACATCTAACTGGGCACATTGAAATATACATGTGTGGTGATACGGGTAGATAAGTAGCACTTCCCTGCACGGGGTGGTGATCAGGCACCACTCGCAGGACAGGCATGTCATGGCTCAGTTGAGCATACTTTAATAATCAGCGCTCGGATGCCTGAGGGTTCGTAGTGCTATATAAAATGCCAAAAAAACTGTCTTCATGCATTACATTAAAATAAGATTCATTCTCCCTCCTGGGCTGCATTTACTCCACTAAGACTATTCTGTAAACGGCAGTCAAAAGGCAACCTATGGTCCATTTTACAATACACTTCCTTTCCTCCCAGCTCCGCACTTGTACCTGCTGTCTGTCTCTGTGTGCTCCCTGCGTCAAATCTGCTATTCCTGGGTCCAGACACTACAAAAGTTGGCATCCATGATTGTGCATGGTGAGATCCCTGTGTGCTCGTTTAATGGGGGCTGCACTTTTCAGCGTGCCGAAGAAAGGAAGGCCAGCACAAAGATGAAAAGGGCTGACGAATCTTTCGAAAAAGCACGTTTTCCTTTCGCCACACCAGAAGTTCGAACTCCCCTCCTATAAGTGGTAATACCAGGGGCCCGATTCATGTAAATGTGTACAAAAATGCCTCAAAGGCCATGCGCCAAGAAGGACACTGCGCAAAGATAAAAAATGTGTGCCCGCTTATTCATGTACTTGTTTGCGCAAAGTAACCGTATTTGCAAGTTATGGCCGGAACGTCCCCGACACGCCCACACCCAAAGCATAAACAGCCAGATCAGCCACCTTTGCGCTCTGCCCCGGGCGCGAATACACGCACCCTACAAACAGTTTGTGGGGCCCCCCAACCGCAGACCTGCATCTCGGGGATCCTGCGCAGGAACTCCCCTAACTGTTCCTGGCTCCCCAACAACCTGTGTATGATAAATTGTAACTCGGTCTAAACTCAGAAAATCGCTGTGCGAAAACCCCGGAAACCGTTTCTGCACACTGCTGCACTGCTTACGCGCACCCCTATGTAAGTTCGGAACCCCGGTTGCGTACACGCACCCTGAAATCTGACATGCAACCCCACCTCCGTGCTGCAAATCCTACGTGCAAGTGAATTTACACCTGCCTTCGGGTGGCGGATTGCATGAAGGACTTGCGTGGCCATTTCCCGGCCGAGAGGTTGCATGATCGAATCCATGAATACATCTCGTGCAATTCAACTGTGGGCGTGCGAGGGACTGCCTGCAGGCCGTCTCCTGGAACGCCCATTTTGGAGCAAGTTCTTCGCCATTTTTGGTGTTCCGCCCCCTTCCCAGCCCTCTGCGCAAGTCACGCCCATGCTCTGTGTGGAGTCTCACGCAAGGCCGTCGACGGCTCACAGAGATGTCATGAGACTGCACGAACTCCACGCAAGTCCATGAATCGACTAATGGAGATTTGCGCGCAGAATGGCACGCAAGTACCCTATTTTCCACGCAATTAATTCCATTAATCGGGCCCCCAGGCTCTCTTTGCCATGCAGCATCATTTGAACGCAATCAATTCCTCCTATTCACTTCATCAAGAGGAGGCTGCAAAGGTTACTTGGTTACCATTTGCCAGGAAAATAAATTACATAATCGGCGCAGGCAAGGCCCCAAGGCCTTAACACATCTCAAGAACTGGAAAACTCTCAGCCGAAATGCATCATAAAGAAGCCTCGGAAAAATGAAAGACCACCGGGGCGTGCGTGCACACTTGCCTAGAAAAAACTACTGGTACATTATTTATCTAGACAGCTAAAATTGGGTGCTACATGCATTTTTGACATTAATATCCCCAAATGAAGGCACGTAGTGTTCCAGACACTCTTTTCGCCGAAACGAAAGAACGCTGCCCCCATCGTTATCTTACACCGACCATACCTACTTTGTTGGAAAACAAAAGCCCACCTCCTTATCACACTGAGGAGTCACCATGATAGATAAGTTAATTAGAAAGGGGCCGAACAGCAAGTGTGATGAAATCAGACATAACTGCACCTTTAGTGCTGAAAGCGGGAAGTTGCTACATTAGAAACATGTTAATGAGGACTCATTATGGGCAATGAGCTTTGCACACATGGTTAAGGTGCAGATAGGCGCTGCAAGGGCAGAGGGCCAATTTGTAGCTCGCATTAAAGGAAATGTAACGTGACCAACAACTATGACCCTTGTTAAATGGCCTGCGACGTTTGGAGGGCTCAGGCAGGCCTTTGCTGCACATTTTCCCAGGTTGTGAACCACCTCCATTGAGTAACAGCCCAGAGGGAAGTGCAGCATTAACTGCCTCAAACACTGAATGCCGAGCAGCTGAGGTAAACGTGAGCTTTGTTTGGAAACTCAACTGTTAACAGATTCTATGGCAAGACAGGAGGCTCCTATTATGCATAACAATCTTTACTCTGACATCACAGCAGCAAAAAAGAAAAACCTTTGTATACAACCTTTTGAAGAACATTTTCATCACAATTTCAACAAACAGTATATAAAATATCCCAATCCAAAATGGAGGACAGGTCATGCCCTCAGGGTAACCAATGGCCATAGAGCCAGTTCCATAAATGTCCCTTTCTCTAACACCAACTCCTCTTTCTTTGCTGCTGACACACACAGCTAAGTCACTCCTCCTAGCTCTTGGTTTACTGTTGGTATATGGAGTTTAGAGTGTTAATTTAGGTCATAGTGAAAGAGCTTTTGGTGATTTATTAACATTGTACTGGTGAAATTGTCATTTTCTTTGATGTTGCATTTATAATCTACTGAAGGACGTTCGCGTTCGAACGCTGACTTCCTGGTCATTGTGATACTTTGTAGCGGCGCTCCGTGTGGAGCGTTCTGCTCGTTAATTGCTTTTTTATTGCTTGTCAGCGGCGTTTGCGCCATGTATCCATTATTAATTGGTCACGTCGCCTGCCTCTTCTAAACACAGGCGGTGACCCGTGTAATAGTTTTCCCTCAGGAGAGGGTATGTTTATTATTACGCGGCTGCCTTCCAGCAGCGCGCTCTCCCACAGCTTCTTTGTGTGACGCGCAAGGTGTTGTTAAAGAAGCTTAGCTTCTTACCGACGCACGTCACCTCAGGCCAATACTGCTTTCACACTCATCGCGTATGTTTTTCTTTGTGTGGGGCACACAGGCTAAGGCCTATTTTGATTGAAATCACCTGTTATGGTGTTTATGTGAAACACCCCCCTTCTCACCCCCCCACAATTTATGTGATTACATAATACTAGGTCTTGGTTTAAGGTTATTGCTTTTTATATAGCCTGCTCGGCTATCTCCACTCCTGCCACTCTCCTAGGGTGCTTTTGAATTAATAGCCGCCTCGGCTGTCACCTGTTTCTGACGCCCTGATAGGGTGTATGCAGTTATTTATTAGCCTGCTCGGCTAATTTGGTGCAATTGCACGTAGCCTGCTCGGATTTGGTGGTTGGAAGTTTCGCACTTCTGTGGTGGCAAAATATGGATAAGACGATCATAGGAAAGAATATGGTCCCAGCTTCAGCGGATGCCAGTATGCAGGTGCAGCCTTCAAAGAAAACGGATAATGGGGTAGACCAGTCGAGTCAACAGCCGCCTGTGGCACAAGCTATCCTGTCTTCCCTGGATTCAGACTTGTCTGGTCTTAACAATACGCTAACTTCAGCGTTTGACAGACTGATCAACCGCATCGCTAATTTTCACCCCTCTCAGAGTGCTGGACCCTCTGTTGAGCCTCAGCCCCCAAGAAAATGTATTATGAAAACTAAACATATTTCAGGACAGCTCAGTCCTTTCCCTGTCACGTCACCTGAGTCTTCCCCTAGCATAGCTCAGAAGCGCAAGCGAGATGAGTCCCAGCAACCCTCTCCTCGAACCCTTGGCCATCATACGTGCAGCTCCCCGCAGCAGTATCCCCTATACCTATTTCTACCTCAGATTCCTCTGAAGATTCAGATTCGCCCCCTAAGAGGCGTAAGAGGAAAGTGGCTCCTGTCCCTGCACAGAAAGGTCCTGTGTTAGATGTTAATGGGGTTCTGTTTTTTTGACCCAGCTTTCATATTGCACCCTAGATCGGTAGAGTGACAACCCTCTCAGGAGATTTCCTCTTTCCTTGAATATTGGATCAGACGCCCGCTGCCTAAGGGGGACAGGAGCAAGTTGAGGTCCGAATGCCCTAGGCCAGTCTTTCAGGACAAGATGGCTTGTACTCCCGAAGTAGATCAATATATGGCGGTTTTTCTGGTGCAGAAGGGTAAAGACCCCAGAAAAGGGGTTGACAAGGCCTGGCGTAGCTGCTAGGATAAGCTGTTAGATGTTTTGGGTCCTGTGACACAGATATTTGAGAAAATCCTACCCAGCCTTCTCAGAAAACAATAAATTGTGTGTTATAGCATGTTTGAAATGTTTTGAGTTAAAAACAGAGAATATACGGCTTCCTAATACCTCTCAGCTGCTGATTTCCTATAGGAAGTCCCATAAACCAGTATCCCCTTCCACTTTGGCCAGATGGATTAGATGGGTCATGTGGGAGGCGGGAGTTGACACTTCCTCTTTTGGTCCCCATTCAGTTAGGGGTGCTATGGCCTCTAAAGCCGTCTTTTTGGGTGGCAGCCTAGAACAGATCCTTAAAGCAGCTGATTGGTCAAGAGAGTCAACTTTCAAAACGTTTTATCATAAACGCATTGCTCACATAGCTGTTAATGTTCTGCAAGGGCTTTGAACTTGCATAATAGGAGCCTCCTGCCTTGCCATAGAATACCTAATCCCCCACACTAGCGTGAGATGGGGGTTTAGATTCTATTAAAGACAAGGAGGCGAATATTATCGCGCACACCCACCCTTACTTGTTGTTCTGATTATTTCAGATTTCGGGTGAGAGGTGCTGGATAAAGGAGATCAGTTCAAGTTCAGTTGCGAGAGTTCAAATTCGCCTGTTTGCATGGAATCATCACTCCTGGTTCTACGCGGTGGATTGCTGCAGTGAATATCCAAAGAAGAACAGCATCAGAAAGAGGATTTGGTGTTAGAGAAAGGGACATTTATGGAACTGGCTCTATGCCCATTGGTTATCCTGAGGGCATGACCGGTCCTCCATTTTGGATTGGGATATTTTATATACTATTTGTTGAAATTGTGATGAAAATTTTCTTCAAAAAGCTTTATACAAACGTTTTTCTTCTTTGCTGCTGTGATGTCAGAGTAAAGATTGTTATGCATAATATTTGCCTCCTTGTCTTTAATAGAATCAAAACCCCCATCTCACGCTAGTGTGGGGGATTAGGTATTGCAGCTGACCTTGAACACAATCCTTGTAATACACCATTCCTGGCTTGCTGAAAGCTGCTGGGGCGACAGACAGCAAAATGTTTTACCATTGTTGTAAACAGTGGTGTCGCCAGGAATCAAATTTAGGAGGGGCACAGAGAGGCCCACAAACAAAAGTAGGCAGGCCACAGACAAAAAGAGGCCACCTATAAAAGGGCAATGTGTGACATCAGAAGCACTCCTGAAGATAACCTTTTGTGCACACCAATTATCACACCCCACTTCACCTCCCCTCCCATCAGAATGTAGATGCTACACCGTTAAGTCACTAATGACCCATCACTAGCGGTTCCATGCACTGCATTCTGATTGGTGGGGCTGCTTTTGGCTGCAGGGGGAACTTAACAGCTCTTCATTGGTGTGTGGCAGCATTGATTGCAGCCCAGTGAGTGTGCTGTGCTGAAGGACACAGCACTGGAGACAGTGCAGAGAAAGTAGCCCAGCTGAGGTAGGTGGCACAAGGGGGGCCCAAGATTTGAGAGGAGGGGCCTGGCCCCCTCCAGCCCCCACTAGCGAAGCCACTGTTTGTAAACCGCAGTGCGAAAGTGCTATGATGTAATGACAGCCCATCCAAGAGAAAGCACATTGCCACACATTGCATTTGTATTCTTTCATTAATGCCGCTCTCAAGCCACGACCAGTGGACGCATACCACCATTCCTGAGGTAACCTTACCTCCGCTACCTAAACACTCACAAACATAGCCCTCACAGATGTGCATGCAAACTTGCAAAGTACAATCACATTAAAACCTGCAAACAGCCTAACCAGCGCAATGTTAACAACTTTGCAAAGTGCCGCAATCCCACCTGCTGGGGCGGGCAGCAGTGCAAGTAAGGCCGCGCAAGTCCAAAAAAGCATAGTGAACCCAATTCTCTATCTTGAGAGAACTGGAAAATCTCACATCAGCCCCCAATTCTACTATTTCTAGTAAAGAGTGGTGTACCACCATTCAAGATGCTCTAGCCGCTAAGATTGACCTTCTACAAAACAAAATTACAACTAAAAGGCAACTTCTAGCTGACAAATCCTCTACCGACAACCATATCCCTAATTCTAAGGTGAACACCAACCCCCATTTTTTCTTCACCCCAGTCTCCCAACAAGTAGTGCTTGACACTATATCTAAACTCAAAGCATCGAATTGCAAAGGAGACTCTGTCTCAGGGCAAGTAGTCAAAGCATGCGCCCATACACTCACACCTATCATAACCAATTTTGTCAATGCTTCTTTTAATGCCAACCTGGTGCCAGCCAGCATTAAAGAAGCCTGGGTTACACCCCTTCTAAAAAAAACGACCATAGATCCTACTGTGCCCACTAACTACCGGCCAATAACGACAGTCCCGTTCTTGCTTAAAATCCTCGACAAAATAGCCTACAATCAAGTCCTAGCTCGTCTGGAACATAACCAGCTCCTTGGCACTAGGTAATCTGGCTTCAGGCCCAGTCACAGCACGGAAACAGCCTTCTGGACCTGAAAATCCAGATGGATACTATCAGAGATACAGGAAAACTCTACATTCTTCTCTTATTGGACCTATCCGCAGCATTCGACCTTGTGGATCACAACAAACGCTGCCCCACCTTAACCAAAGATTTCAACTTCTCCACTGACTCCACCATGTGGATTAAATATTTCCTAGCTGATCGAACCTCCAGAGTCTCCATAGGCAAAGAATCCGCAGACCCCATACCAGTACACATTGGAGTACCCCAACCTCACAATGACTAAACACATTAGTAATCTCTCATCAACCACCTCTTACACCGCCAAACTTATTGCCCTAAGCGGCAAGTTCTTGGCCCCCACTAATTGCATCCCGTTGGCCAGGGCACTGGTCCTATCAAGACTGGACTATTGCAAAGTGTTGCTACTCAGTACATCTATTACCAATCTCAAAAAATTACAATTAATTCAAAACAAGGCTTTACGGGCTGCCCTAGGAATAAGAAAATCTGATCATATATCTAAGACTAGAAGAGATATGCACTGGCTCCTGATCAAAGCGAGAGTCATCTTCAAAACCCTATGCATCACCCACAAGTGCCACCATAAAAAAGCCCCCATCTGCTTGAACAATGCCATAACCAAAAAAAGAATCCACAAGAACCCTAAGATCCAATAACCAGTTTCTGCTAACTACTCCTCACTTCAGAAACACTAGAGCAGGGGGAAGTAGCTTCCAATACCCAACCCCCAAACATTGGAACTCCCTCCCGCTCAGCATAAAAAAAAGGACACCTTCACAGGCTTTAAAAAACGGTTAAAAACCTGGCTATTTAACCAATACTAAGAAAGACACTATCCTAGAAATTGTAAATAATTATTGTATCTATGCTGTTCTTTTATCTTGTTGTAAATATTTAGTATGATTGCTTTTATTCGCACTGTAATTATGAATCATCTAATGTCTCTAACCAGCTGTCTGTAACCTTGCTGTGATACCTTAGGTCCTGGGCGTGTAACAAATGCAAAAATAAAATAAATAAATAAAGCCAGGAAAAAGGGAACAGATGTTCATGTGTTTTGGGAAAATAGTTTGCGTCAAAGGAAGAGGGAATCCGGGGGCCGGTGGTGGGGGGGTACGTGTGATTTGGGCGCTACCAGTATTTAAGGGGCATGGAAGGTTCGGGAGCAAGTGATGTTGGGATTGGAGTCGTGTTTGTTGCTGCCCTCATTCCTTCCCTGCCTCGTAGGCATCCAGGTGGTGTTAGGCCGAGTTGGGCCGTGCTGGTGGTGGGTGAGGTTTGTCGGGTTCGGCAGGCGGGGGCAGGCGGTACAAAAAAAAAGAAATATATATATAGACATATACGGTTATGTAAATAAATAACCAATATCAAATATGCATTGCAATTCTGTTGCCTGCGCGCATAGTGGGAGGCCTGGCAGCAGGCTTACCTTTATCATTGTTTTTCTTTTTCCTGTGGAAGTTGCTTTGGGTGTTTCCAGTGTACGGTGAGCCCCTGCGGTGCAGCCGGTTGCAGTCTATGCCTTTTTTCCAAAGCCTTTGCAGGGGACAGCAGTGGGCTAGGGTTAGCGCCCTCTCCTGTGTGGGGCCCGCATTGGTAAGGGTGTGAGGAAGGGGCTGGTGGTTAGTTGGAGCTGCGTTAGGCCTAACTGGTCCTCCACGCGGCTCTGTGAGCTTCATTGCTCCAGAGCAGGGAGGGAGTGCGGTGCACCGCTGGCAGAGGTTTGGCTGCCGTGTGAGGAGCATCCAGGCCTCTGTATTGGGAGGGGGTTAGCTTGGGTGGTGGGGTGCCCAGATGAAAGTTGGGGGGCAGTTAGGGGCACACAAAAAAAGCAATAATAATAACAGGATATAACAGAAAGGGAGAGGAATTTTGTAATTATGGCATATTGCACAGGGTTTGTTACCCATAGTAAGGATACCTTTGGGTCCCTTCAGGGAAAATGGTGTAGGGCGCAGGGCCCCTGCAGCGGGGGCATTAAATGAAAAAATAAAAATAATAATAAACGATTTAAAGAATAAAAGAAACATAAAGGGGAATTACTGTTCTTCAGAGGGTGGTGAAAGTGTTTTTTTTTGGCATGGCTGGGGGCATGCTCATGCCCTGTGGGAGTATTATAAGTAGGGCGTCCAAAGCCCAGCTGGAGGGTATGGTTCAGGAGGTTACTGGGGAGAACAGGTTTAAGGGGGGTAGGCCCTGCTGCAGAGCGGCCTAGGATGGGGCCCTCGCGGCAGTGGTAGCTTGCATCCCGAGAGCAGGGACTGATGCAGGCAGGGCTAAAGACAAAGGAAAGGGGGCTGGGAACAGCAGGGCTGACATACCTAGGAGGGCGTGCAGATGGGTGGGGGCTTCAGGGTCTCCAGGCAGAGAGAGGGAAGATGGGCATAGTGGGCATAGTGGGGGTTGGGGAGGATGTGGGCGTGAGGGAGAAAGTGCAGAGAGAGCCGAGGGGTGTGGAGAGGGGTATAGCAGGAGAGCAGGAACTGGCGGTGGTAAAGAGAGGGCAAGGGGAAATGCCTGCAGGAAAGTGCTGGGTTGAGGAGGTGGATGCTCTCCTCTGTAGTTGGCGGGACAGGGGGTAAGTCCACAACGTTCTCCCCGGACAGCGATGAGGAGTGTAGAGAATGCAGCATGGCCGTTGCTGCAACAGAAGAGGGGGGGGAGTTGTTGGGAAAGAGAGAGGGTCTTCCCACCCCCTAGGTGACACCGAACAAGAACTAGATGCCAATAGAGCACATCCAGGGAGCAGGGGGATGCATATAAAGGGGGTGCACGATCATCTCAGTGCATGCATTATAAGCTATATGGTAGATGCAGATGTGAACGCCATCTTGGCAGATGACAGCCATCTTAGAAGTTAGGCTAAAGTGTGGCGAACAGCATTTTGTGTGATAGTATTACGCCCTGGTCATGAGCGTGAACACCACCCCCACACTGGCCAGGTCGCAGAGATTCACAACCTCCTCCATTGTTCAGAAAGTTCCAGGCCTTCGTGCCCTAGAAAGAATACACACTGCAAGGTCATGAGAAGGGAGCAGAGTGCCTCTTGGCAGTACCATCCCACATAACAGATACCAAGGCCCTCCTGCCCCCAACGACCCTCACATGAGAAATACAGCTTTGCCATGCTTTAATTCCATGACCCCTGCATGCCACAGTAGCATCCAAAGCCAGACCACCTACCATAGAACTTTTACACCCCTCGATCCATCACTAACATCAGAAGAAAAGGCTATCATGCTTTCAGGAATCGTTCAGGGTGGCATCCGAATTATAGTCTAAAACTAAGGTGGAGGACCTTGGGGGTTGCTGATCTCGCTGCGAGCGAGTGAAGTGTGTGTGAGTTAGTGTGACCTCGGCTTTCCCCCGAGCCCATCTGTGTATCTGCCAGGTGCATTGTTACAATCATAAGAATGCCATAAGAATACCATTGTGTGTCAGAGCAGCTAATTAATTGTTAGGTCAGCTCACAGTGGATGATGAACCCAGCAGCACCCATGTGAACAAAGATGGACAGATGAAGATGAACCAATGGCCTGGCATCCCATATGGATCCCGTATGGAGCAGGCCCTACACATATAGGGTCGCCCCTCCAATCCATATTGTAGAAATTGACTGTATGTCATGACGTCATTAGTGGCGTCTTTTGTGTCTTTTTCTGATGCATTCCTATGCAACATTTCTAGTCCGCAAAGTGTTCCCCCAATGGGGCGGGTGGGATGTTTTAAGGTCAGATAATAGCACACGCTATTTCAATGAGTTGTTTAACGAGGTTACTGCACTACGTGGCATCAAACACTGGATGTGTATGATTTATCACATCCAAGCCAACAGAGTTGTGGAGAGGATCAACGGATCAAAGTAAACTGTCTAAGCTTTGCACCATGTTAAAGAAAAACATACCTTTGGCACTGTTCAGTTTGTGCACGCAACCCAGCAAGGACCACCATTTATCAACCCATGGGCTATTAACTGGTTGCCACATACACACCACTATTTCTCCAATCAGAAGAGCGTCAGATGTGCATAGGGCAGTAGCTGTTTTAGGTGACGAGTTTAAAGACTATATAACAACTTTAACACAAGCACTCAAATGTATTTCCAGACAGAATGCACCACCCCGATCAGGAGATGTGCCAGGCACCACAGCTGAGTCCACGATTGATTCCCCACCCACTCCACCACTGCTGCCAGGAGTGGTCCTTTGTCCGCAGGTGGAATATCCCCAGATTCAATGGACCATTTGAGCTGGTTTTTTCCCCACTCCTTTGGCAGTGAAGGTAAAGGGTCTCAGTTATTGGATTCACCTATCTGACATTCCGAAGGCTCCTCCAAATGCTGCACCAGCACTTTAAAAGGCTGGTAGTGTGCATCTACCTCATTTCCCTTTACACTGCCGACATTTTAATTTTGAACAACCTCACCACACACACCACATCAAAACTTGTGCAAATGCACAGCTACTAAAAACTTTACATTTGCACAGGGGGACACTCTCTTGCATCTCACTCTCTCTCTCTCTCTCTAACTCTCTTTTTCTCTCTCTCGCTCTCTCTCCTTTTTTTGTGCATACATTTTGCCTTTCTGATTTTGAAGAAAATGGAACCAGGGCTCTCAAATCGTTCATTATACATTAGAAAGAACTGTACTATTAGTATAATGCCTAGATTTTCGTATTCATATATCTGTGCAATGCATTTTATAGCAGATATATTTGCAAATTCAATGCTTATTTTAGGGATTTACTTTGGGGCGTCTTTTATATCACATGGACATATAAGAGAGGAGTGTGGGGGAGATGAAGAAATTACAATATCAATGTAAATAATACATCACACATACACCCGAATGAAACTGAACATTTGCTTTCTCCAAAACCCAACCTTACTGATCAACATGTCAACAATCCCGGACATGATCAAAATGTACCCCCTCGCACTGGGTTTTTAGAATATATTGCTAGGTCCCTACTGTTTCCAAGATTTGCAAATGTTTTTTATAACACAAGATTTATACATGTAGATAATATTAGTACTGTTATTAATGGATATATAGGTGCCCCAAACGCACAAGGAGACAAGCACAAAGGGCGAAATACAACGCCTATCACATGCTTGGTCTTGACGCCATAGAAGATGTGCGTCACCCAGAACTGTCTAACAGTAGGTATACGGAGATGAGCTCAGTGGGGAGAAACTAAGTGAATGGCAGATGTTATGTGTTTTTGTTGATACTGCATGCTTCAGTGGCACCCAAGGTCCTAGTGCCACAGGGGGTACCAATTCTAGCGGCACAATGCTTAGTACATCTTGCACTATGTAGGCTCAGGGCACTTCCCAGGCACACAATGTGGGACTCAAACTTGTTGATCCAGATCTCCAGCAGTGCAATAAACACCCAAAAGGAAGAAATGCCTAAAACGACCCTACCTGGTGATACAAGGACTAAAATACACAAACAACAAATGATAGGAAACAACAGTAAGCTGCATGGCAGAGGGTCTAATAGGATACGAATAAGAGGTTCTGGTGCGGAGAGCGGCAGTATGTGCACTGTTCTGGACTGAACATATCACAAAACTAACATGAATTGAGGCAATGGAGAAACCCGTTCAAGTGCACAGAGAAGAATCATATGAACTTTGCTTTCAAAGTGCTGGAACAATATCTGTAGGGGCCAACGAACATTGCAATAATACTTTGCTCATTCCTGATCTCAAGAAAGGCACAGCGGCAGTGATGGATTACTACTGGGTGTGCAGCTAAAAAGCGTACTTGCACCTCCCACCATCATGGAGGGGCTACTGTTCGCTGGCCATGCTGCACTCAGCCCTGTTTGTAATCCCAGAAGTACATTTGCAAGGGGGGCCAACAGAGCCTTTTGCCCCTACCTCCTTTCCTAACCTTGAAAAAGAAACAAAAACCCATTGCCAACACCGGGGTTCCACACCCTCCCGGGGAAAGAAAAAGCTCTAACCCTGCGAAGGACAAAGAGAACTATCTATCGCAAGATTCAACAAGCTTGCTCAAGGAAATACCAGACGAATACCGACTCTTCACCAAAGTAGTGACTTTCTTTGCCTCATTGCTACTGCCTGCTGCGCAAGCTGTGGACAATGCTAGATGGCTGCAGATTGTCCTCTGGGAGCTGATCCAGCTGGCTAACGACACTGAGCAAGCGTTGAACGTCATAAAGGTGGAACTCCGCGCCTTGAGGCTGATGATTATACAGAACCGCTACATCCTCGGTATGCTAATTACCATGGAGAGAGGCGTGTGCAAAAGAATTGGTGACTGTTGCTAAACATTCTTGCTTCTCGAAGATGCTGAGAATGGTTCTCTGTCACACATAATAGAACTGTGCACAACCTGGGAGTGTGCATGAAGAAAGAACCTGGAATACAAGATGAAGACTGGTTTGATCTGACATTTTCTTGGGCTCCATCCTGGCTTGGGGCGATTGTGAAGATGCTGGTATATGTCATTTTTTGCATGCGCCAAATGGCACTCGGATGTTGTGCCAAAGCAGTGCCCAGTAGTGCAATGATGATGCTCTTAGTTGGGGGGGGACCCAAAGTTCTTTGCAGTACCACAGAGAACAGTACCTAGACAGACGACCCCAAGAAACTCTGCATGATAGAAATCTACCACCCTTTATACCCCGGTGGAACCGCAACTACACCCCCACCAGATCCAGGAGCGGAGCCAGCCACAAAATTCTGGGGGCACTAGGTAGCAGTTTTGAAAGCTGGTAGTGAGTGGGGTCAGTAAAACTATTTCATTGTTGATCCCCACCTGGAGCCCAGTAGGTTGAGTAGATATTGTGCCTTCTTTTGGGCCATTAGATGCATCTTTCACCCCACCTCACTAGAGGCATATCAAGGATTGTCTAACAAGTGGGGCCTGGAGCTAATGTAGTAGGCCTCACCCTAGGGGAGCCCAAAGAGGGAACTGGGCTTGCTCTGTCCTCGACTGAATCTGTAGGAGCTACCGAGGGTGCGAGGGAGAGCAGACCTACCCTGGTGGGTTCAGAGGGGTTCTCTCCCAGAGAAAATTGGTCAAATAAGGGGTTGAAATGGTGCATTTTACAGTACACGTGCTGTGATACATTAGGTAAAAAGTCACACAGTTTACAATCGGTTAGGTAGGGTAAGACATAAAAAAATCCATTGGCTGCTAAGCCACCAACAATGCACAGGAGCATTTTCAAACACATTTTGATAATGCCTTTGCCCACTGTATGCTAGTACCCCTCGAGTGTAAAAAACATGTTCATACTGATTGTGCCCAAACACGTCCGTTCTGGTGCTCCTATATATGCCCGTGTTCCCACATCAGAAAATACACATCATTGCTTTGCTCATGATGCCAGTAATGATACTATTACAAAACATGGTCATGATGGCTCTGCCAGTATATGCCATATTCCCACGTAAGAACATGCTCTTGTTGGATTCGCTTTAATGCCAGTTAAAAAAAAAAGCCATGCCACAATAAGAAAACATGCCTTTGCTAGTTAGCCAGTACAATAGCTCAGTTGGCTGAGCCCTTGCTGCTGCAATCTGTGTGTGATCTGCAGGTCACAGGTGCAAGATCCACTCAGTCTTTCATCCTTCTGTGGTCAATAAATGAGTACCAACTTCAGATGGGTGATCATTTTTTTATAAATTTGTTCTCTGTACAGTGCTTTGGCGAAAGTGCTAAAAAATGCCAATACAAAATGTCATGCAACAGTAAGAAAGCATTGCCTTATGGGCTGCACCCGCCTATGTAAAAACACTTATCATGTTGACTTTGACCTTAACACCAGTAAAGCAATGCCATGTCACAGTAAGGAAACATGTCCTCCCCAATGAAAGAACACTCACAAAGCTGGCTTCATCCTCATTGCGAGTACAACATCCAATGCCACAGTAGGACCCAGCCAGCCCCATTGCAGTACCCATCCCTACTGCAACCCCTCCTTCACATAGTAACACTCAAGTTGGCTTTGCTTTGCCCAAAAATGCCATGCTCCTGGCAAACAATGTTCATGCTCTAATGTGCGCGCCAGGCTTGGACTGGCCTGTAGGGCAATACCCAACCCAAAAATGCTAGTGTGGGTCCGTTTTTTTGGTCAAAGTAGGCAACTTTTTTGGCCAGTGTGGGCCGGTTTGATGAGTTACTTCATTATGTGTCTAGTAGTTTTGACCAATTTTGCTGGATATATTTTCATTGAAATTCACAATTTACATCATATTTATCAAAAAACTCCTGCTTGGGTACTATTCAAACAGTCTGTCACAAAAGGAATTAATTGCCACTTTTTCATTGGTGCCCAAAACAATTTTAAACCACAGTCCGTGCCTGGCACACACACACACGTACGGCTTCTGGTCACATGACCACCCAGAACATTCACACTGCATTCTCATTCACATGCACACGACCACCCATGTACACCATTCACACTGCATTTATTCATACACATGCACTTAGACACCCCTTCACATACAAACATACAAACACACACTGACACACACCTTCACATGCATGCAGGCATGCACACATACATAGCTTTTTGCCATCTGAGCCCGGGATGGGCCTCACAGCATAGTGATGACTACTGCCCTCCCAGGCCCATGCCTGGTGCTGCCCATGACCAGACCCTGAGAATTACAGAGAGCACTGGGTAGATTTAGCATGGGAAGGGGTTTGTATTTATATGACATGTACCCCAGCAGAATATGCCCAGTCTGGAGCAGATTTATGAGATGTTTGCAGAGCATGAGTTCCAAAAGACGGGTCGCCACCATACTTGGAAGCTGAAAGTTTGGATAGGGTGCAGAGGGGGGAAGAAAACATATATTGCAATATAGTTGCCAGTGACACTGCAGGGGTAAGCATTAATTTTTGGATTAAAAAAAGGGGGAATGTTGGGAAGGAGAGAGGGTCTTCCCACCCTCCTAGGCAATACTGAACAAGAACTAGACAACAATAGAGCACATCCAGGGAGCAAGCAAGGGGGTGCATATAAAGGGGGTGCTTGATCACCCTAGTGCATGCATTATAAGCTATATGGTAGATGCAGGTGTAAACGCCAAGTGTAAACGCCAGGTGTAAATGCCATATTGGCAGATGACAGCCTTCATAGAGGATAGGCACAAGCACAGCAAACCACATTTTGTGTGTTAGTATTAGGCTCAGTGCATGAGTGCGAACACCACCCCCGCCCCGGCCCGGTCTCAGAGATTCATAACCTCATCCATTTTCAAAAAGTTACAGGCCTTTGCGCCCTGGGAAGAATGCACCCTGCAAGATCATGAGAAGGGAGAAGAGCGCCTCTTGGCAGTACCATCCCACGGAGCAGATAGCAAGGCCCTCCTGCCCCAATAATCCCACATGAGAAATACAGCTTTGCCATGCTTTCATCCCATGACCCCCGCATGCCACAGCACCATCCAAACCCACACCACTGACCATAAAACTTTACACCCTTCGATCGATCACTAAGATCAGAAGGCAAGGCAATCGTGTCTTCAGGAATGGGTCACGTGATTTGTGCAGTGAGGTGCATTGTGGCATCAGAATTATAGCCTAAATCTAAGTTGGAGGACCTTGGGGGTTGCTGATCTGTCTGGGAACAAGTGAAGTGTGTGTGTGTGTGAGTTAGTGTGACCTCGGCGCTCCCCTGAGCCCATCCCTGTATCTGCCAGGTGCATTGTTACAATCATAAGAATAACATTGTGTGTCACAGTAGCTAATTAATTGTTAGGTCAGCTCACCGTGGATGATGAACCCAGCAGCAACCATGTGAACAAAGATGGACAGATGAAGATGAACCAATGGCTTAGCATCCCGTATGGAGCAGGCCCTACACGTATAGGGTTCCTCCAGTCTGTATTGTAGAAATGTACTTTATGTCATGACGTCATTACTTGTTGGCGGTCTCCACGACCATCAATCTGGATTCTGAGCATCCAGAGGCACTGACACCGCTCTTCTGAACACCCGCAAAGAGCTGCTTGCTTCCCTGGATTGCAACTCCCTGCTGTCCTCATCGTTCTTGATCTCTCCTCTGCATTTGACACAACCACTCCATCCTCATAAAAAGGCTACATGACACCCCTGGTATCTCGGAGCGGGCCCTGGACTGGCTGACCTCGTTTCTAACTGACCGCTCTTCCTAAGTCATCCTGGGCACCTTCTCCTCTCCTACTTCCTTCTACATCTGTGGTGTCCCCCATGGCTCCATTATCTTGCTTTGGCTCTTTAACATCTACCTGACTCAACTGGCACTCCTCAACTCCTCCTTCTCCCCCAACTTACAGTGTTATGTTGACGACACACAACTCTTCTTCAAACTTCCTGCTGGCCCTCTTAAACCTTCCATCATCCCTGACTGCCTTTCTGCCAACCAGGCTTGGTGCACTTCCAATATTTTCAGCCTCAATGCCAGCAAAACAGAGATACTTCTGATTGGGACTCCTGCAACCGACTTCTTTCCTTCACTCTGGCCTTCTGTCATGAGCTCTCCCCCTGCTCCCTCTTCTGAAGCCAGAAACCTCAGCCATCCTGGACTCTTCTCTCTTCATCTCTCACACTCAGGACATTGCCAAGAAATCCCACTTTCAGCTCTTCCTTCTCAAAGGAATGCTACCTTTTCTCACCTTCCCCCATAATCTCAATGTGAACCAAACCCTGGTTCTCTCTCAGCTTGACTATTACAATAGCCTCTGAATCTACATTCTTCCACTCTGTGACCCCTCCAGCTAATCCAGAATAGGGCAGCAAGACTTATCCTTGGCCTCAAACCCAGGGACCGCATCTCTCCTGCCCTAAAAATTCTTCACTGTCTCCCGGTTGCTTCACGGATTAAATTCAAATCAAATCCCTCTGTATCATCCACAAGGTACCACACTATCTGCAACTCTTACTTACTAAATATTCCCCCTCTAGACCTCTGCGCTCCTCTGGCACCAACTCCTTGTGTGAAAAGCTTTTCGCTAAACAGAGGGCAGGAGGTTGATTGCTTTCCTCAACTGGATCCCTTCTTTGTAACAGCCTCCCACTCCCTCTTTGTCTTGAGAGGGACTTTCTTAAATTCCAGAAGATCCTCAAGACCGTCCTCTTTACACCCTCCTTCCCTCCCTCTCTCCATTGCTAATCTCACAGTTGCTTGTTTGGTGTTCAAGGCCATTAAGTATCCTAGGGCCATGACCGCCCACACTGAATCGCCCCAGCTTCTGCCTATCCTCACCACTTGCCTCGGTTCACCCTCCACCCTTGGAGGCTTGCACTTACCTTACATTGCACTTCACCTCTTGCTCACCCATGAGCACCAGAGCACCTATCCCATTTCTTCTCCCTTATGCACTTTCACGTTCTGAACACTCACAAGGCATAGTAGGTTCGCCCCCCCCACTGTATTTAATATTTATGTATGTATTTTAATTGTTTATCATCCCTTGTCCCCTCCCTGTTGCCCTTTGGGTGCTTTGAAACAGTATTTACTTCCTGTATAAGCGCTTAACAAGCAAACAGTAATAAATAAAATAAATCAGTGACTGTCATGATGCCTACCACCCGGGCATCAGGACCAAGCCCATCAGCTCTGGGAGCAGGCATCCAGATACTTATTAAAACCCCAACAGCCCCGGCTGGGGGCTGTTTGGGTTCAGTTCTGGCGCCTTAGGCGCGAGGCTCATCATGGAAATCAGTCCTGGCGCCATAGGCGCCATGCTCATAGACTTTACATAGACTTTACTTACCTGATGCAGACCATGCTGCTAGTGAGTCCAAGCCAACGTGAGGCCTGGATGCAACTATTTTTCTACAGGGACTATTTTTTACTCGGGCGTGGTTCTAGGGAATTTCTTACCTGGAACTACTTTGGAGGCTATTTAAACCACGCCCAAACAACAGCACACGCTTCGCGTTATTCTGCATCCAGCAGCGTAACGCTCGCCGTGCCTGCAGTCTGCATCCAGTCTTCTGCCACGTCTGCCTCGAATCTGGAGCTCCTAAAACCAAGAGTAAAGAAAAGGACAATATTAGAAAACAAACTATTTCGCCATACTCACCAGTCTTCGCAGCATCTTTCGATTCGGCGCTGCCTCCATCATTGCTTCTCCGAACTCGGCATCTGAGGGACAAAAGAAAACAACAAGGTGAGCCGAGAAAACCAACAAATAAAACACTTATCATCATAGACTTACCTGATTACCACCGGAGGTATTATTCTATAACTCTCCACATCTTCATGTGCCGCACCTGCAAAGGGAGAGAAAACAACACGTTAAACACCGGCAACATTTACCGGACGGCGTCGGGTAATACAGACTCTTACCTGAGCGCCACCAACTGCCACGAGGGGTATCTTCTCACGATCTTAGTTGCAAGACAAGGAAGGAAGGGGGGACAAGAGTGAATCATCGGACATATTGAACTCTATGAACTTGATACTTACCGAACTTTGCCAGGAAACCTCAGAGTCAATACTCTCCGGAACTCTCCCACGCCTTCAAACCAGTGAAGTAACTGGCATCAACGCGCCCCTGCAATCCACGCAGGATGGAGAGCTCATCATTTAAATACATAAAGTGAGGTTCCTAAAAGGGGATATCGGAGGTGACAAGAAGGGAGAACGAGAACAGTGGGAGGGAGCTATCACTCATATCCACGGGTGGCTAAATTCCTTTCTCCACTTGCAGGAGAATACTTCTACGGATCAAGCAGACGAGATTAGGCGGGCCAGTCCAGAGAGTCATCTCGGCACTACGCATCACGTTGGTGGAGACTGCAGCTGTCTGGGTCCGATCGACGCCTCTGTGGGAACCAGGTGAGCGTAACAGAATGCGAAGCCTATCTACAAATCCCCATCCGGGCGTCATGGAAACCTCAGAAACCGACCAACTAGCTCTATTGTTAGGGGAACTTAGGGCAGAAGTGCACTCTGCGTGCCAAGAAACTAATGCCCTCAGGAGAGAACTGATTGTGTCAAAAGAGCGCACTGATGATCTTGCTAGACAATTGCACCAAAACCAAGCTGGGCAAACACCATTACCTGGACTCGGGGGGGGGAATCCAACTCCTGTTTCATCGAGCAATACTGTGCAAGTGGTTCTACCAGGGAGCATTCCTTTAGCTCCACCTGAACGTTTTGTTGGGGACCTGAAAAAGTTTTCCGTGTTTATGAACCAATGCCGATTGCACTTTTTATGCAGACCTGGAGCTTTTCCGAACGACCAAGCCAAAGTAGCCTTTGTACTATCATACCTTAGTGGCAGCGCAGCGGATTGGTCAGTTCCACTAGTCAACCAGGATGACCCTCTTCTTCGGGATTTCCAAGGGTTTCAATTGAGCATGGAGAGACTATTTGCCAGGCATTCACAAGGACGGGCCCTGGATAACAAACTCTTATCCTTACAACAATGTAACCAGGATCTACTAACCTATATCGCAACCTTCAATAGGTTGGTGGTGGAAACCGGATGGCTAGAGGTAAAACGAATTACATTATTTCATCGTGGACTTCGGGGTGAACTCAAAGATGTCTTGGCCCAAGTTGTGAACCCACCTCAGGATTGCGCAGAATATATAGACTTAGTGGTCCAGTTAGACCACCGACTTCAGAATAGAAAAGCTGATCGAGCTAAGTTTGAGAATCGGTATTGGTTAAACCCAATGTTACCCTCAAAGGAACAGATGCACCAGAACCGATGCAGATCGGGGGGTCAAGGGACCCTTAACTCAAAAGGAAAGAGAAAGGAGATGGCATATGCAATTATGTCTGTACTGTGGGGCCTCGGGGCATTTTCTACGCGATTGCCCTATAAAACCATCCAAGAAAATAGTCGGAGTTGCTGATAAAAATCAAACAGAGCCTGATTCGGAAAACGACCACGCCCGACAAGCGTAGCGGTCTGCTTGCCGAGCTTGAAGAAGGATACTCAGACCTCGCACTTCATCATACCAATGGTCCTTGTGGATCCAAGGCAGCCATCACACATGCACGCAGTAGGGGCATACATTGATAGCGGGGCCATAGGAAACTATGTGGACCACAAATTGGTTACTAAGATGAATCTACCTCTCTGCAAAAAGACCACTTCGGATGTCATCACCACAGTCGATGGAACTGAAATTGCCTCTGGGCCTGTAACTCATTCCACCGCAGAGATGACATTATTGGGTCAAGATGGGCATCGAGAGACTATTGTGTTTGATTTAATCAAAGCCCCGCAGTTCCAAATAATACTGGGGATACCTTGGTTGGAAACACATAATCCTTGTATTGATTGGCGAGAGAAGAGAATAACCTTCCCGGGTTGTGCACATACTTGTTATCCGGAAAAACCCTTGAACCAAGGCCTGGCCACAGTTGCTACTCCAGTCGTGCAGTTACCTTAGGAATATCAAGAATTCCAGGATGTTTTCCAAAAAGAACAGGCCAACACCTTGCCACCTCACAGATCATACGATTGTCAAATCGATCTCATACCCGGTGCACAACCTCCATGTAATAGGATCTACGCCCTGACGGAACCCGAAAACCTTCACCTGCGACAATACTCGGACCAATACCTTGCTAATGGCTTCATTCGTCCATCCAAGTCCCCTGCATCTTCAGCTTTGTTCTTCGTGCCTAAAAAGGAAGGTGACCTCAGAACGTGTATAGACTACGCGCATTAAATCAGATCACGGTTAAAAACCGATACCCATTGCCTCTGATCCCCGAATTACTAGACCAAGTAAAGGACGCTTGCATCTACACTAAATTAGATCTCCGAGGGGCATATCATCTGGTACGTGTAAAGAAAGGCGACGAATGGAAGACTGCCTTTCACACTAAGTACGGGTTATTCGAATACCAGGTGATGCCCTTCGGGTTGTGCAATGCACCAGCTGCCTTCCAGTATTTTATGAACGATGTCCTTCATGAACTCATTGACGTCTGTGTTGTCGTATACATAGACGATATTCTAGTGTACTCCTCCTCAGAATCAGACCATGTGAAGCACGTTCGTGCAGTCCTCGAGAAACTATGCCAGCACAAGTTATATGCAAAATTGGAAAAATGCGTTTTTCATGCTACGGAAGTTGAATTCCTTGGATTTATCCTGACTCCAGAAGGAGTCCGAATGGACTCTCGAAAGGTGGACGCAATTCTCAAGTGGCCATCACCCAGTTCAGTTAAAGGGGTACAAAGCATGCTCGGATTTGCTAATTTCTACAGCAGATTTATTCCGAATTTATCACATGTTGTACACCCTATCACAGCACTTTTGCGAAAAAACAAACGCTTCTTGTGGACCGGAGAAGCTGAAAAGGCCTTCCAAGAGCTGAAAGCGAAATTCACGTCTGCACCTGTCTTAAAGCATCCACGCCCTGAACTTCCATACATAGTTGAAACTGATGCATCCAGTTTAGCCATGGGAGCTGTCCTGTCCCAGAAGGATCCTGAAACTGGTCAACTTCACCCAGTAGCATTTTGGTCCAGAAAGTTCTTGGCACCCGAATTAAACTATGCGGTTACCGATAAAGAGTTATTAGCCATCAAATCTGCCTTCAAGGGTTGGCGGTATTATCTTCTCGGTGCCAGGCATACCATTACTGTAATCACTGATCACCGAAACCTGCAGTATTTAAAAACAGCCAAGGCCCAATCGTTGCGCCAACTTCGATGGGCATTGTTCTTTGCCAAGTTCAATTTCGTGATCACTTATCGACCGGGCTGTAAAAATGGCAAGGCAGATGCCTTATCCCGACTAAGGATCGGAGAAGCATATGCGAACCCAGAACCGGTGCCTATAATTTCAGAACAAAGAATTCTTGGCATAACTACTCTACAGACACTAGAGGATATTCAGGTAAAGATCCAACAACTCTTCGATCCAACAGCCCTGCAGGACTGGGTAAAGAAAGGCCCAGACTACTCAGTCATCAATGACCTACCTTATTATCAAGGGCGACTATTTCTACCACACAAGGAACTACAAGAACTAGTCATCTCCAATTATCATGACACCCTGATGGAAGGGCACCCAGGTATCGCAAAAACTGAAGCTAAAATTAAGAGACAATTCTGGTGGCCTACATGGCGAAAAGACGTAAAGTCATTTGTGATGTCTTGTGGCATTTGCGCCCAAAACAAATGTCAGAAGAAAAAAACAGCTGGTCTTTTACAACCTTTGGATATTCCACCTACACCATGGAACACCTTATCTTTAGACTTTATTACAGATCTACCTCTATGTAATGGATTTAACACCATTCTAGTTATTGTGGATTTGTTTTCCAAAATGGCCCACTTTATTCCTTTAAAGGGATTACCTTCTGCTTCAGTTCTGGCCAAGGAGTTCCTCGAAAACATTGTTCGAATACACGGATTTCCTTCCGTATTGGTCTCTGACCGAGGTAGTCAATTCATTTCACATTTTTTGGAAGAAATGTTGTCAATTGGCGCAAATCGACATGAGGTTATCAACCGGTCACCATCCCCAGACCGATGGTCAGACGGAGAGGACCAACTAGACCCTTGAACAGTACCTACGTTGCATGCTACACCAGACCGAAAGTAATTGGAAAGATATTTTATGGATTTCCGAGTATGCATACAATAACTCTGTACATTCATGAACCGGACAAAGCCCCTTTTATACCATATATGGACATCACCCTCGAACCTCAGAACTAGATTCGCCTCAGCATTTAGAAATGCCCGCAGTCATTTACACTCAACTATTACACAAGCCTCTAAAGAGGTAACAGAATATTTGAAACAAGCAAAAGAGAAATATAAGAAAAATGCTGATCAGCATAGAAGTGAAACTCCACAATACCAGATTGGGGATCAAGTTTGGCTGGCTACAAAACACATACCTCTGAAGGGAACTCGTACTTTTAACCCTAGATATTTGGGACCTTACACCATTAAGGCCATTATCAACCCGGTGGCCGTCAAACTGGAATTACCCTCTAATATGCGAATTCATCCTGTCTTACATGTTTCACTTTTAAAACCAGTTCAACTAGGAACAAGATTAACCAAACAACCCGACCCCATCTTGATAGATGGAGAACCTGAATTCGAGGTAAAAAGTATCCTGGACTCCAAGATGGTTAAATCAAAACCTCTGTGGGAACCAGGTGAGCGTAACAATGACGTATTTTGTGCTCATAATGCGCTGCACAGCCTTATGCAGCTCAGAATACAGCTCAGAACGTTCGGCGGCAGCAGAGTACTTTGTTGATGCATTTCTATTTTTGTAGAAATAAATACTTGTTATCCTTGGAACCGTGTCTTGGGCCTTTGTCCCTAGTCGGCTGTATTTCTACTGTGTGAGCGTGCATGGGCATGCCTTCAGATTTCAGGATGGTCCCTCCTGAAAGCAGTGCAGAGCGGTCAGGAGGGTGCATTATGGCCCCTGACACAGAGGAACTAAGGGAAGAGGAGAGGACGCCTCACCCAAGAAGAGCAGAGCAGGAGGGAGATGGTGCAGCTCCTCCAAGAACAAGACACAGGAGCACTGAGGGTGATTCCCTAGAGTAAGTGGGCTTGTGTAATATGGCAGTTGAGAAGGATGTGGGGGAGGAGGATGGGATGTTGTGGGAGGAGGGAGGTCAAGGGGAGTGGGGAGAGGAGGTGATCCTGGAAAGGAGTGGTAGGGTGGTGCCAGAGGACAGAGAGGGTTGCAGCAGGGATATGGAAGGAGTAAAGAAAGATGGTTGAGACGTGGGGTTGGGGGGCAGGCTAACACGCAGAGAGGATCTGCTGATGTGTTTTGTCCCGCAGTAGGAGCTCCATTAGGAAGGAGAGAAGAAGTGGCGGTGATGCGGCCAGGATGGTGCAATGGGGCAGCATGAGGAGACTGCCAAGAGGTGCGCAAGGAAGGAAATGGTCCGCTGCATGGGTCAGGTTGGGGGCTAGGTGCGGATACCAGAGGGGGGTTTGAGGTGGGAGGACCCCAGGGAGGAACGATGGGGAGGTGATCGCAGGGGCCTTCGTGAGAGCAGCAGTGAGGAGTGTAAGCACGGTGGAGGTGCAGACGGATAAGGTATCGGAGGAGACGGTCCAGGAGGTTGCAGAAGTTAGCTCTCTAGGGACTAAGGAGGGCACAGAGAAGTTAAAGAAGTTACCATACATGAGTATTACAAAGCCGCTGGCGATGCACTTGATGGCTTCTACCAAGGACAGAATCTGGTTGGCAGAATTTGTAGATGTATTTAAGCTGCTACACAGGGAAGTGAGGGCGAGAGATCAATGGAGGAGGAGCAGGAGCTGGCAGCAAGGCCAAATGTACCTGTCATGATTGCCAATTGGTCATCAGCATTTTTGATATATGCTAGCGTGTACTGTGAAAAGTACCCGGAGAGCAGTGTCGTATTGTTTAAATATATGGATGTGATCAGGAAGGCTTTTGTTAGTTTTGGTGGTTTCACATGGGTGAGGTACAATGAAGAGTTCAGGGCAAGGATGGCAGAGTACCATGTGGCGGTGCAAGGGGAGATTAACATGGATCTACGGTTACAGTGGATGGTACCCACGCGCCCAGCACTGTCATTACACACAGCAAGCAGGTTACCTGTTCCTTACCGGCCCTTTCATGGTTGCCCTGCTTTCAGACGGGGTGGGGGCGAGGCTGAGGATGTTGTTTGGGAATCAGATTTTTGTGGCCAAAGCATTGCCTATGGGATGTGCAGTATCTTGTGCGTTGTTTGAGCGTTTTAGCTCTTTCCTGCAGTGGGATTTTACATACAGATCAGGTTGTGATGGGGTGCTGCATTACTTGGACGATTATTTTGTTTATCAGTTGGGTGGGGGAGAAGGTGGAGTGTCGACAGATGCTAAAGGTTTTTCAGGAATTGATGGTTGAGCTGGGAGGGCCCTTGGCAGAGGATAAAATGGAGGGGCCGGCAGTGGTTTTGACTTTTCTCTGGATTTAATTGGATTGAATGGCAATGAACTCAAGCTTGCCGGATGACAAGGTGAGAAACTTGGTACAGGTACAGTTGCTGGAGAAGGTGGTATCAGTGCGGAAGATAACATTGGTGGACATGCATTTGTTGGGGCAGCTGAATTTTGCGTCACAGGTAGAAACATGGCACGGTCTATGGCAGGGGCGAAACAGCGGCACCGCAGAATAAAGGTGTCAGGGGCTCTCAGGGAGGATTGCAGGATGTGGTTGCGGTTCCTGGAGGATTCCAGTGGAGTGTCAATTTGGATGCTAGGGAACCCGGAGGCTTGGGAGGTGCAGGTTTTCACAGATGCATCAGGGGCAGGAGGTTTTGGGGTGTACTGGTGGGGCAGATGGTGTAGAGAGAGGTGTCCAGAGCATTGGAGCAAAGGGAGGGGGGAACATCGCGTTGTTGTAGTTCTTTCCATTGCTGGTGGCTTTGAATTTGTGGGGCAGAGATTTGGAGAACAGGGGGGAATTTCAACGTGGACAATACAGCAGTTGTTAATGTTGGGAACAGACAATCTGATAAGGATCTGAGGGTGTCCAGGCTTTTGAGGGAGTTTGTGTTGCACTGCCTTCGATGGAATATTATTTTAAGGCGACGCACGTCCCGGAAAAGGATAACGACTTCGCTGATGCATTATCTTGTTTTCAGTAGCAGAGATTCTGTGGGTTATCACCGGAAGCAGATGTGGAAGAGCACAGGATCCTGGAAGAACTATTTTAGCTAGGAGAGTGAGAGTGAAGCAATAAGTGGAGGGTTAATTGGCTCCGTGTTCACGGGAAGCATACAGGAGAGCTTGGCTGGAGTTTCGGAAAGGGGGTCCATGGAGGTGGACAGTGAGAGGTGATGTGGAAAAGAGGAGGAGGGAGGATGTGGTAAACCTCATAATGAACTGCATTGGGAAGGGTGGTCTGGGGTGATGAAAGCAGGGAATCTGGCCAGTATTGCGTTCTACGGCAAGTGGTTGTGAGGTTTTCAGCCTAGTGGAGGGGAGATGGTGAATAGGATGCTGGAAGGCTGGGCAAGGGAAAAAGTGATGGTCAAAGACAGGAGAAGGGCAGTGACAGCAGAATTGTTGGGCAGATTCTGTAAAGTGGTTGGGGAATCTTCTGGTCTCTGTGGGAGAGGGACATGTTTGCTACATGCTTTACCTGGTAGTTTTTGGGGGGCTTTCCGAGTGTCAGAGTTGGTATAGAGGGCGAGGGAAGAGGAAACTGAGATGGGGGATGTCTTTCTGTCGGAAGACAGTGTGGACATTAAGATCAGTAAATCAATGGCGGACCAGTTGGGGAAAGGTCTTTGGGATCATTTGGACAGGGGAGGCAAAGAGTTGTCAAGTAACGGCAGTGTTAGCGTGGCAGAGGAGATGTCCAGGGAGGAAAGGTTTGGTTTTCCAACATGAGAATGGGGAAGGGGTGACGGCAGGGCACGTTCTGTGAGTGATGAGGAAGGGATTGGCAGCATTAGGTGAGCGGGCTGAAGAGTTTGGTACTCATTGACTTAGGATTGGGGCCACATTGGAGGGGAGTAATTTGGGTTTGACTGAGAGGGGTCTGAAGAGGTTTAGGGTGTTGGAAATCATGAAAGTATAAGAGGTACATCAGAGCTGTGCGAGGGGAGCGGTTAGGTGAGGGTGGGGGGTTCAGCAGGGAAGCTCATTTTATTTTCTCTTGCAGATGCGGTTCGAAGGAGCGGTGAGGAGCCTCAGATAAGGATTTGCGACCACTCCGTGATGAAGTGGGCAGGGAGAGCCGTTGCAAAGAGGAATTAAAGGGGGAGGGGAGGGAACAAGACACAGACATTAATGAAGGTTTTAAATAAAGCCAAGGAGCAAGCTTAGCTTTTTATTTGTAAGCCGTGGCCTGTCACATTAAAGCGACCGTTTCCACTATACGCGAGTCTGGGTGGTTTTGTGCAGATTAGCCCAAAGAAACCATTGCAAGGGAAGCTACTTTCACAGTTTACATTTAGTTTTGGTTCTTTCAAGTCTTCAAAGTAAGTCTCACAATCAACCGGCCCTTTGATGCCTTCGGCTTAGTTGCATCCTGGTTATTGTGTCTTTCATTCAAGGTGGGGGCGGCGGTAATTCCATATTTGAAAATGTTTCCTACCCTATTTCTATAAATAAACACAGAGTGCCAGGAAGTTGCCACTAAACAATTAGGAACGTGCAGCAATTTCTCACCAAACAAAAGGTTCTAATGTAGTGTTAGAGGCAATGTTCCATTTCCCAAGCATGTTATACCCGTAAAATCCAAACGCGCTGAGCATTTATGAATAAACTTCAATCTCTTTAACGCCCCACGGGGGATAAAATCAATTTGGAAAAATTTGAGATTTATGTAGTTGCTTCTAGCGCCCACCTCCACTTTAACATTTCAAGACAAACAACAGTAGTGGGGCAGAGCATGCTTGATGCCCTCTTGCCCAGGCGTGTGCTGCAACAAACCAAAAGGCATTCAAGAGAACATATGCTACCCCTTCGAACGCCCGCACTGCCATGAAAAAGGCACTGTAAACCGCGCAAAGTCGCATGGAGGCAGCAAAATCCGTAAAGGCTCATGGCCCCTGTCCCTGAGCATGACTACAAGTACTTGAAAACACTGGACGCTAAGCAACCCGCTGCTATAATACGGCTCATCTTGTGAGTTCTATTGCTAATAGAGGGGTGGGGGGACAGGACTTTAACAAAGTGCATGTGGTGGGAAACACAGCAAATCCAAAGTGGGGTAGCAACAACGGCAAACATTGACAACTACAAATTCTTTGTGCATGCTTTCTCATGGTGGTATTGCATTTTTCATAGCAAAGCAGTAAGATAGCTGAGTAGGTTGAGCGCTTGCTGCTGTGATCTGTGTTTGATCTGCAAGTTCAAATCCTGACAAGGCCAACTCAGCCTTTCATTCTTCCACGGTTGATAAACATGGTTGGGATGATAATTGTATGTAAATATGAGCTATGTACAGCGCTTTGCCGAAATCGCTATAAAAATAACAAATCTTTATCATTATCACCATAGCCATGTTTCTTCAACATCTACCGGGCCCCTCTGGCCCACCTGATCTCCACCTTCTCCTCTAATTTCCAGTTTTACGCAGACAACACATAGCTCTCTTTCAGGCTGCCTTCCCCCACCTCTGCCTTCTTTTCTTCCTCTCTCATACCTGACTGCCTGACGTCTATTCAGGCATGGGGCTCTGCCAACCATCTCTGCCTTAATGCCAGTAAGACAAAGATCCTTCTCATTGGGATGCCTGCTCCCTGTTTCCCCCCACTCTCTGTTCAAACTCCCTGGGTTCTCTTCCCTCACCCACTTGTGAGGCAAAAAACCTTGGATCATCTTTCACCCCTCTCTCTCCTTCTCTCCACACATCACAGACCTTGTCTAGAAGTCCCATGTTCAGCTTCATCTCCTCAGGGGCATTTACCGTTCCTCAACTTCCCCCAGAAGTTCAATGTCTCCAGAGCCCTGGTTCTCTCTATGCTTGAATACTGCAGTAGCCTCCTCCTCAAGCTTTCTCTTTCCTCCCTTCGTCCCCTTCAACTAATCCAGAATATGACTACGAGACTTATCCTTGGCCTCAAGCACAGGGACCGCATCTCACCAGCCCTAAAATCTCTACACTGGCTCCTGGTGACTGCAAGGATCAAATTCAAGACCCTCTGAATCATCCACAAGGCTGTTTGGGGCCTGGAACCTCTCTACATCCAGCTTTCTCTCCTGAAATACGTCCCGGCCAGAGTCCTTCGGTCTTCTGGCTCCAACTCTCTGCAGGTCAACGTTTCTCCAAGCAGAGAGTGGGAGGTAGATCCCTTTCCTCGGCTGACGCCTTCCTCTGGAATGGCCTCCCTCGCCCCTCAGACTTGAGCCAGATCTTCTTAAGTTCCGGAAACTTCTCAAGACTTTCCTCTTCTCCTCTTCCTTCCCTTTCCCTCTCCCGTGCTAAATTCTCCATCTGCTGCTGTGACTGGGGTCTGGTCCCTCAGAGTCATAGAGGGAACAGACCATCCCCCTACTTGCCCTCGGGCTCCCTTCCCCGGGCTATCCCAACTGGTCCTCCCCCTCTTTCCCCTGGCACGTGCTGCCTTGGCCGGACCAGCACTTGCTGCCCCCACCCATCGGGGTACCCCACTCCTGCACTTTTCCCTCTATCCCCCTTGCACTTAGCCCGTTGTCATGCACTTGCACAGCAGAATTGTCACAAGGCCAAGATAACCTTTTCTTTGTTGTTGTACTTTTGTGAATCTCATGTGTCCACCCACCCCAACGCCCCCGTCTTGTCTTGTGGCGCCTGGAAACACCTGTATATAGGCGCCACACAAATGTCCAACAAATAAATAAATAAAGCATTAATGATCCTATGCACTGAAGGTGATTTGCATCTATTGGATTTTTGGATACTGTATTATCACAGCAACTGGCAATGTAGGGGATCTACAATTCATATAATGACAATACCCGACATGCAGCTATAATTGGCATAATGTGGAAGTAACTGGCCATACAATGCTGAAGTGGCACATCTATGGGAATGCATGAGACTATTTTTGTTGTGTCTATAGTTTATTACAACTTTAACACATTTTTAATGATATACTTCACAACGCTTAATTAATTACAAATGCCAATACATTACTTCAGGCACAACATTCTAAAACAAACATTACAGACATAAATTCATTCAACATAATGCAATATAACATAAACTACATACCTATCAGGGCCTCCCTTTCTAACCCTGAAGATTACATGTTCCACCTATCAGACAAATTACTCCCGTCCCTACTTCATTATGGTGGACTAATTGCAAAAATTATTTTCCCCCACTGTTTGTGTATCACTATTAAAATATCCACTAAAGCAATGGCCATTGAGATAGAGCATCCATACAAGAGCTTAGCCCACTCGACTCCTTATGAACTTTCCCAAGCACATTTTCCTCTGCCCTAGTCTTGCGCTACAGCCAATCAGCCAATGTTTCAGCGTTTCTGCCGCTCCAGGATTTTTACAGAGACAATAATTTCTTTCTTGCCAAGGTAGCCTCTTATGGGACCCCACCTTTTTAGGGAGCCTAGTAAGTTAAGACGAAAGGGCATACAAATATGGGAATCTCATCACGGAGGACTGCATCTCTTTGTACGTATTCAGGTGTGTGGTTATCTCCCTTTGTAGTTTATACAATGACATTCTCTGTATATCTTTCCCCATTTTACAATTTTCATTTTGTTGTACATCTTCACCGGGCTTTGCATCAGTGTAAGCTTGCCTGAGTCCATTTCAGCAAGAATCGGGTCACAGCACTCCCTAAAATTGCTCAATGCTTTGTCAAAATGATTGCTTAAAGATATATTTAAATAGCAAACCTGAAGGTGGAACCAATATTGCCTTGCCCTATGTTGTACGATTGGATCTAATCCTATTATATCATGACCCCATCCATGGCATATGAAGGCAGCACCATTGTTAAAATGTAGTTGGTATCTAAAATATTGTCTGCTTCAGTACGCATTTGGTATTTTACAATTTTACGTCTATGTACATTTTTAACTCCTGCAAGCCAATTTTGGTCATGTCACTGGGGTTAAAGAGGAACTGATGTAATCCGGGTCAAAGGTCAAGTGGCATCACATCCTGTGATGTCATCAGGTCCGTGATGTCACTTCCGCTACCACCCAGCAACTCCTCCTCAAGTAGTAAAGACTCAATCTATGTTGCCATTTTCTATGTTGTCACTGATGTCATTACATATGCAAATTCGTGGGCAAACACTTCTAGGCTGGCCCTAAATGAATTAACATCTCTTCCCAGACCTATTTATCGCCCCCCAATCTATGAATCATTACAGTTTCAGCATCTCTCTTCATGGCACGGTGCTTCCGGAAGTATTTACTACCGCCCTCTTTTTTTCTTGGCCCTTCAGGTGTCACTATAACCAAAGTCACTCAATCGCCCTGTTCCCAGGATGCACTGGGTGACCTTGTTCTGTTGTGCACAGGAGACGTGAGCACTTCACGTTTGGAAGACCTTCGGATACTAACGTTTCGGCCTCGACTTTTCATGTCCCGCTGTCTATCTTCGGGCACCTCTCACCCTCCGTACACCGCCCCCCCCCACCCTCCGTGGAATGGCGTGCCTGATCCACATAGGCTCCAGAGGGGGGCGTTGCGGTAGGATCTTTGGCATGATTGACAGGGCAGGCTTGTCTCTGGTCAGCAGTGCGCATGCTCCGCCTGTCAGCGCCCGGGCTCACAGGAAAGCGTTTTACTCCCACTGAGTCAGCAGGAGCATGTGGCAGGCTCGCCTGCTCTCCAGAGACTGCTGATAACCCGGTCTATTCGTGGAGGTGGACTATTCTGGAAAGGCAGGTTCTGCTGCCACTGCTATCTCTCTCCTCCCCCCTCCGACTGGCGCTGCTCCAACTAAGGCCGCACCACCCCATGGTGATGGACCTAACATCTACATTCACACATTCACTGAGCGTGTGGCGTGCAACATTTGTTGAGTGTGACCTGTGTGCGAAGAACAATGATTGCGTGTGTGTGTGGGCGTGTCATAAATCTATCATCTCACTTGCTTTCTCGGGCCCGCAAATATATATTGCGGAAGTTGTTTCTCTAGGGGCTAGCCCTATTTATTCACTATGAGGTTCGCTGCCACATACTAAATATTCACTCGACAGGTTAAACAATGTTATCGATAACATACTTCACAATATAGGGTACTGACATAGGCACCGTAGTAAACATCGGTCTCTTTAAAGCAGAACTTATTATGTCCCTTATTATTTAATTACTTCAAGGACAAAGGTTGCAGTTATTGGATCATTTCTTTCCTTGTTTGTCCGCGCAATGGCTTCTTTAAAGGCATGAGTGGCCCTATGACCAATCGCACGCAGGTGCGGGCCTGCTCAGAGCTGGATTTGTGGCCTGATGGTTCGAGGCCTGGTTTTGTTTTGTTCTCCAGTGGTAAGGATGTTCAGACGTCCTAGTTTTTCCAGGGCTGTCCCAAAATTGGGCTCTGTGTTGCTAGAGATTTTTTTGGGGGGGTTGGTGGGGGGTGTGATCTTAATGCCCAATTTATTTTTAAGCCCAGTAAACGTAGCTTCACAATTCTACTTTATCACCCAAGCTAGTTAGTACACTACCGAGATGGGCTCGAACCCCCGCCCTTTTAGGTCACTGCCTCATGCATTAACTGATAGTGCCACAGAGGCTTTGGGAAACGGCTACGTTGCAAGGTCTCTATTAGCAATCAAAGCAAAAGTCCCTGGCCCTCATTACGACCCTGGCGGAAATCGAAAAACGATGGCGGAAATGCAATACCGCCATCGAATAGCGCTCGGTGCGATTATGACCCGTCACCGTAAAGTACGATGCCATTAGCGACACCGTAGTGAACGTCAACGCTAACTGCACCAAGTACGCGCACGCGCGTCATGCCAAACCGTAATTACCACCATGGCGCAACGGTACGCGAATTCCGACCCTAGCGGACATGTACCTAACGCCATCAAGCATGGCGGAAAGTACCATTCCGCCATGGTGAGAAGTACGGCATCGCGAATCAACCGTAAACGGCCCTACTGAGTGCCTGTACACCACTCCCTGGCCACATTGCACAACTCCTCGTAGGTGCAATGAAGTCACACAATGCAACCAGTGAAATGTACAAGTCACCCATGCATGCCAAGGAACAAATGAATCCAGGGGCTCCAAGTGCCTTGTGAGTGGGCATCCATATCTGCCATGGCACCATTGCCGCACTGATGCAGCACAGGCATGTGAAGGTCCAAGTACAGCAACATGAGCAGAAAAATGAGACAAACAAAAACAGAATAGAAATTTACTGCACCACAAAACCACCAAGGGCCATACAGCCATTAGGTCATGGCTCCAAAATACATTCCAGTATTGTGGGCTGCATCCGCAATAAATGACCAGCTTCTTCTTGTGTGACGCCCTGTTCCTTCATGGTACACAGGGGCTACATTCACGTCCAAAAAGGCAACACGGAAGCGCCTAGAACCGCAGGGCCGTCCCATTAGGTAGGCACTAGTCCAGCAGAAAGGACGATATGTTGCTCCTAGCCACTAGCACTGCGTAAGGGCATGTGGCCCATTGGCGATCGTCCCATAAGATCGTAATGGTGCTCCACTGATTGACACGAAGCAGCAGGTGTCGGGAGTAAAAGCCATCTGCAGGAGTGGCGTACAGATGGCAGCGGCAAAAGGGGAGGAGATACCTGTCACCCAAATGAAATGAAAAAGAATAGTATGGCCATCAGAACTACATTTGTATAACTCACTTCAATGATCACACTAAATCCACAGCCATATGCATGCTAGCCCACTCAAAAGGATTATACCCACCCAAAAATCACTTGCGAATCACAACCATAAAAATCGAGGTGAAAACACCATTACAAACGAGTGTTTGTGTGCATGCGTCTGTGAAGACAGAATCCATTAGATGGGATTAGTAACGTGCATAGACACAAGTGCCTGAAGGGGCGTCGAGACAGGGAGGGTTCAACAAGGGCAGAAAGACGATGGTCCCACTATGGCAGCTCTGCATGACATAGCGCAGGGGAGGTGGATAGATTCCAAAAAGCCCTGTACATGGCAAACTCTCCATCAAATCATCTGTCCATGCATCGATACATCATTCCCTCATCCCGGTATGAAAACGCCTGATTATTCACTCACATCACATTCGAAACTTCCATGGAGTCTGTGCGTAATGCAGTCTGCAAAATCCACTGTTCTCCAGCCCGGAATTCTAGTGTTGTGAAGTAACATGTATTTGGGAACGTCCTGCCTTTTTGTCCACTACGCTATTGCGCATCCCATACTATTCATATCAATCATAGCATTCTCGCCATGGCCCCTGTCCCAAGGACATTAAACAATAGAACGTTATATTTGCAGTCAGACCTGTGGGCGTCTCCTCGCCGCTAGCTGAAAACCGAAAGCGCTGTCCTTCGAATTCCACATTTGCAACATCACGTCGAAAAGGCATCTGTGACCACTTGAAATCACAAATTCATCCATGTAGTGCGGCAGTGTGTGAAAATGGCAACTGGCTTCACTCACAAATGGGACGCCCCGCCCGTCGGTGAACCTCGGTACGGTGCTCGCCCAAAGGGGATTGCAGCTGGCACAGGTGGAATGAATCACCACAGGTGGAGGCAATACAGCCTGAAAACACATAAATTGCACACCCAACCCCCTCCCACAACCACACCCACTCCAAAATGCTACCGGCAGGACTAGCGATGTTGGCCCTGGGGGACCTGATAGCACTGCAAGTACTCCAACTTCAAGAAGAAGACGAACACCAACTACTACAACAACCGGCCGCACAGAGGAGACGCAGGAGGAGGAGGAGGGCAAGGCAGGGCCAGCAAGGCCCACCAGCACAGCCACTACCACCACGCAGGCAGCCCGCAATCCCACGCCTCCGAGCTCATCCGTTCAACCTCACTGATGAGCAGATCCACACCCTCTACCGTTTGGACCGGGACACCATAACCGCCATTGTGGACATGACACAGGCTGACCTTGTCAGCATGATAGATAGCCCAACCGCCATCCCACCCCTACTGAAGGTGGTGTCTGTACTCCACTTCCTGGCCACAGGCACCTACCAGCACACAGTCGGACAGTTGCATGGCATTTCACAGCCACTGTTCTCACGGACACTATTGCAAGTGCTCGATGCCCTCCTGAAGCACGCAGACGACTACATCTCTCTACCACGCTCGGAGCAGGAAATTACGAACACAAAAGTGGGATTCCATGCACTTGGCGGCATACCGGGTTGCATTGGTGCCATCGACTGCACCCATGTGGAATTGGTCGTCCCACATGCCATGGAGGCCCAGTACCGCAACCGAAAACAATTTCATTCTCTTAATGTACAAATGGTGTGTGACTCCAACAGGATCATTACACATTGTTGTGCCCGATTTCCTGGATCAACCCATGATTCTATGGTCTTGAGGAACTCTACAATACCACGCTACATGGAGCGACACGCAGGGAACAGATCCTGGCTACTCGGTGAGTCTCATTTCATGCATGATAATGTGGGGTATGTGATGCGGCAATGACCTGGCAGGAAGGGGGGGGGGTGCGTACGTAGCAATGTCATTCCACAAACATCCTTTATTGTCCACATACAGGTGATGCCGGGTATCCACTGAAGAGATGGCTCCTTACACCACTCCGGAACCCACAGAACCAGCATGAGGAGGACTACAACCATGCCCACTCACGTACCCGTGTAGTCATAGAACAGGCATTCGGCCTACTGAAGACTCGTTTCCGCTGCCTCAGCAGGTCTGGCGGGGCACTCCTGTACCGCCATGTGAAGGTGGCAAAGATGGTCATGGCATGTGTCATGCTACACAACATGTGCGTACGTAGAAATGTGCCCATGCCCCCTGACGCAGAACTGCAAGCACCTGAAGATGGTCATGATGAGGGTGGGGATGTGGCAGCACCTCAAGGAGTCCGCGAGGCACAGGAGGGCCGTGAAATTCGTCAGGATCTCATAGATGCATGCTTCTAGCACTCACGCCTGGTGGCTGATACATGGACACGGGACTTGTGGCACTGTGTGTGTCTGGAACATGCACAATATGGACTGTACGCCTATAAAGGCCTCGTACACAAAGATCAATGTCCACACATCTCATTGGATGATTGTGCAATGTTTATAGCATATGTGAAATTATGTTACACACCCCATCGACCCGCCACCCAAGTGAGCCCAACACCCCCCCTCCACCCTCCTACCTCCCCCCCGAACACCAGTGTCCAAAGATGCTCATTGTCAGTGGGCAGACGCTATTGCAAGCCCCCTCTCCGGGTATCAGGGGCACCCCTGCCTGTGGAGCGCAGGTTCCTCCCAGATCTACGTTGGGGGCTGCCCTGGACGGAACTTGCAACGGATGATGTCTCTGCCTGCTCACGTCCATGCATGTCCCTAAGGGTTTGTGAGAGCTCAGTGAGCACACGGCGCACAGCGGCAAGTTCAGCACATACGTCTTTGGAAGTCGCATGCAGTTCCCCCCTCAGGCTCTCGGTGCTTCTCTCCATTTGTACTCTCAGGCTCTCGGTGCTTCTCTCCATTTCTGCCCTAAGCGTCTCAGTTGCTGTTTCTATGGCTGCCTTAGTACCCCCACATTCATCAGCATGGTCCTTGAGGAGCGTGGCCAGTTGCTGCTGTTGCACGATGACCTGGTCGAGGGACTGTTGCCTCTGCTGTGCCATGGCCATTTGCGGTGGTGTCACAGAGGGGCTGGTCACCTCATGTTGCCTTGCCACAGGGCTTGTGGGGGATGGCCAGTCGTCGTCTTGTGGGTGCCCCTGCGTGGTATCCTCATGGTGTACGGGATGAAACAAACAGGGGGATTGAGACAGGTCATGGATGGATCTTACTTCGACATCCCCGTCTTCTGTGTCGGAGCATGCTGCCATTAATGGAGTGTCACCTATGGTGCTGCTGCCACCAGAGGCAGTGCCTTCTGTGGCATCCATTGGGGGGACCTGTGGTGGTGCTGTTGTGGGCATGCTGGCTGCTGGGGTGCCTGTTGATGTTCCCTCCTGTGTGCTGCCACTTGATTTGTGCTGCTGCCGTGTCTTGATCCGTGCAGCTGAGGTGGAGGGTCTTTGGCCGTTGGTCTTGGCCCTCTTTGCAGGTGTGCTGGTAGGGGTGTCCTGGAGCTCGTCGTTTGAATCGGACCCTGTGGTGGAGTAAAGGAGGGCGAGCGTTATTAATGGGTCTGTTGAAATTGGAATGGCAATGTATCACATGCATTGGGGTGGTACCTGAGGGTGATTTGGGTCGGGGCCTTGGAGGTGGTTTCATTTTTGTGTGGATTGAGGATGCAGTTGTTTTGCAGCCTGCAGTTAGGGTGTGCCTGCTGCACGTGTAGAGGGTGTTTTTAGGGTTTTTAATTATTTATGTATTTAATGTGAGTTTTAAAGTGCGCTGTCAGGCCAATGTATGTGGACGTTCTCCTGGACATGTGTTACTGTTGCACTATGTGGACACATGGTACTTCACATGATTGGACATTGTGGATTTGGCATTGTATTAGTTGGCCCACCTACCGGATTCTTCGGATGTCTGCACTCCTTTCTCCATCCCTCCGACTCCCTCTATACTCTCCATTCCAATGGTGGAGGCACAGATTTCTTCCCAGGGGGTCAACTTGATGGGTGATTCCGATCCTCCCCCGGTAGCTGTGGCAATGTTGCGATTGGCGGATAGTATGCTCCGTACGCGTATCCGCAGGTCGTCCCATCGCTTTCTGCATTGCTGTGGGTTGCGGGGTGCGGTCCCCACCGCACTTACCCGCTGTGCCACCAGGGCCCATATGGCCTTCTTGTTCGCAAGTGCCGTCCTGGTCATTTGCGTGGAGAAGACGACGGCAGCATTCTCCTGGAGGGTCTCTGTGAGCACGGTGAGTTCCTCACGGGAGAAGTGGACCTGCCGCTTGCGGTCGCACGCTTTTTTCGCTACTTTTCCCATTTCTATTGCTTTCACTGGGGTGGATGACGGGTTGGGATGTGTCTCAGGGTAGTATTTTTAATGGTTGTGTGGGAATTCTGATTTTATAGGTGTACGGCGTGCTGTTTCCCTTTCCGGGCCCATGTTTTTACTTCCGTTTCCGTATGTTTACGGTCACCGTACTTTCCGGTTGCCGCTCATTACGGTGACCGCTAAGATGGGTGGCGGAATTGCACCTAGGGCGCCTTACGACAGCGGTGAGGGGCGTTTTGGGGACATTTCCGCTATCGCGGACTTTGCACTTCCGCCATGGCGTAGTGCTCGTGCCCGATGGGTCGGAATTGGCCGCACTTTGCTCCGTCGTGCGATGGCGGAAACGCTATTTACGCTACGGCGGTCAGGTCAGTCACTTTCCACCAGGGTCGTAATGAGGGCCCCTGTGTTTTCAACAAGCAGACAGTCGTGGCCACTGGCGGATGGTCCATTTTCTTACTGGAAGAGCGCACATGTTTCCCCTAAATATGTGTGAGCAAGCGAGCGTAGCGAAGGAGCCTCCAATGGGAGTTTGGGGGATTCCCCCCAGAGCATTTATTAAAAATGGGTTCAAATGGTGCATTTTACATCACGCCTTTTGGAAAAATAGGGTAGAAAGCCACACAATTTGCAATTACATTTGTTGGGTAGCTCATGAAAAAAATTCAAGTAATGAACAGTGTACAGGAGCATTTTTTACTGTGCCACAAACCACTACAAATTATATCTAGAATAGTCGACCACCATAGGCCAGTCTTGCCACAGAATAACACAATGGGCATAAAGGGAAAAACACACATGAATTATGTTATATTTGCATTGCTTTGCTCTTGATGCCCCACCCTGGTATTATGGGGAACGACGGTCCTGCGTTGGTGGGCCAGTCTGAATGTCTTTTTTACTGTGCCACAGTAAAAGGTAGATCTGGACTTGCTCACCAACGTAGGCCACTCTTGCCATGTAATAATGGTATTACCCAAATTGTTTGAATGTACAATTGACCGAATTACAAGGGTCCGAATTAACATTTGCACAATTGACCATATATATATATATATATAGGGTTTGGGTTGGGGGTCATGGGGGGTTTTGCATTGGGTGGGGATTTGCGGGGGGTTTCCTCCCGCATATATGTAACAATTGACCTTCAGAATTCGGTCAATTGTGCAAAGGTCAATTGTTATTCGAACAATTCGTATACAACCGTAATAACAACATAGGCATCAAGATTAAAGCAACCATGGTGCACTTTAAAACATGCAATGACATGTCTTGGCATACCGCAGTGAGGGTTAAGGGGGTGTGCCAGCACATAACATGGCAGTCCCAACCCCCCACCTGCCTCTGATTGTGCGCACAAAGGGAGAGGATTCCCTTCCCCGCACACAGAGGCCCGAGACCCCCTCCTTTCCCCACTCACAATCAGAGGCTAATTGTGTGCAGAGAAGGAAGGGGATTCCCCTCCCTTCCCCCACACAATTAGGGGCAGGCTTGGTCTCAGGCACACACACATGCATTCAACAGACACACTCCTTCACTCATGCCGATGAAGATACATACACACATGCATACAACACATTTTTCTTACCTGCTGCCCTGGTCCCGATTCGGTCTCTTGCGCATGCTGTCAAGAACCAGATAGCTCTCTGCTTCTGAGAGCTTCCTGAGGGCATATGTGAGAGACTGGAGCGTCTCCCGAATGCCACCCAAGGAGACCCAAATGTACTGGGAGACGCGGGAGTGCCCCCTAAGCACATTTAGGTGTGCAGTTCGGCAGCCTGCATCCCCAATGGGCCGTGCAAGGCTGGGCAAGCAAGATGCCCATGGCCTTTCATGGCTCATTCAGCATGCGTGCTGGGGATCTTAACTGTCAAAGAGAAAAACGTTTCCCTTTTGACATTTAAAGCCAGCCCAGGAGCACTTGGGAGCAATTTCCCTGGGCTGGCTATGGCTCCTCCATAATGTGCCAGCAGTGGGTCGGCGCCCCATTGCCAATTATGGAGGAACTGCACTGGTTGCTGCCAAGTCTTTGCCCAGGCAAATGTGTGTACTCCTTCCCCACCCCGACATCTCACACACCATTTATACCACTATTGAACAGTAGTCATGGTAGCCACTGTCAAATTGTGGTCCTACTTTTATGTCTGTGGCATGTCTGTTTTTGTGATATATAAAATCGGGTCTCCCTACCCCCTGTCCATGCTTCTGTACGCTTGTATTACACAGCATGTCTTTATTATTTTATTGGGGTCACCTTGTAACTCAGCCTTACCTCTGGGATGGCTCCCACTGCGCACATGTGGTATCCCTACATATTATCCCCACCAAAAATATCGGCGTACATATGGTCATTTGTCTTGCCATAGGCAACATTTTTGGGGGGATAATTTGTGAGAGCAGGGAATGCGGGGGGAGTCCCCCGCACATTTAAAAATAATGCGGGGGTCACTGGGGTGTCCCCTGCAGGGTCCATGGCTCAATAACGCAGCAAAAATATGGCGATATTTTTGTATCACAATATTTATGCGGGGATAGTAACACATGGAACCCCACGTGTTCTCTGCCAGTGCCATGTGATCAATGTCTTAAGTAAAACCCACTTTTTAGTTTTGTCAATTAGTTGGCACTGATGCGCCACCTATAAGACAAAACTATTGCATTAAAATAAAGCTAGGGATAAATGTCATATAAGGAGGGACACAAGGCTTGTAAGTGTTGTTTTATTAATTACCCATCCATTGACTGCACATGGCTATGCGAATTCCTATGGCCATTGCCACCCACTTCCTGCTCTGCCCACCCAAAACACATCCTCCTGAGATCTCATTGAGCTATCTTAATCAAGCCTTACCATCAAACAGTGTGCTCGAAGTGCCTGCCAGTTTTTTTTTTGTTTTACAAAGCAGCCTTCTGAGAGTTAATTGCTTAATATTAATATTAAGTAATACACACTACTGGTGAAGTAAACATTTCTTAACCAGGTCTACCTTCAGCCACTCAATTCAAAAGCAACATGAGTGTCCTTCACTGATGTCATGTTAAAAACAAGCACTGGCAAAGCCAGCAGTTTTGCAACAGTGCCTTTCTCCTGACTAGATAAGAGGCTGAATATCAAGCAGGTGCTCCTTTCTCAATCCCTGGAGCCCTGTCTGTTTCGTGACATCAGAGGGTGGCTGGCCTCTAGCAAGAGACAGAGGATAATTGCTGCAGTGGCAGCTGAGGCGGATCCTCCCCATGAGATGGACCCCTGTGAAAAGTTGTTGCCCAAGCCCTCTTTGTGTGTATGCAGCAAACACTTAACCTAAATTTGCATCCAAAGCCTTCTGTTTGTGTCAGAAAACTGCAATGTAAGTTGGTGTGGCAGGTCTGACTGTGTGTCTCAAAACTATGAGCTATTTGCTGCCCACAAGCCACTTTGCTCGCTATGTTCCATGATTGAGCTTTACTGCACCTATCACCACAGCAGTGATCCTATGACGCATGCTGGCGTATTGCGCCGCGACCGGGAGTGAACCAGACCGTGGTCATCAGTGGGTGGATGCAAGAGAGGGAAAGACCAGAGCATCAGAGACTATAGACAAACAAATGGAATGGTACATCGGAGCTGGGCTGGGGCGTGATTGTGGCAATGGGGGGGTGGGGTGAAATTATTGGTGGTGGGCTGAAGAAATGTTGATCCCGAGCAAGGTGCAATTTTGCGCGTGGGCAGTGATTAGACACTGATGTCGTAGCCTTAGAATTAGTTGGCGCATTATGCTATGGTGGACCTCAGATGGGCTCGAGTGAGCGGGGAGGCTTCTGTGTAGACATTTTTTAAATGTCACTCCTTATAAACAAGGAAGCTCATCCGGGGTGTGCTGAGCCAATTGATAGAAGTGTCACAGGCCCAGAGTTGGCCATGTAACAGTGGATGCAGGGAAAAAAAGGGAAAGGGGTAAGGAAAAGGAGGGAGACTCCCAATCCTCCAAGAGACACACCTGCCCGGCCACTTGATTTGCGATGACCCCGGGTGATCAATATTAGGTGATGTGAGTAAAACGTAGTGCAGTAATTGCCAGTAGGCTATCAAATCCTAGTAATATGTACCCACCGAAAGTAGGGAAATAGACCCTGAACTCAGTCACTTTGCGTACAGCGGAATAGAGGAAATCTTCCTCGATTTGATCACACAGAGGGATACAATTGGGGGGTTGTCCACAGCTCCTTTAGGTGATACAAATATTCCTGGCCTATTTAATTATCCTCACCAAAACCTCAAAGTAGTCATGTTTATGATATCAAACTACCAAGATTGCAATGTTGGCATAGCCGATCATTGGTTTATGGTAATTGCATCGAATTCCTTGCATCTAAATGCATTTGCATCGAATATTTTTCATCTACAAAATATGCCTCTAATGCATTTTTTCTTCTTTTTTGGGGGTGACCCTTGCCCAAACCCCCGTTTTTTTACCCTTTAAAATCCTCCTGAACAAAAATTAACCCTTTACCCCCAAAAAACATGCATTTGATGCACATTTTTTAGATGCAATGGCATTAGATGCAATGACCAGATACCCCGAACATTGATTGCACAGTTGCTAGGAGAGTTTATTCTTGCTGGCTGCCGTTATACGCACTTTTGTTGCTATGCTTAGAGATGTCAAAGGATACAGGTGTGAAATGGAGTTTAAAGTATAAACAAGGTTTTGCTATATAAAGAAGATACCTGTGGGCATTACGAAAACATAAGAGCTGCTTTGAAATGAGTTCATTCTACGAAACTTGCTAAGTAGTTAACATAGCAACAGTTCTCCTCCGAGGAATTATAGATGTTAAAGCATACAAGGCTGAGCAATAGTAAAAACATAAGTTTATACAAGATGTAGTGCCCTACGGGGGACAATCAAAGACAAAAGAAAAGAAAAAGATCCCAGGCGCGAGACGCCGTGCAGGGATCCTTTCAATCAAAAGAACAACAAATAATTGGCGTGAAAACGAATGCCCGCAGGAAATCCTTTAATAAAACAAAAAGACAAAATAAGTTGTTGCTGGAGCAAACCCAGCACTGGGATAACGTTTTTTCTCAACCCTGACATAGGAGGGTTGAGCGGTGCTCCGCTCCACGCTGTTCGGCACCGCTGCCCGGGCACATATGGTGGTGCTCCGTTGACAGGGAGGGGAGCGCCCAAAATCACCACTGCCTCCCCGGGGCCCATCCTGTCACCACCGACCTGGGCTGCTTAATTAGAAGTGCTCCCCGAGTGGGGAGCGTCCAAAGTCACTGCCACCTCCCGGGCTGCTCTAGGCATATGTGGGGCACCAGCATTGGGTTCGTCTTTCCTTTGGGGTGGCAAGTTATTATAACCCAGATAAGGGGTTAATATCCTAGCAAGTATAGGAGGGGCAGTATTAACATGTTAAAAACAGCATAGTGAGAGGATCATCCCCAGTGCTATGGAGGTCTATAGGGCCCAACCGGTGCCGCCTCAGGTTACGGTGTGGAAATATGTGGGTAATGTAAGTCAAATGCACTGGAAGTCAAATAAAATAAAGTCGTAAAAAGACTTTGGGTCTTCCTTTGAGTTCTCCTTCAATATCGGGAAGGATCGAATTGGGGACCATGGGTATTAACTACACTACCAAACTTAAACCCCTTGCCTATTGGATCTGAACTTGGAATAGCGAGAACCTCTCACCATATTGGATAATCCTAAAGGATGTTTTGAAAACCCCCAGCGCAAAAGATTTGCAATGGGTGAGATACATCGAAACCATGTCAACTACAATTTGACTCCGGAACTGTGGGACAACCCTTGCTGTTATGGTCTACGCACCAAGAGAAGGGTAAAAGAGGTTTATAAGGAATGGACATGCCACACAGCCCTTGGACAAGGTGTAGGTGCTTAGATTATAAGTGGATATTTAGCATTTAACGGTACCCCAAGTTTCGGAAATGTTCTTGATCTGTTGGAGGTTAAGGAAAGGAACCTTCTCCTGAGATTAAGACTTGGAATATTGCCTCTCCAAGCCTATATTCCAAACTGGGGTAGAGGCCATTCTCTGAAATGCCACTTCTGCAAAGGGTAACATGAGTCTGAGATTCATGTTTTGCTATTCTGTCAATTGTACAGAATGGCAAGAGCAAGATGGCTGAAACCAATTTCCAAGTCTGTTAAAGATGCAATGCAGCTATGCACGGTGGCAGAAAATGATCCTCAACTAAAAGAAATTGCTTCTCATTTAGAGACAGCATGCGGAAAAAGAAGCAGATCCCTCCAGGCGAATACATTTTTATAATTCACAATTTATCCGACCTTCATAAGGTCAGGGAACATGTGAATTGTATTGATAGCCAATATTTTAAGCTTTGATTTTTATATTGCATTTTAAAATGTTCTTTTTGTAATCAAGAGTGTATTAAGCATACATTTCGATTCATTCTAAATGTGTTATGCATGGCCTAAGGCAATGTTGAATAATTCCAATTATCATACTACCAACTGGGGCGAGCCAGGTAAGGGCACTACAAGAGTATGAGTTACCCATGCAATTTGTTGTAAGGTTTGCTTCATCCGTAGCATTTTGCTTGATAGAGTCTCCCATCGATACTCACCGAAGGATGTATCAGTGTCCTTTGCAAGAGATTTACTGTAGGATATGCTTCCACCATCAAACCACCATGCCGAGTGTCAAATCCACCAACAGAAGTGAACCCAGAAATGAGTCCACACCCCAAAGCCAAACCAACCAGTGGCATTCCAGTACACCAGGCACCCCAGTTTCAATTTCAAAAGGGACCCAAGAAGTGATCACCCATCACCAGTGGGTCAACCATCCACCACCTTATGAATTTAGGATTCCCCATATTGGTGAGTACCTTAATTGGACATCATAATTGTCCCATTGGGGCTAATTTCTGGGTTCACTTTTGTTTGTGGATTTGACACTCTGGTGTTTTGATGGTGTTCTGTCCTCTCACTATTTCTTGGGTGACAGCTGTTTATGGGGAGAGTGTACTTGAAGCTAATGACCCCGTTCTGTCTGTGCAGGTTTCCTAATGATATATAGGTGCCCTGTTCTGTTTTGTGAATTATATGCTGGATTGCAATTAAAGTTTGAAATTTTATTTTTGTACTACTTCACATAATTGGCTGCACATATTATTTATTTATTTATTTATTTATTTATTTATTTATTTACTTATTTATTTATTTATTTATTATTTCGAATTTTTAAAACACACTTCAGCCAAGAGGCATTGTGGCGCTGTTACAGATAACACATTAAGCTGGTTACAGTGGAAGGAAGATGGTTACAAGGCAATTTTCATTACAGGAACATGTATACAGATGCTTAGTATTTAAAGACACAGACAAAAGTGACAGGGGGATGGTTAGTTGAATAGTGTAGTTTTGAGGGATTTGCGAAAGGAGTACAGCAAGGGTTCTGCTCTGAGTGAGTTGGGGAGAACAGTCCAAAGCTTAGGTGCTATGTGTGGGAAGACAATGCTTCCCACGCGCCAATGCTTCCCACACATAGCATTATGAGTTAAAATATGTTGTATCTATATTCTTCTAGGTTTTTAGTGTTCCCTGATAAAGACGTTTTGAAACATCTTATCAACGTCAAAAACGGTTTGTGATTTTTTGAAGTAGCAGGAAGTCATTTATATAAAATTGAACTATTCAGTCCTTCCCTGGCTACACATCAATTTAATTTTCATTTTATAGTTCTTTGGCTTTGCTGTTGTGGATTTTACAAAATTCTTTTATCTGGATGAATTGTAATAAAATGTGCTTTAACATTTGAGTAAATATTGCTATTGATTGTGGATTTATTGTTCCAGACTTGCATTTTCAGATTATTCTCCTTTTTGTCCTTTACTTTGTGACATCATACCCAGAGTTCAGTGTTGGCAGGAATTTGGGGGGCGGGGTAGGAGGTTGTGCAGAGCCCAACAGAAGCCACAATGGTGGAACCCCTCTCTCAGTCTACCTCTCACCTCTGGCTACTCTAACGTCATCCTCTTCCCATGTCTACTCACTTCAAAAGCACTCCAGTGAACAGCACCATATTGTGAGTGTGGCTTTGTTATTTCATGACTACTTTAAAAGAACTGGTTCCCTTGAAACCTCCCCGCGAGGGTACATGTGTCCCGGATGGAAAGTGCTGGTCTTCCTTTGGGAGGCGGTACTCCTGGAGGCAGCTTCCTGGCCATTGTCTCACATGGCTTTTGAGGAGGCACTCAAGTCAGACGCTAATACGCATCAGGCCGTCACAGCTGAGCACTGCTCACCAAGTTGAAACTAATATGATATCAAATGCTGTGGCTGTATAATTGTGCAACCCTAGTAGCCAGCATGCCATAACCAGGCAAGGCTTATATAGTTGAAAATGCCACCAGGCTCACTAGGATACACAATTATCATTTCAATCAGAGTTGCAGATCATTAAAAATACACCTCTGTCTGTCGGAAAAGTTTTCTTCCAGTAGCTGTCAGGAATGCACATGTGACCTTTGAACCTGCTTTGTGCCACTGCAGGGCTGGTACTGCGGATGCCATATGGGTTGTCTCATCAATGGAACATTGGTACACTGGACTTTTGGCGCACAGCCTTATGAAAACGGGGTATGGTTAGCAGACCTCTGTTTCAGAAACAGAATTACATATATCATTTTATTAATAAAAATCAAAAACTCTCAGGCAATCCCGCGCTCACCAGATGACATTCTGTCACAGGACCTACTTGCACCTTTGTGAATTTGCTACCTATCGTTTAGGCCAGTGAAGGGACCAGGTTTTTGTTTAGTGCAGCGAGGGCTGTGGACAGTCTTCTTGATGCATCTCTGCCCTCTCCTTGGCAGAAATTTTACTGACATTTTACACTCTGCTGTACCTACTCAATCAGACCCCTTCAATCATAGGAAGGGCTGAGACACAGTGAATCACCCTCCCAAACTCTTCCCCGAACCCCCAAGAGCTAGAGTCATCTGGTCTCTTGGGGTGCCTAACACAGTAGTACCCACAACTCCAAGGACAGAAGAATTCTGAGGAGTAACATTGGGTACACACAAAAAGCCTCTGCCGGCCCAAATAAAATGGCTAGGTAATCAAATCTGCTCCTTCCAAGAAGATAAACTGACTCAAGTGGAATGCAAGGCTTGAGATAGAGGGCAGTAAGAACAGAAGGAGGCAATTGTCTCTCTGAGTCACATAAAGATACATACATGTTACTAGATACATACCACCAAGTCCCCAAACTGCAAATCTGTCTCAAAAACCCCATTGCCACTAGCCAAGCAAAGCATCTAATTCTGGGCGCGAGTTGAAGAAATATGGCTTATGTTGCTGCCATAGGCCTCGCTGTGTGTGCTGCACAACTGATCCGTAATCTGTTGTCAAAGTCCATATGGGTGCTACAAAATGATGTCATGACTGCCCCAGCAGACCTATACTTCTTTACACGTGCCACAACAATGATAACACTAAATTGCTGCCTGTCCGAAACATTATGCTATACACACCAGAACAGCAACTCACCCACAAAAATAAAAAATAAAATCCATCAATAAGACTGGAAACCCTATCTCTTGCAAGAAAACACCGACGCCCCCTCAGAAACTATGCAATGATATCTCTAATAATTTCCAAATCAAGGTACAAAAAACATGAAGAAAGGCACAGACACAGCACAAATCGATAGGAACAATGGCATTCTCCACAACCAAACCCCACTTAGAACCCCATAACATATCTATTTCAAGCAAATCTCTAGAGTGGAATTCTCTCAATGAAGGAGAGCAACAAAGCAGGCTCCAGAACACCCCAGGCTGCTCCACATGAAAACTCATGAACCCTTCACTGTAACCAGAGATTGCACCAAGATATCTCAAGTCAACCTACATTAAAGTACTCTCAAAAACACCACAGGGAACCTGGACAACCCTTCAAACTATTGACCAGTCTCTTATATACCATACCCAGCTGACACACGGAGTCCACCAATCGCCTAGATCAAACACTAGTACGATTCAAACCAATGAGAGGAATGGAACCTGCACATTTATTTATCTGGGTTGTTCTTAAGCTCAACACGGATACTTAGCTCATCTTGGCCCTCATACTTCTAGATATTTCAGCAGCTTTTCACAACGTCAATCAGGCATCACTATTAAAGAGGTTGGAAAAGGTAGGACCAGGCAGCACAGCGCTACAACGGAGGAGGTTTTTCCTCACGGCCAGAATAGAAACCACCTGGTTATACTTCCAACAGATCGAATTCATGCAAAGTTGCCTGTGGAATACTGTATCAATCCTATCACATCTGCTGTTCAATGCACACATGGCGAACCTCATGAGTCTAATCAAAGACTAAGGTTCTCCAGCTACAACTATTCAGATAGCACACAAATCATTTTCAAAATTACCACCAACAAGGACACAGACACTGCCAGGGGTGGACTGGCAAGGTGGACTGCTGTTCCTTGGCCAGGGCTCCTGAATGCAAAACAAATCATTGAAAAAGATGAAATCCTTCGGAATATAGCCTGCAACAAAGGAACCAGGAGCTGCAAAGCCTGCTCAGAGTCTGTGTAACTGGGGTGAGGCCTTTGTTTTGATTTCAGCAATGTTGCAGATATGCCTGGCTAGCCTCCACACATGGGCCTTCACATGGAGAGGGGTCTAGGCTGCAAGAACATGTTCATACCACCCAGTGGCAATGTATGTGTTTTGAATAACAGATTCTGTGACCCTGGATGGTAATGTTGGCACCATTGGTCTGTTACAATCCACAGCAGCCTATCACAATGTCTACTTGCCAACGGAGTAAGGGTCCATATATTATTAGAGTGTGTCCTTGGTTTGATTCTGTATGAAGGCTTCCCCTATCTTCTGGTGAATTTCTTTATCACCAGTGTGTTCATACAAAGAGTTTAAAAGCAAACAGAGAAAAATGGGACAATCGAGGCAACCACAAGAGATCAAATGGGAGATGTATTCAAATAGGGCAGTCTGCAGAGTCTTTGGTCTGTGTTTGTGCGAGACTCTACAGCTTTTGCTCCAGTATTTTTCTGAAGAACTGAACCCACTTTGTCCTCTTTCTACTGCTACTATTTGCAGCTTCAAAATACCTAGCAAGCCGCGGAGCGGCCCCAGAGTCTGCTGCAGAGTCTTTTGGTCTGTGTTTGTGCGAGACTCTACAGCTTTTGCTCCAGTATTTTTCTGAGGAACTGAACCCACTTTATCCTCTTTCTACTGCTACTATAGCTTCAAAATAGCCAGGAAGCCACGGAGCGGCCGCAGAGTCTGCTGCAGAGTCTTTTGGTCTGTGTTTGTGCGAGACTCTACAGCTTTTGCTCCAGTATTTTTTTTCTGAGGAACTGAACCCACTTTGTCCTCTTTCTACTGCTACTATTTACAGCTTCAAAATACCCAGCAAGCCGCAGAGCAGCCGCAGAGTCTGCTGCAGAGTATTTTGGTCTGTGTTTGTGCGAGACTACAGCTTTTGCTCCAGTATTTTTCTGAGGAACTGAACCCACTTTGTCCTCTTTCTACTGCTACTATTTGCAGCTTCAAAATACCCAGCAAGCCGCGCAGCGGCCACGGAGTCTGCTGCAGAGCCTACAGACCAAAAGAGTCTTTTGGTCTGTAGGCTCTGCAGGCTCCGCGGCGCTGCGGCTCACTGCTCTCAAAGCTCTTCAAAGGATCTTCGTGAGACCAATCTTGTTGCCAGCTGGACTTGCATAGTAAACCACCTGACACCTCCCCTTGCGGTGAGTGCTGCCCCTTCTCCCCACCTCTCCGCTCGCCCACCCGCGCACATCCTGTACCTTTCCTCCCCCCCTCCTGTCCTCCTGTCCTCCCTGTGTTTCGCTTCTTCAGCGCTCCTCCCTTCACTGCCCACGGACCGTGCTGAAGGCTGTGTGCAGTAGCGGGACTTATGATCAACCCGCTTCCCTCTCCACCAGCCTCCCACGCTGCAGCCTCTCCTTCAACAGTTGATACACCAGAAAGCTCGCCTCTCCATGGTGAGCGTTACCCTTCTCCCTCCTCTCACTGCCCGACCCCCCCTTCCCACCTCGTCCCGCGCACCCCTCCTGCCTCTCGAGCTCCACGTTTCGCCTTCCTTAGAGCTCCCAGCGCTTCCTCGTCCTCTGCACACGGACCGTGCCGAAGGCTGAGTGCAGTCGCAAGACCTCACATCTCCCCATCACCCTTCCCGCCAAACCATCACTAACAACACTGGCACCCCCGCACTCTGAAATCTATCTCCCGAGCTGTCTCTCCCCCCTGAACGTATTTCACGTTGAGTTCGCCCTGTCATCTGCTGTGTGTCCTCGACTTTGCTACCTGCACTGTTTGTCTCCCTATACTAAAACAGTCCTCTAGGCCCGTATCTGAGCCTGCATACTGCCGTCCATCAGCTATAACCCTGGACTGTGCCTTTCCATTGCTCGCAGCCCACGAGCAGAGCTCCCTGCCTTTTTCGTACTGACGTCCAACTGCCACAACCCCGGAATGTGCCTTTCCATTCCTCGCAGCCCATGACCAGAGCATCCTGCCTTTTGCTCCAAAACATGGACTTGATGGTGCGCACCATCTGGCTCTAGCTACTGCATCAAAGCCTCGACCTGAAATCTGAGCCTACACTCTGCTCCCTCTTCCACGATACCTCCTGATTTTGTGGAATATTCAATGATCACTCAGCGATTCTATGCTTTAACCGTGAAACCACAATAATTCCACAAGAAAAACCGCAAGCACTATTGTCTTAGTGCATCACAACCAGCGCAAATCACCTAGAAGAACTTCAAACCTTTGAACTAACCGGGCTAGTCCTACAGAAGAACTTAATCCACCCTGACACAGAGCCTGTTGGGAACCAAACGGGCCAGTCCTACGGAAGAACTTACTCCACCCTGACATAGATGTCACGACTCGCTCCCTTCGCTCCCGTTCCCGCCACTTGGGGGCATGTTTTGGGGCTTATTCCTTGCTGGACATTTCCTCCGAACCTAATGCCACAGTGCTGTAATGAATTGGGAGCGCTAAATCCCTATTTTCCAAACTACTTCCCTTCCGGATCCATTCCAGGTTTTTGGCAGCCAGCATGCTTCTTTAACCAAATGACTGTGCTTCCCAGAATGCCTGGCCCACTGCTCCACCTCCACCCTTGCAGGACAAGGTTGGGTGGAGGATAGGCAACACCTGTGGCTGCAGGTGCAGCAGTCAGCACACCTGAGGCGTGTGCTCGTTAAACAACTTTAAAAGCCTCAGTCTCACTTCAGTCCAGCGCTGGTCATCGATTGCAGTGTTCCTGTTTTTGACTAGTCCCTGGTTCCTAGTTCCTTGCCTTTGTACCTACTTCCTTGTTCCTGTTTTCTTGTTTCTTCCGCCCCGAATTTCGGATTCATGCGCTAATTGATTTCTGCTCCTTTGATTTCCCTTTTTGTCTTCCTCTGTTTGCAGGCAGCAATTCTCAGTGCTTTCCCCTTTTAGATGCAGCCCAGTTTGTCTGTGTTCTATATTTCTTTGACTCTGTCCTTTGCTGCTGTTACCCATTTTGCCTTAGCCTTCTTCTTAGTTTAGTTTCCTGTCTTTTCCATGGAGGGGTAGGGAGAAGTTTGCTTAGGTTATTTCGTTTTTCCCTGCTCCTGATCCTTACATTCTAGAGGATCCATTCCAGGTTTTTCCATTGCACTCTGCATTCGTTTCCCATTTGATTATTAGGTGTGGTGTGCGGTGGTAGCTAGCTCCTGTGTGAATGCTTATGTTTTCCCCACTATATTTGTAATCCCTATTCCAACTTAGGTATTTAGTTTTCTGCAGCGGATCTCGCTCTGCTGCCTTCCTGTTTCCGCCCTTGCCCTGCCGGGCTCTCCACATTACAGCGGATCTCGCTCTGCTGCTTTCCTGTCTCCGCCCTTGCCCTGCCGGGCTCTCCACATTACAGCGGATCTCGCTCTGCTGCTTTCCTGTCTCCGCCCTTGCCCTGCCGGGCTCTCCACATTACAGCGGATCTCGCTCTGCTGCTTTCCTGTCTCCGTCCTTGCCCTGCCGGGCTCTCCACATTGCAGCGGATCTCGCTCTGCTGATTCCCAGCCTCAGCCCTTGTCCTCTGGGCTCCCTGCCCGGCAGCCTGCCTCACTCCGGCTGCCTTCAGCCCTTGTCCTCTGGACCTCCCTACTTCTCCCATTGCTGTTATAACCTTTCTGGGTCCCAGATTCATCAACAGGATTCGTGGGCTAGCTGACATTCAAGAGGTGTATCTCGTCCTCGTGAGTACAGTTCTTAAGTTCCCTTATGTAATACCATCAAGAGTGTTAGTACACAGATCCTGTCATTGCTTGCCCTCCACGTGGGTTTAGCGCTGTCAGTACCTGTAACAGCAATTGGGGGTAAGGCGCTTGCCGACTTTCCTCGCAGTCAGGTGCTTACCCCACATCCCATTTCATATATTGGTTTTGATGTCACATTCTATTTGCACTCCTGGGTTCTAGCATACCTGAGTCGCTGTTCCTGGGTGCACATTTCCCTTGTCATATTCGCTGCCTTAGTACTCGCCTGACTAATCCTGACAGTATGACCAGCCCAAAATTTCCATTGAATATGGCAAGTTTAAGAAAGAAAGGCAGCAAGGCCTCTAACAAGTTTGTACAGAAAGCTTCCCCTACATTTACCTGTGACAATCAAATCACTAGTCCTGACTCCAATGCACTCCTTGTCACGAATGGGCATTTACGTGCAAAGTATTTTTCCCACAGGATGGCACATCCTACATGGCCTGATCCTAGTTCTATCTTTGGTTTTGATCCCGATTCTATGTCAGCACAAGCCTTAGCCGCAGAAAACAACACACTGTTAGACTTATTATACGAGAGTACCTCTGTTGTTGAACCCCATGATTCCAGTTGTGCTTCACCTCAGATAGAACAGTCTCATGATACCAACACAAAGAATGGAGGGGTTTCTTACATAACTTCTGTTTTCTACCCTCAGTCTAACGCATACTCCGTTGCACAGGTACATACTGTAGTCCCTAATGCCAAGAGGTCTAATGTCAATAGTTTGTTTAAGGGAAACACAGACCAGGTTGGAAAGACAAACCATAAATCACAGAACCTGCAAGCAGTAGAGGACAATGTACAATCGATGCACATCCGGATTGCTAGTGCAGGATCCAGCCCTGATGCCACTATGCTTCCCCCTGTGTCTACTGATAGTGATTTACAGTTAATGCAGGGCATGCTAAGAGCTAAACTTGAGGAGTTAAGACAAGAACTCATTTCTGCACAAGAGGAAAATAAAACCTTATACTCTTTATTGAATACACCTCAGACATTATCTGTTGATGTGGAGGAAGTGAACTCTGTTCCGCCCCTGAGTGCAGAGACTTTGGTAAACCATGATATTTGTCGATATGTTAGATCTATTGGGAGTGAAGGTCTTACGTCTAGCACAGTGCTTAATCTAGGCACAGGTTCTAACCATTGTTCTGCTGTTTATCAGGGATTGCAGTTAGCTGAAGAGTTACAAGCCACTCCTTTACCAAAAATACCCTGTGTAGCAGTTTGTCATGATTCTGAGCTAGCACACATACAAACTTCTGATTTCCAAACACAATCCACAATGGTGGCATACACAGATTCAGTCACTACCGTAGGCTTAGGCCCTGCTCTTGATACAGCTGCTGAGACTGAAGTAGATGTTAAAACTGATGTGGAAAACAATGTTACCTCTGTGTTCACTCTTCCTTCTGCCACTTCTGATCAATACGAACAGTCAGAGACAGTACAGATTTCATGTTCTGATGGACTCATTCCACAGCATACTGAACCAAAGAACCGTCAGGCGGTTCCTGAACTGTTGATTGATAATCTACCTCTTTCAGAAGCTAAAACAGAGGAATGGACAATAGACGAAATCCTGATTAACAGAGACTTTACTATGGTGATTCCACTGATTGATTTTGACTTCTACAAAGAAAGAGACTCTGTGTCACCCACTAAAGAAAGGGACTGCAAGGGTACAGCTCAGTCTTTGGTTACTGGTGCCAAGGAGTCTACTGCCCTAAAGGTGCCCTTCATTCCTGAGACACCGATGGGTCTGTCAACTTCTGAGACTTCTGTCTGTCCTCCTACAACCATTGACTCTTCTATGATTCAATCCACAGCCCTGCAGTCATCTTTGGCACACCTGTCTTCAACCAATGAACCGCTGCCATGTCTGCCATTTACTCAAGAGCCAGTCCCAAGGACCTGGACATGCTTGTATCCAGCAACCGAGAGTGCTCCAGCTTGCATGCCTTCAGCCTCAAGGTTTCCCCTAACCTGCCTGTCTTCAGCTACAGTGACTCATCCTGCAGATCATCCTTCAGCTTTGGAGCCTCCGGAAGTCCATCAAAAGAGCATGTCTTCAATCCCGGAGTATACTGAGTATTTGCCTTCAGTTCATGAGACGCCTGTATCCTACATAGCCTCGCTGCCAATATCAGAGGTATACCTGTCTACACCATCAGATTCTGCTGTATTTTCTTCTGCTCCAGCGATTCCTCCTGAATCCCAACCATTTACAGTCGATGAACGTCTAGCCTGCCTTTCTTTTGCTTCAGGAGGAGCACCAGAATGCCTGCCTTTTCCACAAGACGATTCTCCCAACTGCTTCACTTTAGCATCAGAGCCTCCTAAAGATGCAGCATCAGAGTTTGAGACTTTTGCCAGCTCCCGCTTCAGAGTCATCAAGCTGGACCAAGTGGTGAGTCAGAACCACTCACTTGGGTGTGCACAAGGGGTGGTGCAGACCGGCGTATTACCTACAGGACTTGTGCAACAGAATTCCGCCAAGAAGCACCAGTCGGGAGCTAGTAGCCAAAGGAAGGGAATGACTGCTGCAGTTCAAGATGTGTCTGTTATTGCTCTTTCTGCGAGTCTGCCTGAAATACCAATTACTCCGTCTATCACTCCTATCAGGATGCCAAACATCCCTGCTGTTGTATCCAACGTACAACAAAGTGGCTACACGACTGTCACCAGGAGTACCAGCCTCGTACAACCCATGGGACTTCCAGGCATCCAAGGCGTAGAATATGTGCAGGCAAACCTTAATCATTTTCAACCACAAGCCTTTTCCCAGATGGATGACAGAAAAAGATCTGAACCTCTACCTCAGCCGCCACCTTCTCTAATGGCTGAACATGAACATTTCCTGAAGCCAGCAACTTCCTCACCTCCCGCAGGTCCGCTCTCGGCAGAAAGGCTAACAGAACTTCTACCATCGTCTAAGGCAAGTTGCACCAGCCTGCCTCCCTCCTCAAAGACTTACAAGGGTCCACTCCCAGTGACTGAGCTTCCTGGACCTTCCAACTCTGCTCCAGGTCCTGCAAGTTCTTCATGCCTTTCTTCGAACCATGAGTCTCTTCCTCACCAGAAGTCACCGTTTCCATCAGTATCACCTCCAAAGACAACACACTCCTATCATGGAAGCCCATCTGCCTTTGCCCACAAGCCACCATTTCCATCAGTGCCACCTCCAAAGAAAAAGCACTCCCATCATGGAAAGAAGAAGTCTCGTACGGGTGGCGGGCACCCGAAGAGGGCCGTAGGAGGGGGTATACTGTCACGACTCGCTCCCTTCGCTCCCGTTCCCGCCACTTGGGGGCATGTTTTGGGGCTTATTCCTTGCTGGACATTTCCTCCGAACCTAATGCCACAGTGCTGTAATGAATTGGGAGCGCTAAATCCCTATTTTCCAAACTACTTCCCTTCCGGATCCATTCCAGGTTTTTGGCAGCCAGCATGCTTCTTTAACCAAATGACTGTGCTTCCCAGAATGCCTGGCCCACTGCTCCACCTCCACCCTTGCAGGACAAGGTTGGGTGGAGGATAGGCAACACCTGTGGCTGCAGGTGCAGCAGTCAGCACACCTGAGGCGTGTGCTCGTTAAACAACTTTAAAAGCCTCAGTCTCACTTCAGTCCAGCGCTGGTCATCGATTGCAGTGTTCCTGTTTTTGACTAGTCCCTGGTTCCTAGTTCCTTGCCTTTGTACCTACTTCCTTGTTCCTGTTTTCTTGTTTCTTCCGCCCCGAATTTCGGATTCATGCGCTAATTGATTTCTGCTCCTTTGATTTCCCTTTTTGTCTTCCTCTGTTTGCAGGCAGCAATTCTCAGTGCTTTCCCCTTTTAGATGCAGCCCAGTTTGTCTGTGTTCTATATTTCTTTGACTCTGTCCTTTGCTGCTGTTACCCATTTTGCCTTAGCCTTCTTCTTAGTTTAGTTTCCTGTCTTTTCCATGGAGGGGTAGGGAGAAGTTTGCTTAGGTTATTTCGTTTTTCCCTGCTCCTGATCCTTACATTCTAGAGGATCCATTCCAGGTTTTTCCATTGCACTCTGCATTCGTTTCCCATTTGATTATTAGGTGTGGTGTGCGGTGGTAGCTAGCTCCTGTGTGAATGCTTATGTTTTCCCCACTATATTTGTAATCCCTATTCCAACTTAGGTATTTAGTTTTCTGCAGCGGATCTCGCTCTGCTGCCTTCCTGTTTCCGCCCTTGCCCTGCCGGGCTCTCCACATTACAGCGGATCTCGCTCTGCTGCTTTCCTGTCTCCGCCCTTGCCCTGCCGGGCTCTCCACATTACAGCGGATCTCGCTCTGCTGCTTTCCTGTCTCCGCCCTTGCCCTGCCGGGCTCTCCACATTACAGCGGATCTCGCTCTGCTGCTTTCCTGTCTCCGTCCTTGCCCTGCCGGGCTCTCCACATTGCAGCGGATCTCGCTCTGCTGATTCCCAGCCTCAGCCCTTGTCCTCTGGGCTCCCTGCCCGGCAGCCTGCCTCACTCCGGCTGCCTTCAGCCCTTGTCCTCTGGACCTCCCTACTTCTCCCATTGCTGTTATAACCTTTCTGGGTCCCAGATTCATCAACAGGATTCGTGGGCTAGCTGACATTCAAGAGGTGTATCTCGTCCTCGTGAGTACAGTTCTTAAGTTCCCTTATGTAATACCATCAAGAGTGTTAGTACACAGATCCTGTCATTGCTTGCCCTCCACGTGGGTTTAGCGCTGTCAGTACCTGTAACAGCAATTGGGGGTAAGGCGCTTGCCGACTTTCCTCGCGGTCAGGTGCTTACCCCACATCCCATTTCATATATTGGTTTTGATGTCACACTCTATTTGCACTCCTGGGTTCTAGCATACCTGAGTCGTTGTTCCTGGGTGCACATTTCCCTTGTCATATTCGCTGCCTTAGTACTCGCCTGACTAATCCTGACAATAGAGCCTGTTCCGATCTACCACCCAGAGCTATAAAGAGCCGCTACATCCATCTTCCGTTTCACAAACTGGAGGGTCCTGTATTTAGGAACCACTAGCCCATAAAGAACGCGAGACTCATCAATCATATCTGTTGAGAGACCGAAACGGCTTGTCCCTTGGATCTCTACAGAGCTTCTTGAAGATCTTCCACTCAGGAGAACGAAAGAGCCTGCTCCCTGGATCCTATAAACTGCAACTACAATTACGTACTTGCCACCACTTGATCACCTACCAGACTTGTTGAGACACCGGAAGGGCTCGTCCCTTGGATCTCAACAGATGCCCTTTAACATCTTCTACTCAGGTGAACCCTGCAGACTATAGTCTCACCACTTTACTGCTTGCACGGTTTGGATCCAACCAAAATCGCAACTACTTATACAGCTTAGATTCCATCAAGGAAATCGAAAGGGCATCCCCTTTAGATTTGCCGAGATCTTCCAAGATCTAATCAGGAGACCGGAAGGGCTCGTCCCTTGGATCCTGCAGACTACAGTCGCACCACCGAACTACCTGGACTGTTAGGAGACCGAAAGGGTTCTTCCCTTGGATCCTAACCAAAACGTAATAACTGCAACACTTTCAGACTCTCTCAAGGAATTCGAAAGGGCATCTCCCTTCCATCCTAGATCTCAGCAATACCAACGCTCACCTCCTTCAACCAGGAGACCAGTTGGAAATTGGATAATAACCTAAACAGAGTCACTGCCAGACTCTCATTCAAGAAACCTAAAGAGCAAGTCCCTTGGATATTAACAGGGCCTGCATGACGGAACTCAAGACAGACCCGAGATCAACCAAAGGAGAAATGTCGGCAACGCGACCCAAACAGCAATCCGTTGTTCGCCTAAAAACAAGATTAAGAACCAAACTCAACACCGCTGCAACGCCTGCCTGAGACTCATCACAACTAACCTTGAAACAATCACTCTTCAGAGCTCAGACAACAAAATCTCTCCCGAATAACCACCAACAGAAAAAGGTATTGGACATCGAGGAGGTCCCCACCACAGATGACCTTTCCAAAATAAAAAGTGATCATCCAACTTTAGAATTAAACAGACAACTAAACGAACAACTAGTCTCACAGAATCAGATTAATATACAAGCTCAAATCCATCATACCATCACCACGTCCGATCAACAGGAGATTCAAGTCCTCGACATTCACAACAATCCAGATTTAGCATCTGCTCAAACAGAAACCACCCCTAGCCAGGCAGACAACGATGTTCAACCAACAGAAGGAAACTCACGAAACTACGTCGTACAAGAATAGCTTCTATCACCGATGTCTCAAAACCTACACCCTTTTCAGCAGCAAAACACCATTGGAAGTGTAGAAAACGGAACGCCACAAGAACGACCAATATCACCGAAAGAAGAGACATTAGCCCTCAACACAGGTCCTACCCCAACAGATCATTCGACCAAATTACCTCACAAGCCCCCTGCTGGTCAACATCAGTAATCATCTCTGCAACCTTCAGACTCAGACAAACACGAGATCTCAAACGATACTGACAAAGACCCACCAAACGAGCGTAACTATCACACACCCTATACTCAGCCTGCCATCCTAGAAGATTCACGCACAAACAGGAAATACTGCAACAGTCAGGAACTTCGGAAAGCCCAACCAGCCGAACCACGACCTACCATTACCTTACAAAAACCACCAACTACTTTAACTCAACAAACAAACCGTACCTCTCTCTATCAGAACCCTACCCTCATTCAACCTTTTCAAACACAAAGCCGAGCTCTGGCTAGTCTCATCTCACTAACAACAGTTCTTCTGATCATGGGTGGACCACTGTGTCCCTGTTATGCTTTGCTCCTCCACTACTGATCTGTTGTTGCTCGGAACTGTAACGTCAATTGTATATTTCTGCTCGTTGCTCTGAATGGTAACGTCAATTGTATATTTTGTTCACAATTTATTGTAACCACTGTAACTATGTCATGCCTGTAACGCTCTTCTAAGATATGCGCCTGTTGCCCTTGGGCCTGGTCTGTGCTATATAAATAAAACAAATACAAATACAAAGAAGGAAAAAGCAAGACTAGCTAAACTTGCATGGCTACATACACACAATTCAAACAAACTTGCTCTAGCACCAGAAAAAGCGGAAAACCAAACTATAACAAAGGCAAGAAGACTTTCAATGGACATCACAGAAATCGAATCAATTATGCTAAGCCTCGACAAACGAAAGGAAATATTTGGAAATATTACAGCAAACCATCAATCCCAGCTTACCTCAACCCCATACCTGACACAAGAAAGTGGTCAAAGACACATCAAAAGAGAAACTGAATCAAGCCTAACAAGAAATCAAAACATTCCTACTCGATTCACCTACGACACAGATGATTCCTACTATACGCCTGATCCTATAACCAACAAAGAACAGCCTATTCCTCAACCATGTGTAACAGAAATCAAAGCTACAAAACCGACATTCAATAAACCCGAACACGAGGATTACTCCATCCCTCGGATTCCGACTACTATACTCGATCTACAAAACATGCTCATTACAGTGCTCTCGCAAACCATGATCCCCTTTATGACACTTCATGAAGCCGTGAACGACAACATCAAGGACCAAGCAACTCTTCTAGCACTCATACATTCCAAACAAATCTACACAGAGAATTTCATAACCAAAATTGAATCCCGATTGAACATCGAAGCAGAGCAATCCAACCAATGGCAACAACGTCTGTTAGAAATAGCAAGAAACGATCGCCAAGTAAAAACCAACTTAAACACAGAAATACTAGTTCTACTTAAAGCTCAACATCAGCACCAACCAACCCAGAACTCAATGTCAACGATCGACCAAGCCAGATCAGCTTCCGCAGACAACGTCATACCTCAACAACCAAAAGATGGAGCCCGAATCGATCGCGAAAGCAAAACACAAAGAAAAGCTGAACCCATCACAACCTCACATCTAGAGACCCAAGACCCAAATCACTCAACCAAGAATAACATAGAACAGTATCAGATCTTCTCGATGGACAAACTACCCAATTCCGTGAAATCTGTACAGTCAAAACCAAACAAAAAACGACAAACAGGGTCAAGAGCGTTCCTTAGAACACTAAAAACGACAGAACATAGACATCAATTACCAACAGAGAAGATAACGGATCAAAGCCTTTTAGTACCCGTAGAGAAGATACTCTGCCCGGCCACAAAGGACAACAATAAACTAAACCAGCATCAACACACTGTGATCTTACAGAACTGTGCACCAGTGTCCGAACCTTTCATTGAAGACGAAGATCTCCTCAACCTCTCAATCCACGGAGACGAGATAACAGATGACACACCGCCACCTAGACACTCCGCAACACCCTCAAGCTTCATAATAATAGATGAATATAAAACCATACAAGAACCACCAGCATTGGACTTCTATGAACACATTTCAGAGAACTCGCTACAAGAAACCTTCTCTGCACTGAAACCTTCTCTGCACTATCAGAATCATACGATCAAATATCTGATGACTCACGCAGTTCACGATCATCAAGTAGTACTGATTGTATGTTACCCTCTTTTGTCAACCCTTTACAACAAAACAAAATCTACGAAATTCACAATCGAAAGCAAAACCAATAGACCTGATCCACTGATACTTAACAGAACAAATATCTTATGCCTTTTCGGAGCGATTCCACAACTCCAACAAATAACAACAAAAAAGATTGATCTAATAACGTTCAAAGATGAGGAGCACCTTGACAAAATTGTTGCTGAACTCGCCGACCCAAATGACCAAGAATTGATCTTATCAAAACACTCCCAGCTCCTTAAACTGGGCTTTATTTGCTGGGCATCTACATCAACAAGAAAACACCAACCAAAAAAGCAGATGAATAAGTGCATCGACGATCGCTCAGGAAATCCCACTTCTCGGACTGATGTCGGACAAGCAGAAGAATCGGACAAAACAGACCGACCTTTCAAAAGAATCTACGACCTAGAATCTTCATTCACAGAAACCCTATCTTCAAGTTCTTCATTCTACTCCCAATCATAACAATCAATGAAACCAGATATCATGTGGTCACTTTGCTCATGGAACACCAGAGGAAGCCTGCATTTGTTCACCCATGCCTCAACTGACCTAGAAAGCTTCCAAATCATATGCCTTCAAGAGATGTGGATCAGCGAAACGGCAGTATGCGATGGTTTTCTCACATTCCTCAACCCTGCAATAGTTAAAAAACAAGGAAGACTAGCATCAGGACTACTTACTCTAATCAAAATAAACCCTCAATGGAAAGTACTGACTAGCGAAAACATCAATCCCTGGATCCAAGTAACAATAATAACGACTATGCAGAAGAATCAAAGCCAAAAAACTAATGAAACAAGAATCGCTATTTTGAACTTGTATTGGAACCCCGCTGCAATAACAACCGAAGCATTCATTGACGGTGTATTCATTACAATTGACAAACTAGTTGCAACTCATTCCCATCTAGAACTAATACGGTGCAGGGATCTGAACATTAACCTCTTTACTCAGAATGGCACGCCCCGATCCTATGATCAACTTTCACCAAAAGCAGTAAGGTGGATGAACGAAATACTCACTCGAGATCTCATCCTCCTAAACCATGCAAGGAACAACTCCACCTCCTACATGCCAACATGGTCCAGAGGATCTTCATCGGCAATCATCGATTATATATTCCTCTCAGAAACCTTACATGATTCAGTGAAGTCAGCTCAAACGACAGTCTCCAACAACAGCCATCACAGCAAGTTAACAGTCCACTCTCATCTCATCACCAAACTAGATTCAACTTAGTATTTCCAGTAGAACTTGATGGAACATCTTCAAGACTCTGCATTACACAAGCAGCACTAGCCTTACTACCGACGAAACTCCTTGCCTCAAACAAGACAGATTTTGAAAAACTGAACTACGAGTGGATTCTCCTTCCTTTTCAGCAAACAGTCAAAAATCGACCGGAAAAAACTCATCTGCATACATACAATTAGGAAACAGCAGAAAAGAAAAAGACCCTGGCGAAATCGTTAAGACAGTTGAAGAAAATAAAAACAGTAGAATCTAATGCACAAAATTCGAAATTGAAACAATCGTATAACAACTGGAAAATATTCCATCAAAAAATCCTACTGCAAACAGATGCAGAAACTATAATGAAGACATACAAATCAAACAACACAAGAGAACTTTGGAATCTGCTGAATGACAATTCCCAAAAACAGCATAAGCTAACAGCCAATGTACCGCAACAAATGTGGATTACACATTTTTCAAACATCTATGCGGACAGATCGTCTCAACTTGTTGAAGAACAAACCAATAAAAAAGCAAAATGGACATTAAGCACAACCTACGACGACTTGTTATGTATGATCAAAAACCTTAATACATCAAGAGCGCCTGGTCCTGATGGACTTCCAAATGCTGTTCTGAAACAAGATCCTCCGGCATGGGCAAACTTCATGTGTCAGATAATAGACATCATAAACTCACTACACCAAAGTCCTACTTCTTGGAGATCAGCAACAATTGTTCCAATCTACAAACAAGGACCTCGCGACCAACCACAGAATTTCTGCCCAATTGCCCTATTGGACCCACTCGGGAAACTTTTTGCAACAACACTTCAGAAACAACTAACCGTTTGGGCCACAGACAACGGCCGGATTTCAACACGGCAAACAGGCTTTATGCCCAATGTTGGCACCAACATCAACCTCCTTCTACTCCATTTTATCAAACATGAAGCCATTAACAACAAGACCACAATATATGCTGCATTCATCGATCTGAAGATGGCCTTTGATGCCATATCACGACAGAAGCTATGGGCTAAACTCAAAACATGGAACTGTCCCAAAAACATCTTGGAACCAATCATCTTACTCTATTCAGAAACCTCAATAAAGGTGCGACTAACAAAACAAGGTATGACCATCACACCGATAACAACATCAAACGGACTAAAGCAAGGTTGCCCACTTGCAGCAATTCTTTACAACCTGTTTACATCAGACATTGAACACCACTTGATCAGCACCCAAACTAATCTGCCAAAAATAAATTCAACTCCAGTTCCAATTATGGCATACGCAGATAAAATCATCTTGCTTGACAAAACGCCCTCTGGATTGCAAGCAGCATTGACATTACTGAGTAACTACATGAACAATAACGAGCTAACAATCAACGTCTCAAAAACAAAGACTATGATTCTTACTAAACCACAAGCAAAAACAACACATCAACCTCAATTCAACATCAATGGAATCCGATTAGAAAATGTTACAACATTCAAATACCTTGGCATACCAATCAACCAATCCAAGAAGGAAGAACACTGGCTGGATATGGTAGAACAAAAGGCACAAACACTGGCACGCCAAGGATGCATACTCCATAGAAAATATGGAAAATTTTCTTTCAGACCCATCATTGCCTATTACAGACTAAAATTCATCCCGATCATAACATACAGAACAGAGGCATTGATCAATACTGAAAAAATAAACTGGATGAAATTTGAATCAACCTTCTGGCGCAAGATTCTCCCCCTCCCACAATCATATCCAATGCTGAGAATACGATTTGAAGTAGCAACACAATCAATTGCATCCATTGTATCTTGGAAAAGATTCGACATCTATCGCAAACTAGTTTCGGACAAGAAAACTGCTGCAATTCAAATCCTGAAAACCCAGCCAAACACCTTTAACAACATGGTGTTAGAAAAATGGAAAAACTCTATCATCAAAGAAATGGAACAGCAAGAGATATCTGAAGAACTCTTAATCATGCACCCTCAACATGCCAAAACCAAACTCATGCAGAATGACTGGATCAAAACTATTCAACTCAACAACAGCTATAAACAGACCCTCCAATGTAGTAAAGACAACAGGAAAATACATTACCCACAGCTGTTCTTGCTTTCATTCCCAGACCAGTTCATCAGATTAACATTTTTAAGAATTTGTTTGAATATTCTACCAACAAATTCATACCTTGCAATAATAAGACAGAATGACGAATCACAAAACTACTGTCGCTTCTGCAAAACACAAACTACACCGGAAACCATATTTCATTTGGTTATGGAATGTCAGTCCCTCGCAACCCAACGCAAGCAATTTGGCACCTTCTTTGATCTTGCATCGCAACAAATGAACACAGAAGAAAGATGGGACCTCATTCTCAGCAGGAAGAACTATAAATACATATACACAATTTCTCTTTTGCTCTCCAGCATTCTTGAACTCAATGGAAGAAAAACCTGAAGCACAGCAAAAGACTTTCTCTTTTTTTAAAGTAAATTTAATTTTTTATTTCTTCTCACTTTATTTCGTTTCGTTTAATTCAACAAATTTAATGCAAAAAAAAAAAATAGGGCAGTTCAAGCCTACGGCAGAATTTGCAGATTGATATTGGAGCCTTAGATTGAGAGGAAGTGGGTTCCAGATTTTAGCCAAAATGGTTGGGAAGGATTTGCCTAATCCTTTGCACTGCTTAAAACACTACGGTTTAACCTGGCCTTTATCAGGGAAGCGCAATGATCTGGTCGGGACATATGGAGTAATCATAGTTTTCAAATTAGTAGAAGCAGGGCAGAGATGGCTCGTCCATAATGGGCGAGGGGGAGTTGACCCACCAGGTCTTGCACCCCTCTCACCCTTTATGTAATAGCCAGCCCAGTTAAATACGAGCACTCCCTCAGCTGTTTTTTTCAGCTGAGGGAGTGCTCTTAACTGTGCTCTTCACAGTAAATTTCCCCAGTCGTGCAAGCTCAATGAGCCATTCAAGGCTGGGCATCTGCTTCCCCAACCTTGCATGGCTCATTTGAAATGCTGGCTGGGGAACTGCACATTTGTATGTGCAAGGGGGTGCTCTCGAGCCTTCTCGCACATACAGACAGAACAGGCTGGAGTGGGGCGTCTCCAGACCCACGCTCAGGACCCTTGCACGCATGTGCAGGAACCAGGGAACTTCCTGATAACTGTTTATGCTTGCAGAGGCTTGAGCACTGGAACCTCCAGACCCACGGCAGAAGATACGTTTGTTCATTTTTTAAAATTCTAATTGTGTCTATGGATGTGTTCATGCATGTGTTGTTAGTTGAATGTATGATGCATGCTGGTTTGAATGAGAGAGTGCTTTCTGTGTGTGTTTGTTTTTTTAGTATTTAAATATGTGTATGGATGTATGTATGCTTGTGTTATGAGTGAGTTCATGAAGGATACTTGTGTGAATGAAACAGAGTGTTTGTGCATATGTGTTGTGTAATGTGTGTTTGTATGCTCATTTATTTATTATTTAGGTATGTGTATGGCTGCGTGTATGCTTGTGCTATGAGCGTGCATGATGGGTGCTCATGTGAATGAAAGAGTGCTTGCAGTGCATATGTTGTCTAAATTTGTGCGTTTGTATGTTCATTTATTCATTTAAATATGTGTATGGATGCGTGTATGCTTGTGTTTTGAGTGAGTGCACGATGGATGTTCGTGTGAATGAAAAAGTGCTTGCTGTGTGTATGTTGTGTAAATGTGTGTTTGTATATTTATTATTTAAATATGTGTATGGATGTGTTTATGCTTGTGTTTTGTGTGAGTGCATGATGGATGTTCGTGTGAATGAAAAAGTGCTTGCTGTGTGTATGTTATGTGTTGTGTAAATGTGTGTGTTTGTATGTTTATTTATGATTTAAATATGTGTATCGGTGCATGTATGCTTGTGGCCCAGGTAACAAAATACCATCCCTGCCCCCGGATCCCCCAGTGCCTGGCATATACTCATAGGAGACAGGCGTGTCATTTGTTTACTGGGTATCTTTGATTGATGGCCAGCACAAAACATGCCTTACCCCAGTGCCCCCCAGCACCTCGCAATTGCACATAATCACATTCATCATTATTGTGATTATGTCTGACTGCAAGGCTCTGGCACATCATGGAGCAGGCATGGCATTTTTTACTGTGCATAGTTGATAAATCAAGCATGATATGTGTTATTGTGTAGCTAGAGTTGCATATTAATGCAGTCTGTCTAGCCATTTCTTATTGTGGTATGACATTTTGTATTGACAATCTTTGGTAAAGCAAGCATGATAAGGGTTATTATAAAGCAAGACTGGCATTTTTTATGCAACCAGTCTAGCCATTTCTTACTGAGTCATGGCATTTTGCATTGGGTATCTTTGATAAAGCAAGCAGCATCAGTGGTAGTATTATTGCTGTGGCATGACATTTTGTATTAGGCATCTTTGGTAAAGAAAGCTTAAGTTTTATTATGTATCCATATTTTGTACGGAAGGCTGTTTTCCATTCGTCGCCTTCTTTTACTCGCACCAGATGATATGCCCCCCGGAGATCTAACTTGGTGTATATGCAAGCGTCCTTCACCTGGTCAAGGAGTTCAGGAATCAGAGGCAGAGGATAACGGTTTTTAACCGTTATCTGGTTCAATGCGCGGTAATCGATACAAGTTCTAAGGCCGCCTTCTTTTTTAGGCACGAAGAACAAAGCCGAGGATGCCGGGGACTTTGACGGGCGAATAAAACCATTGGCGAGGTATTGATCCAAATATTGTCTCAAATGCAGGTTCTCAGGTTCGGTAAGGGCATAAATCCTGCTACAAGGGGGTTGTGCACCAGGCACCAGATCGATTTGGCAATCGTACGATCGGTGAGGAGGTAACGTGTTGGCCTGTTCCTTTTGGAAGACGTCCTGAAAGTCCTGGTATTCCGGAGGTAATTGCATGGAGGCAGAGGTTACAGATGCTAGATTAATCTTGTATCTAGCATGTTTGTGCACAATCCGGGAAGGTTATTCTCTTAGCTCGCCAATCAATTCGAGGATTATGTGTCTCTAACCAAGGAATTCCAAGAATAACCTGAAACTGTGGAGCCTTGATTACATTAAACACAACTGCCTCCCGATGGCCGTCAGGACCAATAAGAGTCACCCCAGTAGTGGAATGTGTTACCGGTCCAGAGGCAATTTCAGGTCCATCGACTGTGGTGATGACATCTTTGCTGGTTTTAGGACGGAGAGGGAGGTTAATCCTAGAGGCCAATTCACGATCCACATAGTTTCCAATAGCCCCACTATCGATGTATGCCTTTATTGCATGCAACCGCTTAGGCTTGAAATGCGATCTACGAGAACCATTGGCACAATGAAATGCAAGGTCTGAGAGTTAGTTTTCAAGCTCGGCAAGCGGACCCCTACGCTTGTCGGGCTGAGTCGTTTCCCGAAACAGAGTCTTCATGGTTTTTATCAGCGGCTCCTACCGCTTTTCGGGGCGGTTTTGCCGGGCAATCTCGTAGAAAGTGTCCAGAGTTCCCACAATAAAGACATAATTTTAACTGCCGCCTCCTTTCACGTTCCTTTTGAGTTAATGGTTCTTTAACCCCTCCAATTTGCATAGGCTCAGAGACATCAACTCCCTTGGGGTTAGCGTGGGTCTTGACCAACACCCGGGTCTCAAACCTGGACCGTCTGTTTTGAAGTCTGTGATCCAATTGGACCACTAAGTATATATATTCTGTGCATTCTTGGGACGGATTTACAACTTGGGCCAAGACATCTTTAAGTTCTCTGCGTAGACCTCGATAAAATAACGTGACTCTTTTATCCTCTGGCCATCCCGTTTCCACAATTAGTCTATTAAAGGTTGCAATATATGATAGGAGGCCCTGATTGCCCTGTCGCAGGGATAGAAGTTCGTCATCCAGAGCCTGCCCCTGAGAGTGTTGAGCAAATAACCTTTCCATGCTTGCTTGAAATCCTTGAAAATCACGGAGAATCGGGTCATCTTGAGTAACCAGTGGAACTGACCAATCGGCAGCGCAGCCGCTGAGATATGACAATACAAAGGCTACTTTGGTCTGATCATTAGGGAAGGCCCCAGGTCTGCATAGGAAGTGCAAATGACACTGATTCATGAATACGGTGAATCGTTTGGGGTCCCCAGCAAAGCGTTCAGGTGGGGCCAGCGGCATGTTTCCAGGTAGATTAATCTGCACAGGGTTACTGGGAACCATAGGAGCGGGGTTCCCTCCGGAACAGGGTAGAGGAGTTTGTCCAGCTTGACCTTGCAAAAGCTGTCTGGCCAGGTCATCAGTTCTTTCCTTTGCTATTATTAATTCCCTCTTGAGGGCATTAGTCTCTTGACGAGCGGCATTTACTTCGGCCCGTAATGCCCCCAGTAATTGGGCCAACTGATCAGTCTCAGAAGTTTCCATAGCGCCTGGGTGGGAATTTGTAGGAAGGCTTCGCATTCTGTGACGCTCACCTGACTCCCACGGGGGCGCTGGCCTGGTTCGCGCTGCTGTGACCTCGTCTAAGATGATGCGCAGGGTTCGGAAGACGGACTGGACCGGGCCCCAGATCTGGCTTGTCTGACTCGCAGAAGTATCCTTCTGTAGGTGAGAATAGGGGGTTAACTGTCTGCGGGGTAATGCAATCGGCCTCCCACTTACCCCTCTCAACCTCCTCAAAACCCTTCTGTGCTTCCCCGTAGCGTCTCACATTAGGGTCTGGAAGGACGAGCTCTCCATCCTGCTTCTGATGCAGGGGCGCGTTGGTATCCAGTTACGTCACTGGATTTTCGGATGGGTGAGAACCAAACTTGCTTGGCTTCCAGGTAAGTTTTTCTATAAGTGGTTCCCCTGGTGTCCATGCATTAATGTTCTAATGCTAGTGTCTTTTTCCCCATAGGGGCCGGGGTACGGAATGCCGGGGAACAGGCACCGACCCGAGGTGAGCGGTGAAATCCTTGTGGAAATCAGGTAAGTCTTTAATGAGTGTTTTGGTAATGTCTTTTCATTCACTCATTAACGCTGATGTCTTTTCCCCTTAGGAAATGCCTGGATGCGGCGCGGACCCGAAATGAAAAGGGAATGACCCAACAGGTAAGTCTTGACATAGAGTTTTAGCTTCCCTTTTCCCTTCTTTCTCTCACCTTTGTTCTTGTCTTTTTCTCCCTAGGCGCGGGGGTCGCTGCTGAACATGGAGGCGCCCTGTAAAGGTGAGTAGAATGCGGCGCTGCAGCGATCGATGCGATGTGCTTTTAAAAATAAATGTCTTCCTTTTCAGGATTGTCGGCGAAATGTCTCTGGGATGCAGATTTAGCAGGTGAGGCCTTTTCCCTCTTCTGTTCCCTTGTTCCCTTCCTTTGCAGGTGATTCAGGATGCTGGCAGGTGTGGCAGAAGTCAGGATGCAGGAGCAGACACGGTGAGGGTCCAGCTGCTAGATGCAGAACAACGTGAAGCACGTGTGGCTGATCGGGTGTGGTTTAAATAGCCTTGGAATAAGTTCCTAGAATGTGTCCTTCCTCCAATCAGGTATGTATCCTTCCCCGACCACGCCCGGGTGGTAAATGAGTCCCACAGGTAAAGTAGTTCCTTTCAGTTCCTTTCAGGCCTCAAGGAGGCCGGGGTTCTGCAGCATGGTCTGCATCAGGTAAGTGCACCCAAACACTTTCATAATGAGCCTGTGGCGCCAGGACTGACGTTTTCTATAAGCCTGGCGCCATAGGCGCCAGGACGCTGTCCAAAGGGCCCCTATAAGGGGTTGTTGGGACCTTCCCCGGGGACTTGATGTCCGCTTTCGGGGACGCAGGGCCTGAGCCGGTTCCCCGGGAGCGGGCACCGTGACATAGACTGGCATTCCAATGCAGCCAGTCTAGTAATTTCATATTGTGGTATGACATTTTGTATTGGACAACTTTGGTAAAACAAGCATGATAAGTGTTATTATGTAGCTAGACTGGCATTCCAATGCAGCCAGTCTAGTAATTTCATATTGTGGTATGACATTTGTATTGGACAACTTTGGTAAAACAAGCATAATATGTGTTATTGTGTAGCTAGACTGGCATTCCAATGTAGCCAGTCTAGTAATTTCATATTGTGGTATGACATTTTGTATTGGACAACTTTGGTAAAACAAGCATGATAAGTGTTATTATGAAGCAGGACCGTCACTTTTATGCACTTAGTCTAGCCATTTCTTATTGCAGTATGACATTTGTAAAACAAGCATAAATGTTATTATGTAGGTAGACTGGAATTTCAATGCAGCCAGTTCAGTCATTTTGCATTGTAGTATGGCATTTTCTTTTGGGCATCTTGGATAAAGCAAGCATGATACATGTTATTATGTATCTCAACTGACATTTTAGTACAGCCAGTTTGGACATGTTTTCATTCTTTGGCATGCATTTTTAATGGTAAAGCCAACTGCAGTATGTTCTTACGTGGGGTACTGCCATGGATTGGCAGAACAAACATGTACATGGTTTCTTATAGTATCATTACTCATATTATGCTTAAAGCATAAAAACATGAGTATGTTCATATATGTGAATAATAGGATATAATGTTGCAGTCAGCATGGAAATGTATGGGCACAGCCAGTGTGAACATGTTTTATACTGGCACATATTGTAGGAAAAGGCATCAGGAAAATGTGTTGGAGAACTGCTCCTGTGCACTGTTGGCGATTTGCATCTATTAGATTGTTTTCATGAGTTACCCTACAAAACCCAATTGCAAAGCGTTTGTCTTTTTACCCAATTTTTCTAAAAAGTGTGCTCTAAAATGCACCATTTTCACCCATTATTTAAAAAAGATTCTCTGGGGGAGAACCCCCCCTCCACCAAACTTCCCTTGAATGGTGTGGGCACCCTCGAAACGCTGGGTCGCTAGGCCATATTAGGGACAAATATTTACACCGCTCCAGTTAAAAATTCGCCAGCCGCCACTGGAGCAGAGCCATAAAGACAGTAATGCACCAATAATGCAGCTTTAAAAGAGATACTAGCAGAAATTGGAAGCCAGTGAAGATTCCTGCTCCTACCTGCTAGGCAAAAAACCTCAGGGTCATCTTCGACTCCACACTCTCCTTCTCTCCTCACATATCTGATGTCTTCAAGAAGTCACACTACCAGCTGCACCTCCTCAGAGGTATCCTTCCTTTCCTCTCCTTCCCCCAGAAGCTCACTGTCTCCAGAGCCCTGGTTCTCTCGAAGCTGGACTACTGTAACAGCCTCTATCTAAATCTGCCTGCTTCTACTCTCCGTCCTCTGCAACTCATCCAGAACAGGACTGCAAGACTTGTCCTTGGCCACAAGCCCAGGGACCGTATTTCTCCAGGACTGAAATCGCTACACTGGCTCCCAGTGGCTGCGAGGATTAAGTTCAACAAGGCCTTCTGGGGACTGGGGCCAAAATACCTTCAACTCTCTCTTCCTAAATATCTTCCTTCTCAAGCACTTTGTCCATCCGAATCCAACTCCCTCAGGGTTAGCCGCTTCTCCAAGCAACGAGTTGGGGGTAGATCTCTCTCCGCAGCAGGGGCCTCCCTCTGGAACAGCCTTCCTGCCTCCCTGAAACTTGAGGAGAACCATCTCTGGTTTCGGAAGCACCTCAAAACCTTCCTCTTTGCTTCTGCTTTCTCTCCCCTTCTCCCCCTGCTAATGACTGAAATTGCACTGAATCTGCAACTGGGTTTCTCACCGTTCTCGGTCCTTGGCCCAACCACTCTCGCTTGCACTGCCTCCCTGGCAACCCCTGCACTGCGGGACTGTCTCTGTATCCCTACAGTCCCCCTTCCCAGCACTTGTCTGCACTTACCTTGCACTTGCCACCAGCGGGCCCTTTTTATTTATCTTGTATTCTACCAACCCTGTACTGCACTTTCCCCTCTCCCTTTCCCCCTTGCACATTTTCTCTTCCCCTCCAACCTTGCACTTGCGCGATCTGAATGACACCTGGCCTAGTAGGATCGTTGTCTGTCTCCCCTTGTTCCCCCTCCCTGCCTCGTTGCGCATTGAAACACTTGTGTATAGGCGCGTTACAAATGCCATATCATATCATATCCTGCCCTCATGTAGAAATGTGTTCCTGGCTTGACTTGTTCTTCACTATGTGCACTGCGTCATTCTGAATAGTTTGATGTTTAGTGATGGATTTCTTCGTCGCTCCAATCAAGGGAGAATTACAATAATCGAGTATAGATAGTACTATGGCTCGAGCAATAGAACCACCGTTTTTTTCAGATAGAAATGGTAGAATTTTCCTTAGCAAACGAAGATAGTAGGAAAACATTGTTGTTACCTAGTATGAAATTCAGATAAGAGCGTGGAATCGAGAAAAATACCTAGCGTTTTAACTTTTTCAGTGACTGCTACATTACAGTCATCCAATAGAAATGATTGAAACTGGACTTTGCTTGAGGTAATCCAAATATCAACAACTCTGTTTTATTGCCATTAAGGCACATTCCGTTGGCATTCCTCCAGGACTCAATGGCGGAGAAGATATGTGCAATTGGATGTGAGTTAGTATTATAGTCGCCAGATAGTTCAAACACTAGTTGGGTGTCATTGGCGTAATTGGTAAAGAAGACAACAAGATCTTCCATGGCAGTAATGTAAAAAAAAGTATTTTTAATATTGTTTTCAGCTATTTTCAGCATTAATGTTAGTTGCTCATAACACTACTGTTGATTTTCTTTATGCACAAAAAGGTAAATGTTGGCCCTTTTATGCATTGTATTGGTAAGGTGGCGAGAGGAGCAAATCAGAGATGACCACCTTTTTACCCACTGAACATGTCCCTTGGTAACAACAAGTTTCACTCTATTGAAGGGAAGCACCTGTGTTTCTGTTCTGTACGGTCAAAAGAAAGAGTTTAAACATTTGGGGCCAGTTTGGATTTCTTATCTCCACCTTCCAGGTGGAGGTAAGAATAGGGGGGTTTTCTGCAAGAGGTATACCTAAAATATCACTGCCGGTATTCCCATCGAACACCCCTGTGGTATTTGGTCAGACCCTGAATTGGGTGGATAGTAAGATCAATGGTATTTGCCAAATTATGACGATTTTACTGTTACCACCAAACGCTGAATTACCCCCTAAGTCTGTGATCATTTTCAATCGTCTTGTCCAGAACACATCTCTTCCGGGACCAACAAAAGAGACACATCTGAGGGCGTCCTCACTTCTTTCCCCAATATATCCGCCTCCCAGGTGGCCAGGGAAAGGTTGTCGCTTTCAGATCCTGACCCTGGTGGTGGATATGCGAGGGAGTATCACCTGACTGGAGGAGACGTGGGGAGTGGGTATGGGGAGTGGGGATGAGGCACCCTTGGGTGAGACACAGTATGCCCTATTTCCCTTTTATAAGGAGTAAAATGTCCCCCAGGCTTTTATAGGGTATTACTAATCTCTTCCCTATCATTCCAGAAGACATGCTCCCAAAACACACCAGTGAGATACTGAGACGAGGGAGAGACAACCCAGAGTCATACATCCTTCCTTCATTAACTCAGACATACACAAACAGCGCTCTGGTACTGGGACAAGGAAGACGGATGCCAAGTACCCAGATCATTATGCAGTAAAGAAAAATGGCCTGCACCTGGAACCTAGAAGGCGGTATAAATGGCCCGGTCACTTGAGGCTAATGAGATTGCCTATAGAACACTTGCAGGGGAGGCCGGAGGTGAAGGCAGGGAGAAGTGTGTCCTAAGTGCCAGGGAACTGCAGAGTTGTTGCAGCAGAAGCGGATTGTGGGGGGAGCATTCGGAAGTTCTCCAGTGGCAGGGCTGGCCTGCCTAACTCCTGGAGTCAGGGAGACTCCCTCTCCGTTAACCCGAGGTGGCAGAGACCGTGGAAGAGAGGTGTGCCGGAGAGAACCTGCCGACGCAGAGAAGAGCTCCCAGAGACAGCATACTTAGTGAGTCAAAGCAGCCTGAATGTCTCTGCGACGCTGTGGTGCAAACCGTGTGGGTTATGCAGCTCGGATCGCTCGCGAGTGAGCGAGGGACCGTGTAAGCAATCGGAATACTGTTCCCGCTTAAATTACAGATGATTGATAACTAAGATAACCTAAAGGCTGAAAGAAATGAATGAAAGGCTTTTGTGAATATCGAACTGTGAATGAAATGAAACTGACAAGGCCAAGGATGGACCAGAGAAACAGTGAACTTGGAAATTGAGAACAAGCCAGTGAACAGGCTGCAAATTCCCAGCAGGAGAGCAAAATGGGAATTTGATGTTGCTTCAATGAAAAGATTTTGTGAATACCGAACTCTGAATGAAATTAAACTGACAAGGCCAAGGGAGGGCCAGAGAAACAGTGAACTTTGAGAGTGTGAATAAGCCAGTGAGCAGGAGAATAAACTGGGAATTTGCGGTAGCTTTATTCAATGTGACTGATTGGAGTGAAATAAAACTAATTCTGAATACCAAACCGAAAGAAAGCAGGCGTGATTGAATACCAGTTGGATTGAAAGCTGTTGGTGAAGTTCCCTGATAAAAAGGAACGCAGGACTGTTTAAACTTTAGAGAACAAGCATTGACAATTGCCATAAGAATACAAGGAACTGTATAATTTGAAAGAATAAGCAATGGCAAAAGCTCTGAGAAGGTTTGATAATCTAACAAGTGAATGGGGGCAAACAAGTATTGAGAAAGCTCCAAGAGGAAAAATCAAATCCCACTGTGAAGGTGAAACAGTGATAGAGTAACTGTGAAGAAGAAGCAAGTACGGTGTGTTGGTTGCGTGACATGTCATGGGCGGACCATGTGGTCCTACAACTGCGCCTAGACCGAATACACCCATCTAAAGGAAAAGCCACTTAACTCCTCTATATGTTTGTGATTTATGTCAAGGAAAGCTTGTGTATTTTGAACTTAAGGAACTGAACTTTGTGATATTAGTGAAAGGGACGGAAGCCTGAAAAGCTGGGAAGTATCCCAAGAAATTGTATTGTTTTGAAAATTGAGAGACTTGAAAGCTTGGGAAAGGGAATCCCTTGTTTTGGTAAAGTTAACTATTCTGGATTCTGTGGAAGGGAGCACCCCTTTCCAACCAAGAGCAGGAAGAAGCTCTGAACTTGTATTTGAACAGTTTTTATTTTGACGCTGACATCCCTACACTTTATGTACAAGTAGATTTGAGGGGCAAGTGCAGGCTTTGGATACAGACAGACATTTACTTTGGATTTCTGGACACAGACTATTATTAGTTTCAGTTAGGTAGGGAAATCCCACCTAGCATAGGGTAAGGAAGGTCTTTTCTTAACCCTCTTTTGATTTGAATAAATGTTTGTAGCCAAAGCTGTACTCAGTTGTTTGTGTCTGCTTTTTGATGCCTTCACAAGATATAAAGTCACATGAACACAGATACATCTTTCCACCTATAATTTACACTGTCACAAATACACGCAAACACAAAAACATACACATACTCCACCTTTTTTGAAAACACACATAAATATAACAGGCCACTATTGCTCCCTCTCCATCACCAGGTCCAAGGTGTATCCCCCATGCAGCTCACTCAGCTTCCCTAAGTTGGAATATGCAGCAGACGATCCAAGAAGGTGCATCTGGGCAGCCAAAAAAATACATCCCCTCGTCGTCTTTTGCTCTGCATTGTCCAAGTGCAGACCCCATTGCCACAATTACCAGCAAGACCCTGACCACGGCTCCTTGTCGTGTCTGGCAGAGGCTGATCAAGGTGATCTACTGTCTAACTGTAAGCCATGCCAATGGGCGGTGGTGAGGGGCAAGAAATGGGCTTTGTGTGATGTGCAATTTAAAGGCGTGAGTGGCAAGGAATGGGTGACTGAGAAATGTGGGCAAGGGAAGGAGGTTTGTGCAAGCTATTGGAAGGGGATTGAGCTAATAGTTAAAGGATGGAGCAAAAGGGTAATGGAGGTCTGAACCTTAATTGTAAAAAACAGGGTGCCATTGAGAATGTGTTACAAAGGAAGAACACAAGAGGATGATGGGTCAGGAAAATTGAGTAAATAAGATATGCGGTACAAATCTGGAATGTAGAACAGCAGGTTGACGGTTGCTGAGACATATGTCTGATCTGCATTCCACTGCACCTCATTGTGGCTTGACCCCTTTTGTAAGTGATGCATACTTGCTATGAACATATGATTCAATTACTACTTCTCTTAAGCGGTCGAGTAAAGACAAAGAGGTAATTTGAACTGTGGCTTGTTTCAAAGACACTCCTTTAAGTCATTGAAAGGGGGTGAGATAACATTCTTGGTTCTGGAGCCACAAGAGCGTGTTCGCATTGGACTCAGGCATACTTAAGCCTTGAGTATGCCAGATTTGGAATTTGTGTTTGACAATTGGAAAAGGGAGCAGTATCCCAACTCCTTTCTTCCTGACTTTCTCTTTGGAGATACCTATGGTGGTGCCCAATGACAGCATTTCACAGGTCATTCTTGCATTTCTTGAGTTTGTATTGCGTGCATACCCTGCGATTGGGGGGAGAACTACTAGCATTCCTATTTTCCTGCAAGATCCTAAGAATAGCCCCGTTGTGAGAAGATTGCTTATAGTTATTACTGAACACATTCTTCAACTTCCTGAATACAGTGGGGAAAAAGCAGATGCCACTGTCACCAGATAATGCACATAGATGTCAGAACATTTCTACGAGACCCGAGGAATAATGCAGAGCTCAATCGAATATTGAGAGACATTATACATCAAGTAAATGAGTACTCCGAGAGAACCCCGAGGACTGATTGATATTTGATAAAGGGGAGAAAAATCAAAGAAGTTCACCAATTGAGGAACTTTTTGTTTCATGCTGAAAGAGAATTCTTCATGTCATCTGGTCTAAGACAGATCCGAGGCATCAACTGGGAACTGGTGTATGTTATTGAACTGATCCCAGACAACTGAAGTGAACTAAGAACACTGGATAAGACATTCTGAGGAGGAGACCCAGAGCCTGCTTGCTGTAGTCTTTTATTTCTTGTTGGACAGGTATCCAAATTTCATCTGGAGAAAGGGCGATTCTTTTCTATACATCAGGAATCCTATTAATCGTTCTGAGATCAGCCAACTGCTTGAAGAACTCATTGAGAAAATTAAAATGTTGCCCGAGTACTGCATGATGTTGCCCCATGTTGCCATGGAGCTAATAGCTCCATGGCTGCCTCCAAACTCGTAATGAGGCCCTATATGTCTTCCTTACCTGAATAAAACCACTTACGTTTATATCTAAACTACTGCGAAGATATCCATCTTTACAATAAAAAAGCGCGACATATCTGGGACTCTGGCAACTTACTAGCTACATAACAACACTCATCAGAAAACCTTCAAAGGCGGAGACCGCCTCACCCTGGCAAATCTTAACGCATGCTCTGCCAACACTCTGCTGACATCTGGCTCCTTCTTGAAGACACTCACCTCGACTTTTTCTGCTCTCACCAAGACTTGGTTCAATGCCCGCTCAATCACTGCTTTTGACTCCCTCCTCCCTGTCGGTATTCAAGATCATTTCCAAGCCTTGAGCTCATTGTGCTGGCAGTGGGGTTGCCTTAATCTATCCTGAGTGTGTTCCTTCTTCCATCGTACCCACCCAACTCTATGCTTCCTTCGAAAGCATGATCTGCAAGTTGGTCATCTCTCCATCCTCTACTCTGACCATTGCTACCATCTACCGGCCTCTAAGCGCTACCACCCTGTTCCTCTCTGAATGGGCTGATTTCTGCTCCTCCTTACTTTCCTCTACTTCCAACCTCTGCCTCTTGGGTGACTTAAACATCCGATTGGACGCCTCTGCCTCAGCATCCACTCTGTTCATTGACCTCTGCACCTCTCTCTCCCTCTATATCCCCCCCCGGTCCAAGCCACTCAGTGGACACAACCTGGATGCCATCATCCATTCCGACCTCTCGCTCGCTCCCACTCTGGTCCCCCATCCTTCCTGGTCAGACCATTCTTTCCTCTCCTCCCACCTAGGTCCCTTCTGCCCTGCTACTGCACCCACAAAAGCCCTGCCAACCTCGTTCTCGGACATTTGCTCGATGAAATGAGTTTCAGCTGCTGCCTTTGCCTCTACCTTCATCCCCTCTTGCCCACCCAACTGAGACTCCACCACAGACTCTGCTCTCAGCAATCTTCATGTAAAAGCAAGGAAATATCGAGGCTGAGTACCACAAAAGGAAATACACCAAACATGGGCTATAAAGATTCACAGATCTTTAATACTGCGCAGTTTACAAAGAAACAAAGATACAGATAGCTATCTGGTCTCTCAACACCCCGCAATGAGTACCAGCCCGTCAGAGTGAGGAGGGAGAGTGCTGGACATATTTATACATTTCCTACAATATTGTCCAGCCCCTCTACAGGTTAATAATCTGCTGTCTAGAGTTCGTGCTGAGTTCACGTATAGCTCATACAATAATATGCAGAAGGATAACATGAGTTTCCATTTCCATGAAGTTACAATGGTGATGTATATTCATAGCTCCAACAGTAAGCCTTATTCCATATCCCTTCACAATGTAGTTGAGCCAGTGTCCACGCTTGGCATTTGCACAACATTGTTGCCGATGTATGTTCGTGGATGAGGCTTGTTAGCGCAGACAATCTTGGGACAACAGTTCATTCACAGTACAAGGTCTCATTACCTAGTCTGAACAGTCAGCCCACGGACAGTCTAACCATTAACAGAACTCAAAGGTTGGGAAAGCTTGGTTGCAAGTTAGAAACACAGTCCACCATCTCCGAACAGAGAATCATACGAACAGAAACCAAAATGGCAGATGAACCTAAAATGGCGGCGAAGTTGATCCAAAATCAGAACATTGCAACGCGGTTTTCTTCGCAGAACTACTAGGCTTAGGCCAACATAATCAGAAGGAGGCATAATATGATTTTCTGTTTAACAAACCCTCCTTTTGGCCTAAGCCAAGTGCTAACTAAACATTAGTCGCTTTACGAGCAACTTTACGTCTCAATGTCCATACACCCTGAATCACATTCATCAGATACATCGATAGCCATTAGATCTGCAGCAGAAATTTCCTTCATTACAAATTCTTTGTTAATTTTTTCTGGTGCGTGTACCTTTGGTCTTAACGTTCCCATAGTCTGTGCACAACATCCCCCCAACACTGAACATATGGCAGGAAGACATTGTATACAGCAACAGCAAAACAATAGAATAACCAGAATTATCAAGAAGACAGAAAGAAGCTTCCATCCCCAAGATCGTAAAGAGTCCCGAAGCCAAGCACTAAGATCCCAATTTCCCTCAGGAACATGCACTTCTGTGCTTAGGACATGCAGATTTTGGGCCTCATTACGACCCTGGCGTTAAGGGTTTAACGGCGCCGTAAAAGGTGTTGGCGCTGTTAATCCCTTAACGCCTCATTACGAGTTCCCTTTGCGGGACCCGCCCTTAACGCCTGCTTTTAGCAGGCGTTAAAGTAGGGTGCCGCAAAGGGACCTTGGTGCTAAGTATGGTGCCGCAATTTGCGGCACCGTACTTAGCGCCTTCCCCATTCCCATTGAGCCCTATGGGGCAAAAATGGGAATGGAGAAGGGCCCATGGTGAATGGGGAATTACCGCCCCGCCAACCTTGGAATGGGGCGGTAATTCCGCCATTCACCATGGCAGACCCCGGCATGGACCATGGTGCTAATAGCACCATGGTTTAGCGCCGGGGTCGTAATGAGGCCCTTTGTATAGCCTTAAAGATGGTTGGGGAGGAATCCGGTACGTAAACGCAACAAGCGGCCCCCACTAATTTGCATACTCCACCACACTCAGCCAGGATGACGTCAAATCCATCCGGTTTTGTAGTACCACTAATCTAATTGCTTTTTGTTCTAGAGTCATGTTATAGAGTATGTCAGCGGTCCGGTTGATGGTTTTCTCCAGTACTCTTGCTAGTCTCCTAATATCTTCTGAATTCAAAATTTGCCCCCAAAAAGGTACAAAGGATTTTGCTACGTCACTCAGAGTTTGTGAAGGAGTATCGCTATTCTCGTCCCGCCTTGGACGAGCCCTAGAGATTTCTGTGGTACTAGCTAAATATACCCCAGGCAGTAGAATTCCCAAATAGCAAGTTCCCTGCCAATCCCTAGGTAGCCATGGATAAGCTTCATCACCGCAAACAAAGTAAACAGGTTTGCCTACATACAGAGGTCTGTCCTCACTGGTCAAGTTCGCAATATTAGTGCAACCCTCGAAATCACCCATTGACTGAATACCATTCCTCTGTATGCAGAAAGAAACTGAGTTGGGGCTATGGTTAACAGTATAGGAAGGAGGCGTGGCATCCCTATTGCCTATAGGAGCCATCTTAAAAGAAATCAGAGATTGAAAAGGTCGGGACAGTCTATCAGAAGGCCTAATAGAAGCAACATTGAGCTTGCTCCTATTTGCAAAGAGTGAGCATCCCAGGGGCGTTAGAACTTGTCTTTCAAATTCATTCAAATTCGTTCCATCAAAGTTCCCCGAGATGCTATAGTTCCATCTGCCAAAGAATAGAGCCCCTAAAGAAGCATAACATGCAGTAGTAAGAGGTAAAGGATGAATATACCAGCCCAACCCTTTTTCCCTATGTTGCAGTAAATGAGAGCAGATCCAACAATTAGACCTGTTCAAAATGGCATGAGTTGCGTTCATTATAAGCAATAGCGTGTTGTTGTGGTAACTCTGTCTGTGTTGAGAGTCTCTAGGAGATAGAGTGTGCAGATGCACGAAAGGTGTAGATATAGTAGGTACATTCTCTGTAGGCAAGAATGTTTCGAGAGGATGTACTTCTTCTAAATACCAAAAACCCACGGCTATTAATACTATACAACCAGTTAACATAATCACAAGAAAACAATATGTCTTGCAAGACCATGTATTCGATTGTCCATTGTCTTGATTGGCCACACAGTCACTTATTTGTTCCGTACGAGTAAGAGCGATAACAGGCATTGTTTCTTCAAAACGAAAACCCTGTAGTTTGTTTGCTGGTGATCTCTTGATCACGCGTTTTCTTAGTCTTTCCCTATCCCCGGCCACCTAATTTCCTCAGATGCAAAAGATAGGGCAAAAGACAAGCCCTGTAGTTGTTTTCCATTGCCACAGCCGAACCGTGCAGTAAGTTTAGCTCCGTGGACGCAGATTGTACCTTGTGACTCCTGGTACAGTGTGATCCGCGAACAGTGGGTTGTTGCTTCCTGATGGAAGTGATGAATTTGCAGCAGAACCAGACGATGATGCAAAAGGATCTGCAGAAGAGTGTGGAGATAAAGCGGCTGTTTCCCCAGGCCCCACGATCGCTGGGAGCAACACAAGTAAGTTTCTCCTTATCGTCTTTATCATGTGGCAAAGGGAAAGGTATCCTCTTGACATGCGACGGGTGGATTCAGTGTTTCTTGCCGGGTTACTTGTATCGCTGTCTGTGTGGCCAATAGGACCTGATGAGGCCCTCTCCACCTCGGTGTGAGACAGGATGCTCTTTCAAATGCCTTCACGAGCACCCAGCTCCCAGGTCGGATACTATGACCTGGCCCCTCGTATTTGACTGGGAGGGCTTCTCGCACCTGTTGATGAATCAAATACAGATTTTTAGTCAACTGATTGCAGTATTCGGAAAGAAGTACATGCTCAATATCCCTCAGTCCTTTGGGTTTAGGAAGATTCCAAATGTTAGCTGGCCTACCCATAACCACCTCGTATGAGGAGAGCCCAGTCCTAGTCTGTGGGTTAGTCCTCATTGACAGTAACACTATCGGTAAGGCGTCCGGCCATTTCAAATTGGTGCTGGCACACGTCTTAGCGAGCTTGTTTTTCAAAATTCCATTGTGTCTCTACACCAATCCAGCACTCTGAGCATGTCTAGCCGAATGGAACCGTTTATCGATCTGTAATCCCGCACATATCTGCAGAATTACAGCAGCGATAAAATGTGGACCATTGTCCGACCAGATGACTCTTGGCAAACCAAACCTAGGAAAATATTCCATGAGCATGGTTTTTGCTGTTGTCATTGCTGTGGCATCTTTTGCAGGGAAAGCTTCAACTCATTTACTGAAAGCACAAATAACAACCAAGACATACTTTAAGTTATTGCAACACTCCATTTCAATAAAATCAAAGAGGATCACTTCAAAAGGGACAGAAGGTGGACCAAAACTACCCATTGGTGTCGATGTACCCTTTCCCATATTGTGCTATAGACAGACCATACAATTCTGGAAAAAACGCTCAGCAGTTTTCGAGAAGTTGACATTCACCCAGACAGTTTCTAACATTTTACAAATCTTTCTAGCGCGTATATGGGTGGGGCCATGAGCCATTGCGACCATCATAGTAATGTACGCATCTGGCAGCATCCATTTTCCCTCCAAGTTATCCACCCAACACCCATCATCATCGAACCTTGCCAAGCCCTCAGCCCATTGCTTAGTTTCTTCTAGAGTGGCATCGGCTTGGATATTCTTTATAGAGTCAATTCCCTTGTCTACGGTAGAGACATTTGTGACTTCCCTTGTAGTGTACATATCTGAATAGAACAGTAGCGTTTTGTTTGGCTATCTGGTCAGCGAAAGCGTTCCCTTTCCCTACATCATCTGTGATTTTCCGATGTGCCGCGCACTTCATAATTGCTAGCTGAGTGGGAAGCACAAGCGCTGAGAGTAGGCGAACTATCAAGGTGCCATATTGGATCTTCGTTCCATGTGAGGTCAAGAACCCTCGTTCTGCCCAAATTCTACCGAAGTTGTGAACTACCCCAAAAGCATACTGACTATCAGTATATATATTTACTCTAAGCCCTTTGGAAAGTTCCCAAGCTCGAGTCAATGCAATAATCTCTGCGGCCTGCGCAGAGTTATGTGGGATTCCTTTGGTTTCCAATATCGTGCTTAGTGTAGTGATGGCATAAGCAGCAGTGGATGTACCATCAGGAAGTTTGAAACAGGAGCCATCGCAAAACAGCTCCCCTTGTGGATCGTTCAAAGGTGTATCTTTCAGATCAATCCTGCCTTTAGTTTCTTGTTCTGTGGTATAAAGGCAGTCATGTGACGTTTCGTCACTGCAAGCAGTACCTTGCGGGAGAGGTAGCAATTCAGCTGGGTTCAATACACAACACCGTTTAATTTGTATATGCGGTGCAAACAAGATCAATTCATATCTCATTAATCGTGTGGAAGTAAGGTGTTGTGTTTGCGTTCTATTTATAGAACGTCTACAGAGTGAGGTACCAACAAGGCTAAAGCATGGCGTAGGACCATACCCTCGCTCTGTTTTACAGAAGCAGCAGCAGCAGCGACAGCTCTCAGACATCTCGGCAAAGTGCATGCAACAGGATCAAGGGCAGAGGAAAAGTAACCGCACTGCCTATTCTTCCCCCCATGTTCCTGCGTTCATACAGCCAAAGCACATCCATCACGTTCATGCACATAGAACTTGAAGGCCTTTTCATAATTTGGTGTGCCCAAAACTGGTGCTGAACACAGTGCAGTCTTGAGCATATCAAAAGCTTTCTGGTGTTCCAAGTTCCATGACAATGGCAAAGAAATGCCCTTCTTTGCCAGAGCCAACATTGGTTTGATCACTAGTGAAAAGTTTGGGATCCACTGCCTACAGTAAGAAGCCATTCCTACCAAGGCTCTGACTTCCTTCTGTGTATTTGGGACAGACATGCTAGAAATTATTTTAATCCATTCTGGCTTCAACCTTCTTCCCTCCTGTCGACAATATTGAAACTTTTTCAGTGAAGCTTTATGTCCATATTTTGCTAGGTGAATAAGCAACAACACAGTGCCCTTCTTGCAAGCACTTTCTGAGTCTGCAGCTAACAAAAGATCATCAACATACTGAAGCAATGTACAAGTAGTAGGCAAGTCAAGCATATCAAGCTGTTCTTTCAAAGCCCTACTATAGATGCTCGGACTTTCCGTGTACCCTTGCGGTGCACGGGTGAATGTAAATGAGCATCCCCCTAAGGTCAACGCGAACAGATATCTACTATCCATGTGTATAAGAATGCTAAAGAAAGCATTCTTGAGATCTACAACACTAAAATGAGTAGCAGAAGCTGGAATCATAGTTAATATCGTCATCACATCAGGCACAATAGGAAATTGTGGAGCGACAATCTTGTTGATACTGCGTAAATCAATAATAAAACGAAAAGGAATTGCATTATCTCCTTTCTTGTACACCGGTAAAATCGGACTATTACACAAACTACCTGAAATTTCTTAAATTACCCCACAGTGTACAAAATCGGAAACTATATACTTCAAAGCTTGCTCACCATCAACTGAAATCTTATACTGAGGAATACGTGGCAACTTTACTCCTGGTTTTAAAACTATTTTAATAGGCTCAACCTGTAACACACCGACATCATTATCATCAATCACCCATAAACACTCCGGAACGTCACTAAATTCCGGCGGTAAAAGTCTAGTCAAAAACTGTGAGGCAGAGAGTTGTTGTGGTAAAATCGTCAAACGCACTCCATCCGAAGAACAATGAATTACCGCATTTAATTCCTTCAACAGATTCAACCCCAACAAATTCTCACCACAGTTTGATGTCAAAAGAAACGGACAGTGATCCGTGAATGGACCCAGTGAAATCGGTACCAGCAGAGAAACCGGACAAACCACTGGCATACCAGAAAACCCTACAGAAACATTGGTTTGCCCCGACAGTGGAATGTTTGGAACCCGTGAATGATCAATGGAACACTTCTGTGCTCCTGTGTCTATCAAAAATAGATGTTTCCTATTTCCTACTATCATTTCAATGTAGGGACCTTTCTGATTAACGGGAATAGGCGTCAGTTCCAAACCCTGCTTCGGGCAATCCTAGCGAAACAATATATCATCAAAAGGAAGCTCTTCAGAAAGATAAGCAGCAGAAGGATGATCAAAAATGTTTCTATTATCCACACTCGGAGGCCGATTGTCCTGTGAAAAAGACTGTGGATTCTGAGAAAACTGGCTTCTACCAGGACCCCCTGCCCCAGGGCGGTCTCTGGATCGTCTACCCATGATACCAAATGTATTATTCGACCTCTGCTGGAGGATCGGGCATTGTGCTCACCAATGACCCTCTTGTCTGCAATAGGCACATTGGTTCGCATGTATAGGACCCAACAGCAAATTCCCTTGCGGAACATACTGTCTCCTAAACTGTATACTACCCCCTCTAGGGCCTCTAGCAATTTGCTGCAACAACACTTTAGTCTTCAAGTCTCCCTTTTTCTTTTCAATTCTTTCTTTTTCGTTATTGACTCGGTTTTCGTAATACTGAGTCATGTGCAATACTTCAGACTGAGACTTAGCTTGCCAAGCTCTCTCAGAAGTCATAATTTGCGACTGGATGTCAGGTAACAATCCACGCACAAATTTGTCTGCAAATAATCATTTTCCAGATTATGGGCCTCATTACACGGACGGCGGTAAGGGTTAACGGTCACCGTTAATGGCAACGGTGACCGTTAACCCTTACCGCCGTACTACAAGGACCCTTAGCGGGTTGGTGCTCTAACGCCTGCTTTTTGCAGGCGTTAAAAACCAACCCGCTAAGGGACCTCGGAGCTAATTACGGCACCGCAAAATTGCGGTGCCGTAATTAGCGCCTTCCCCATTCCCATAGAGCCCTATGGGGCAGAAATGGGGAAGGGCAATGGCGGAAGGGGGATTTACCGCCCCACCGACCTTGGGATGGGGCGGTAAATCCCCTTACCGCCAAGGCGGTGCCGGTAATTTACCGGCATGGTCCAGGGTGCTAATAGCACCCTGGATCACCGCCTTCCGTGTAATGAGGCCCTATGTGCTTAAATCTTGTCCACTGAAATCTGAAAACACTTGTTCAAACCAATTAAAGAATTTGGTAGCACCCTCAGACTTTCCATGGACACAAGCAGTAAGTTTGTCCCAAATAATCCTTCTCTCGGGAATTAAGGTTTTTAATTTTGTCATTATTCTATCAGGCAAGGTCAGTATCACCTCTGGTGTTCTCTCGCCAGCATTCCTTTCTCCATCTTGCCTAATCAAATTATTCCATGTGTCTCCTAACCCTGGCACATCATCCTCTGTCCTAATCTGTTTCCACAAATCAGCAGGTAGGAGTACTGGAAATAACAAATCTATATCACCCAAAGTGAATACTGACGACTGCAAGACAGATTCCATTTCTTTATAGAACTCTGTCGGATTCTTTCTAATATCTGGGATAGATTGTCTGATGGTATTCACTTCCTGTCTTGAGAACGGGACGTGAACAAACTGTGATACATAATGTGCATCAATGTCGTAAGCGGCTACACCTGTGGCGGCGTTAGCCGGAACCTCAACTTTAGGGACAAATGTCGGAGGAACCTTTCTCATAGGCAACTAAGAAGTAGGCAACTCCGAACGCTTACTGAGCAACAGAGCCAAATCGAGCGCTAAAGCAGCTGAAGAAGTGTCGGACGAAAAAGCTCTATTATAGACATTCAATAATTCTGCGGGACAGCAAATCTTTCCTTTTTATACATTCATCCTGCAGGTATTCTACCATAACCTGTATCACTTTCCTCTGCATTTCTGGTGTATACTGACTATACGTGTCATATACTTCTATGGGAGATATCGACATGTCTGAAATCCATCTAATTGCATCTCTTGCACAAATTTGCGTTTCTTCACTCATCCACTTACAAGGAGGAAGGAACCGTTTCTGTACAAACATAGCGTCCAAACTATCACCATATATTTCCACATTCCGTAACGTTTCTAACTCCCTTCTATACTCAAAAACCCTCTTGACGTGCTCAAATACTTTCTCCGCAGTATCTCTTGTATATGCTAAAACATTCAGATCCCTCAACCCTTGTGGGAGATCTACATCATTCAATCTATTCCACATTATAGATAACTGAATTCCCAGTCTTCAATAAAAACATTTTTCTCAGGAAAACCTTCTAGATTAGAGAGTGTAGTAAAAACATCAGATTGTTCACCCCTCTACATGCACTGTCTAGCCCATGCATTCAAATCTCGCTTTCTTTCTTTAGAAACAGTATTACCAGTTACAATTTTCGATTCTGCACCCTTATCAACTACAAGCTGTTTAGAACCACTTGGAAGAGAAAGAGTAGACAGATCGTGTACAACAGGTAATTAAGGTGCTATCACTGGTATCAAAGACAAATCTACCAAACCCATAGCAGCAGGCAAAGGTGGAGGCACAGGTGGAGGAGCTACAATAGGAGGAGGAACAATTACTGAAGGAAGAGGAGCAATAGGAGGAACGATAGGAGGAACAGGAATTACTACGGGAGGAGGAACAACAGCAGGAAGAGGTAAGAAACAGGAATAGGTACATAAGGAGGTGGTGCAGTGGCACCAGGCCTCCGTTCATTTAGAAGTTTGTCAATTAGCTCATCTGACACATGTAAATCTTTAGATGGGTATATTTTCTGGATGGCAAGTTGAAAAGCCCTGTCCATATTTCTTACTGACTCTGACTGTTTCTGTTGGTCATACAATAACGCTTTCTCAGCGTTTGACATATGTCGGCGAGCATGTTTTGCTCTACTTCTAAGTTGCTACATAGCTTCTTTTTTCCAATTTTTCAATACATCAAATGCTGCAGGTCTAGCTTTTTATTCAACAATATAGACTCTAAATATTCTATACGAGGAATCTCAAAACTACCATTGATTGGCCACCGAAATTCGGAAGCATGTCTAGTTTGTCTGTGGCAAATATCGTTAAACACTATACTACCAATGCCGTGCTTACAGTACATAGTACACGCCGGCGACCCCTCCTATGGCGCCAGACGGACAAATTTGAAAGATTGTCTGTCTTTGCAGACTAACGCCCTGAAACAGGCAGATAATTTCTCAGGCATATCAGAATTCTGGTGTTACCTGGTCAATAATTGTTCTCGCGAGGACAATACGCCAAAATCAAATATCAGGATACTTAAGAATCGGGTCACGGCTCACCTGATCAAAGAACTAAGGGAGGTCCGATCGGATTACTAAGGACAATCAAAGGACCCTTGTGGTTGGTGATTTCGGCAAAACTGCCCGCCTCGATATATGGACCCTCGTCAAGATGCCGTCTCTGACAGCAGGCTCACATCCAGGGATAGGGTCGTGCAGTACTGTTGAGGTGTTGCGTCTCATCCAAGAAGGGGCCCCCTTTGTCACCGTCCGATCCGGTCAGATAGCCGTGTCAACACTTCAACGAGATGGCATCAATCTTGAGGGTCCCTATTAGGGCGCCATCTGTAAAAGCAAGGAAATATCGAGGCTGAGTACCACAAAAGGAAATACACCAAACACGGGCTATAAAGATTCACAGATCTTTAATACTGCGCAGTTTACAAAGAAACAAAGATACAGATAGCTATCTGGTCTCTCAACACCCTGCAATGAGTACCAGCCCGTCAGAGTGAGGAGGGAGAGTGCTGGACATCTAAACATTCGCATATTTATACATTTCTTACAATATTGTCCAGCCCCTCTACAGGTTAATAATCTGCAGTCTAGAGTTCGTACCAAGTTCACATATAGCTCATACAATAATATGCAGGATTACACGAGTTTGCATTTCCATGAAGTTACAATGGCGATGTATATTCTTAGTTCCAACAGTAAGCCTTAGTCCATATCCCTTCAAAATGTAGTTCAGCCAGTGTCCATGCTTGGCATTTGCACAACATTGTTGCCGATGTATGTTCGTGGATGAGGCTTGTTAGCGCAGACAATCTTGGGACAACAGTTCATTCACAGTACAAGGTCTCATTACCTAGTCTAAACAGTCGGCCCACGGACAGTCTAACCATTAACAGAACTCAAAGGTCGGGAAGGCTTGGTTAAAAGTTAGAAACACAGTCCACCATCTTAGAACAGAGAATCATACGAACAGAAATCAAAATGGCAGATGAATCTAAAATGGCGGCGAAGTTGATCCAAAATCGGAACATTGCAACGCGGTTTTCTTCGCAGAGCTTCTAGGATTAGGCCAACATAATCAGAAGGAGGCATAATATGATTTTCCGTTTAACATTCACTCAGCAATCATAAATACCCTGGGCATCCTTGCCCCAGTCATGAGGATCCATCTGAAACCTTCCTCTAAACATAACACCTGTTATGACTCCGAACTTGCAGCCCTGAAACGAAAGTGCAGAGCAGCGGAACGGAAGTGGCAAACCTCAGGTTCACCCTCTGACAAACTGGCCTGCCGCCTGCTCCAAAGGCAATACAGACTTGCCATCCATGCCAAGAAAAGGGCCAATATTCAGGCACGGGTATCAGGTGCATCACATAACAAGGCTGAACTTTTCAAAATCTGCAGGGAGCCTGCCAACCCTTTGTCATGATCCGTCGATCACGCCCTTTCCTAATCTTCCTGGTCCCTGGCACATCGCTGTGCCACCAGGGGGTTACTCGCTGTAGTACACCCAACATGGCCGTATACACGGAACGTGGTCTATCGACCTTTACGTCCTATGCAGCACGTTCTATAAATTAGCCACTCCCCTGCAGTTCCGCGTGTCTCAACGCTACCGATAGCTGTGGCTTGACTTGCTCTGTAGTTCGTTCTCCTGAACTGTGTTGCTTCCTGGTTCCCGGACCTTCCTCCTTCTCCTTTCCTTCTACCTTCCTTGATCCTGTTTGTTCCGCATTCCGCGCAGACCGCCTCCGTGTGCTGCCTCCATTCCAAGCTTCCTGGAGTTTCCTAGATCCCGGACGAAGAAGCTGAACGAATCCTGGAATCCGAAGACACCCGAGCGGGCTTGTACAAGACCCGAACTGCTCAGAAGAAAACCCTGACAAAGGACTCCGCAAAACAGAGAAAACAGGTGAGAAAAGGGGAAACCTGTGACAGATTGAGACGCCACTGACCAATCTCGATGCAGACATGGAAGCGGCCGTCCAGGATCTTATGTGTGGCATGCAAGAGCTGACGACTGAAGTGCAAAACTTAAAGGCGGAAAACGCAGCGTTAAAACAATTGGTGTTATCCCGTGATTCCGCCACGAACGAGAGTGTAATTCTAGGCTGCGTCGTTGATAAGTTGGACGGTTCAGAAAAGAGCCTTCGTGGATTCCTAGATTCTTGTTTGGTCCACTTTACATTTAAGCCTTATTATTTTTCTACGCCCAGGGCTAAAGTGGGCTTTATTATCTCGCATCTTTCCGGGAATGCCTTGACCTGGGCCACCCCATTGGTTAACTCTGGTGATGCTCTCCTGGTTGACTACGACGGCTTTATAGAGGCCCTCAAGACCATGTTCGAACGCCCGGAACAAGTTTACAGTGCCCAGGAACGTTTACTCGACTTTCATCAGGGTACCCAGGACTTGCTCACGCATGTCACACGCTTCAAACAGCTTGCTAAGGAAGCGGATTGGTCCTCTGAAGCTTGTTTTACCTTATTTCGAAGAGGGCTAAACGAAGAGATCAAGGACGAACTAGCCAGAGTGGCACGCCCGGGTTCCTTTCAAGCCCTAATGGATCTCGCTCTACAGATTGACTTTCACATTCAGGAGAGAAAGGCAGAAAAAAAGAAAACCAAGTTACCACTCCAGAAAAACCCCATTGGAACCCCTTCAAGCTCAGAAGGCATTTCTACTCCAAGCAATGAGCCTGAACCTATGCAATTAAGGGCCTTCCGTGGACCCATTACACCACAAGAGAGGATGCAAAGGATTCATACTGGATTACGTATGTATTGTGCATCCGACAAACATTTAGTAAGAGAATGTCCGATTGCCCCCCCACGGCGCTCGGGAAACGCCAGCTCCCGATCCTAAACGGAGCGCAGGATCGGGAGAGAGATGTCTGCTCCACCTGTATTCCATCCTTGAACTCTCCTGGACGAAATTCCTTGGTAATCTTACAGGCCTTCTTGACAACATCCAAGAAAGAAATATATCCCATTCTGGCGCTGGTCGACTGTGGAGCTATGGGGGTATTCATAGATCATGAATGGGTCTTAAAACACCATATTCCTTACGAATCCCGGACTATCATGTAACCTGTGGAAAAAATTGATGGAAGACCCCTTTCTTCTGGACCTATAACCCTGCAGACCAAGAAGATCGAGCTTGCTATAAATCAACATCGAGAAAGGATAAGATTTGACATCATCAAGTCAACCCATTACCCCATGGTTTTGGTAATGCCCTGGCTTCAAAGACACAACCCCTATATCAATTGGGCAGCGGGATCCATGTTCCTGGGTTCTGAGTTTTGTATGTCCCACTGCTTACTTCCAGACCTTGATCCTACACCATCGAAGGAATTTCCTACAACTCATCAGAACACAATATCAGTTTCAAACATCATCCGGGTCCCGGAGACTTACCAGGAATATTCCGATGTTTTCTCCTCTGCCATTGTTCAGGCCTTACCTCCCCACATACCTGAAGATTGTGCTATTGAGACGGAACCTTCCGCGTTGATTCCTTTTGGAAGGATGTGCATCCTATCAGAACCTGAAAAGAAAGCCCTTCGTGAATACCTGGATACAAATCTCGCAAATGGCACCATACGACCATCTAAATCTCCATCAGGGGCCTCCCTGTTCTTCGTTCCTGAAGAAGACACTAAAGAACTCAGACTGTGTCTGGATTATCGAGGTCTAAATCAATGTACTCTCAAGGACCGCTATCCGTTGCCCTTGATCTCAGACATCCTGGAGGCAGTAAGAGGCCCAGTTGTGTTCACCAAGCTGGATTTCAGGGGCGCCTATCATTTGATTTGTATCAGGGCAGGTGACGAGTGGAAGACAGCCTTTAGAACACCCTTTGGGCATTTTGAATACTTAGTCATGCCCTTTGGACTTGCTAATGCCCCAGCGGTGTTCCAACGTTTCATGGATCGAGTGTTCTCGGACATGCTGTTCCTTTTTGTGATTGTCTATCTGGACGATATTCTAATATTTTCGAAGGACCCTCTCAAGCACGAAGAACATGTGAAAGCAGTATTACAACGCTTACGCGAAAATAAACTCCTGGCGAAGCCCGAGAAATGCCTCTTCCATACTTCTACTGTTCGTTCACTACCTAGTGTTTGTCCTTACTCCCGATGGTATCGGTATGGATCAATCCAAGGTCAAGGCTATTTTATCCTGGCCTAGCCCCGCCTTGGTGAAACAGATACAATCCTTCCTGGGCTTGGCTAGTTTCTATAGGAAATTCATACCTTCCTTTTCCGAGATTGTCCAACCAATAATTGCCTTATTGAAAAAAGATGTTCCCTTTCATTGGACCATGGCCCAAGAGAAAGCCTTCCAACAGTTAAAGTCTGAATTTACACAAGCTCCCATTCTTGCTCAGCCTGATGTTAATTGACCATTCATAGTGGAGACAGACGCCTCCAATTACGCCATTGAAGCCATCCTAAAACAGCAATTCGAGGATAGCTTGGAACATCCCATCACCTACCTTTCTCGGACATTAACTCCTAGTGAAACCATTACTCCGTTCTAGAGAAAGAGCTGCTAGCCATCCCTCAAGCCTTCACAGAATGGTGTCATTTACTTCTAGGAGCCAAATTTCTGGTCCATGTCCGCACGGATCATCGAAACCTACAAGTATTGCAAGCCCTGGAATGTAGGAATAGTCGCCAAGCTCGGTGGGCCTTCTTTTTTTGCCCAACATCAGTTTCAGATTCACCATGTCCCTGGAACCCAACATGTAATAGCTGATGCACTCTCTCGTCATCCAGACTATGAACCTCCGGAGGATCGGACGTATCCCAAGATGTTTCCTCATACCATATTCGTAGCTCAAGCAAACAATCTCCTGGAAGAGATTTGTATGCAAACTCAGACTTCGGAGCTTTTGAAAGGAATTTCAGAAAGGAATCAATGGAACTTGAGAGTCAAGGACGGATACTTATTCAAAGATACCAATCTGGTCATTCCTACTCAAAAATTACAACAAAGAATAATAAATCTCTGCCATGATACTCTTCATTCCGGTCATCGTGGTATTTCCAACACCCTCCGTCTAATACAAAGACAATTTTGGTGGCCCAAGATGAAGACCGATGTACAACTGTATATTCAATCTTGCTCCGTCTGTAATCAGAATAAACATGATAACCAGAAACCAGCAGGTCTCTTATTACAGCCTACACCACCAACCAGACCTTGGGAAATCATTGCTACAGACTTCATTGTGGAATTGCCGCCTTCTAGAGGTTATACCACTATCATGGTCACCATTGATCTATTCACTCATATGGCTCACTTTACCCCTCTGTATAAATTACCATCCTCCTCAGAACTTGCTGGTATTTTCCTGGAACACGTCTTCCGACTGCATGGACTTCCTTCCAAGATAATATCGGACAGAGGACCCAGTATATATCTCAATTCTGGAAACACCTCTGCAGGATACTAGCGATGCAACGAGCTCTCTCCTCAGGATATTACCCCCAAACCAACAGTGTCACAGAATGAGTAAATCAAACCCTTGAACAATATCTTTGTTGTTTTTCTACCAAAGTCCAGGATGATTGGTCACTTTTAGTACCAGTAGCCGAATTCGCTTACAATAATTCGAATCATTTGGCTTTTAAGACCAGACCTTTTTTCTGCAGCCAAGGATTTCACCCTTCGGTCTTACCTTCTGTTCTTCCACACCCTACACCTGTTCCTACTGTCGATTCCTGGATTGAAACACTCATAAATGTGCAGAGAGAAGCCAAGGAACATCTCGAAAGAGCGCAAGTCCAAACCAAACACTATGCAGATTCAAGGAGAAGACCAGGGCCTTCATACTCCATTGGGGATAAAGTATGGCTATCCTCGAAACTTCTACCCCGACATCTCAGACCGAATAAGTTGGCTCCCCAGTATTATGGACCCTTCTCTACAAAAGAGATCATGAATCCTGTGGCCTTTCGACTCCAACTCCCAGATTCCTGGAAGAAGATACATCCAGTTTTTCACAAATCCCTGTTGAAGCCCTTCATCCAAACTACCCGGACTACTCTTAGACCTAGTCCTGTGCTTGTCAATGACCAGCTGGAATATGACATTTCTCGTATTTGTGATTCCCGATATAGACGAGGAAAACTTCAATACCTGGTGGAATGGAAAGGTTATCCACCCAGCGAACGTACCTGGGAACCTGTCTCAAATTTGAACTCCCCCAGATTGCTCAGAAGGTTCCACTGAATTCATCCAGGTAAACCCGGTGGAACGGGTTTTAGAAGGGGGCATATTGTCATGATTCGTTGATCACGCCCTTTCTGGTCTTCCTGGTCCCTGGCACATCGGGGGATACTCGCTGTAGTACACCCAACATGGCCGTATACACGGAATGCGGTCTATCGACCTTTACGTCCTATGCAGCACGTTCTATAAATTAGCCACTCCCCTGCGGTCCGTGCGTCTCAACGCTATCGATAGCTGTGGCCTGACCTGCTCCGTAGTTCGTTCTCCTGAACTGTGTTGCTTCCTGGTTCACGGACCTTCCTCCTTCTCCTTTCCTTCTACCTTCCTTGATCCTGTTTGTTCCGCGTTCCGCGCAGACCGAATCCTGGAATCCGAAGACGGCCGAGTGGGCTTGTACAAGACCCGAACTGCTCGGAAGAAAACCCAGACAAAGGACTCCGCAAAACAGAGAAAACAGCTGAGAAAAGGGGAAACCTGTGAAACCCTTCTGCAGTCTCTTCCTCCCCTCTTCCTTCCCAGGCCCTCTGCAATGCACTGGCCACACACTTTGCCACCAAAACTCTGGACATTTTTAACTCCCTTGCTACTCGCCCACCTAACCCATCCCTCACCCCTTGCCTGCCTTGGCTACTCCACCGCCACCTTCTGCCTTCTCCTCCTTCACCCTTGTCACACCTGAAGAAGTTACCAGAGTTGTCTGCTCTATGAAGGCTTCTTCCAAACAGGTTCCCCCTGCTCGTCCAGGATTTTCAAGGACAAAATTGGATCTCTTACCCCCGCACTCGCTGAGTTGTGCAACCACTCTTTTGCCACTGGTTCTTTCCTCTCCACCCTCAAGCACTCACTTGTGTGCCCACTATTGAAAAAGCCTTCAGCAGACCCTACCTGTCCATCCAACTACCACCCTATTTCAATCACACCCTTCCTGTGGAAACTGCTGGAGAAGCTGACCTTGCCTCAACTCAACTTGCACACTGAACTTGTCGGTGGTCTCCACGATTATCAATCTGGATTCCGAGCATCCGGAGGCACGGAAACTGCTCTTCTAAACACCCATGAAGAACTGTTCGCATCCCTGGACTCCAACTGCCAAGCTGTCCTCATTCTACTTTATCTCTCTTCTGCCATTGACACTGTCACCCATTCCATCCTCATACAAAGGCTCCACGATACCCTTGGTATCTCGGAACAGGCACTGGAATGGCTGACTTCTTTCCTAACGGACCGCTCTTCCCATGTCATCCTGGGCACCCTCTCATTTTCTACTTACTTCTACACCTGTGGTGTCCCCAAGGTATCTACCCTCTCCCCTGGCTCTTTAACATATACCTTGCTGAGGTGACACGCCTCAGCTCCTCCTTCTCCTCCAGCTTCCATTGTTATGCAGACAACACTCAACTCTTTTTCAGACTTCCTGCTGACTCACTCGCACCTTCCTTCATCCCTCACTGCCTGTTTGCCATCCAGGCTTGATGCTCTTCCAATGATCTCTGCCTCAATGCCAGCAGAAATAAGATCCTTCCGACTGGGTCCCCTGCACCCTCCTTCTTCCCTTCTCTCTGGCCTTGCACCTTGGGCTCTACATCTGCTCTTTCTTCTGCAGCCAGAAACCTTGGAGTCATCCTTGACTCCTCTTTATCATTCCTCCCTCACACTCAGGACATTGCCAAGAAGTCCAACTTCCAACTCTTCCTTCTCAAAGGAATTCTCCCATTTCTCACTTTCCCCAGAAGCTCAATGTTTCCCGACCCCTGGTTCTCTCTAGGTTTGACTATTGCAACAGCCTCCTCCTCAATCTGCCTTCTTCCACTCTGCAACCCCTTCAGCTAACCCAGAATGGAGCAGCGAGAGTTATCCTTGGCCTTAAGCCCAGGGACCACATCTCTCCAGTTCTAAAAAGTCACCACTGGCCCCGGTTGCTGCATGGATCAAAATAAAATCCCACTGCATCATCCACAAGGCTGTCTGCGTCCGGGGACCACACTATCTGCAACTCACTCTTACCAAATACTCTCCTTCTAAACCTTTACGCTCCTCTGGCACCAACTCTCTGAGTGTAAAGCATTTCACCAAACAGAGAGCAGGAGGCCCCTCACTTTACTCAGCTGGACCCCTCCTATGGAACAGCCTCACCCTCCCTCTGTGTATTGAGCAGGACCTTTTGAAGTTCTGAAAGCACCTCAAGACTCTCCTCTTTAGCTCCTCCTTCCCTTCTTCCTTCATCTGCTAATCCCACAGTTGCTGTGATTGATGTCTTGGACCCTTATGCATCCTCTGGGCCTCTGACAATTCTCCCCAATCACTCCAGCATCTGTCTTCCTCAACACTTGCCTTGGCACACCCTGCACACTGGAGATTCACACTTTCCACCCAACGCGGGTCATGAACGCATAGCACTTACCATACCGTGCACTTCATCTGTGGCTCACCCTCGAGCATGGACACCACAGCACCTACCCCACTGCCCACTTCCTTCCTGCTCTTACACATTCTAAAAACTCACAAGGCATAGCAGGTTTGGCGTTCCCTTCCCCCTCTGTATTATCTTTTATGTAATTGTACTATTATCCCATGTTCCCTACCTGCTGCCCTGTGGGAGCTTTGAAACAGAATGTATTTCCTTTATAAGCGACTAACAAGCAAAAAATAAATAAATAAATAAATAATGCCATGCCATGGGAAATAAATATATCCAGACTGACTGCACCAATGTAGGCTATTATAGCCATTTAATAACACCCATCAGGCAGTTTTTTCCCTTGATGCTCAGTAAAAATGCCACGCCACAGTAAAAGAAATATATACCCAGACTGGCTGCACCAATGTAGCTCAGTCTAAACATACAACATGCATCATATTTGCTTTCCCCTGAGGCTTAGTAAAAAAATGTCAGACATACATACGTTGCATTAAGGAAGCAAAGGTGATCCATAGGATCTATAGGAGTAAATTAAAAGATTTAAGAGTAAGGATACATCAGAAAGGGAAGAGAATGCTAACGGCCATAGTGGGTAAATCAGATAAATGATACATGGGAAATAGAGATCACAAGCTGTACTACAAGTAGTCCCAGTTCTGTAGAAGCTTTGGGTGACCCACTTTACACAGCTATATAGCCCTGGTCTGTTGCACCGCACCTTTGAGGGTGTGGTAGGTTCTTGGGATTTGTAGTTTGCCCCAGAGGACATTGAGAATTTAACATTGAAGCTCAGTATCTCGAGGGCTTCAGGAAGCAGTGGGCTCCGTAATGCAGTCCTCAAGTCCAATCCTACCTTCTGGGCTTCTCTATTGTATGGTGTAATTAAATCTGCTCTGGCTACCCAAAGATTCCCAGAATCCTGGCACACTGATACCATTGTTCCCATCTTCAAAAAAGGTGACAGAGTCCCTTAAACTATAGGCCCACAGCCCTCTTAGACTTTGATTCTAAAATCTTGGCTTCCCTTGTTCAGAGATCTCTCTATGGGCAGAGAAAGCAGGTATCTCGAAACTTATCAAAATGGTTTCCGGAAACGGGTTGGCACTACAACAGCAGGCTTCCTTATTGATCACTTGCAGCAGAGGGTGTGGGAAAGGCGAGTGCCAGACATCTATGCTGTCTCCATCAATCTATCAATGGCATTTGATATGATCGAGAGAAACCTGCTCTGCAACAAACTTAAGAAATGGGGTGTCCCCAATAATCTTCTAGCCATTCTGATAAACCTGCACTCTGACACAACTCTGCGTGTTAGACTAATCCAGGCGGGAAATACTTCTGCAAACATTAGTACATCTAATAGACTTCGCCAAGGCTGCGATTTGACGACATTCCCATTTAACACCTACTTACCAGACATTGCAAAGGACTGGCTCAAGCAGCATTAATTTCCCCCTCAGTGCTTGGGTGCAGGTTGAGTTCGATCACTTATGCAGACGGGCATCCTGCTGTTGGGCCACACAGAGGTCGGCATCCGGTGTATTCTGATGGCTTTTGGCAGGTATGCCTTGAAAAACGCACAAGGATTAGTTTGACCAAAACCAAAATGGTGGTCTTTCATGCTGGTTGAAGAAAGCTGTCCGCGAGTTGGATGCTGGCCTCTCAGAAAATGCCTCTGGAACCCCAAATGTGTCGGGAGGTGCAAGTGCACCCCCTATGCATATTCAAGCCTGCAGTACCCTAGCCTACATCCCCAATGGGGTGTGTAAGGCTGAAGAAGTAAAATGCCCCTGGCCTTGCATGGTCCATTGGTCATGTGAACCGTAGCCTGCCAAATCGAAATCCTGTTTCCCTTTCACAGTTAAAGTCAGCTCAGGAGTGCTCGCTCAGCTGCTCGCTGTGGCTACGGGAACACTCAGTGTTTTCATTGTTCTGGCTTGGCTCGTTCACAATCAGTGGTGGGTCAATGCACCCATTATAAACGAGTTGCCCCTGACTGTGAGCTATCAGACAAGCATCCGTACAACAGTGGTACTGTGAAATGAGCATAAAGGAAATGTCCAATCAATGTTCTATAGAATATAACAGATGTTAATCAAACTAAAAATACAGTTATATATTTTTTTTAACGAATAACCCACCCCTGTATAGAAAGCCACTACATATGAAGACTTTTGAATGAAAGAGGGCACTCTGGGTCTGTGGACATATGTAGACAGGCAATACTTTCTGTAGCAATGTTTCTTTAAGGAGGTATGGAATGGAGCCTGAAATTGTCACTACAGCCTTTATAATCAGTCTGACAGAACCACTGTGAATTCCTTTATCTTCTTCTTGGGTGACTCGACAGCATCGAACTTGGCTTCTTAGCACGTTTCTGATGGGCTGAAATGGCATTGAGTTGGTTGAGTCAGGTGCTCCCAATGGATCGAGTCAGCATCAAGGGAGTCAAGTCTGTTTTACTGGGTCGAGCAATGCCATGCGGTCTTGTAGCAGTGATTGGCACAAATCGGTTGAAGAACAGGCAGGTGTTCATCGAGTTGGCGGCAGTTGGGCAAAGTCCAGGCGAGGCGATGTGCTTCCACTGTGGCAAACATCTTGAAGATGGCTAGAGGACAGGCAGGAAATACTTGAGTCGGTGGCTTGACACCTCACAACAGTTCGGAAAAGGTGAATGTCAAAGGTTTCTCCAGGGGCATGGGGCAGCTTGGAAGCAACACCCATGCAGTCAAGTTTGCTTAAAAGCTGTTTTAGGCAGGAATGGAAACAGAGCCCAGAGCTCTTCCCTGGCTTCTTGGTTGTTGAAGGGTCCCCATTCAGGGTCTCTGGGGGAAAGGTTAGTTCTTATTTTGCTCTTCTTAGCCTGGAAGACAGCCGGAGAGCACTTACAGGGGCTGCCACCTTTAGTGAGCACAATCCCAGTTACCAATGTTCAGGCAGCAGGCAGGCATTATCCAAACAGCAGGTAATCACAAATGGTCCTCTTGGAGACGTTGCCTTCACCTCTAGGACAGAGGAATTTGACAAGACAGTGCTCCAATGGAGATCCAGGTGAAACCTTCTTCTGATGTACAAGGATAATTTGACTTAAGGGGGGGTCACACCTCCTTATGTACTTAATTTGTAATGGCGGATTGGCCCATTTTAAGGCTTCTGCTAGGGTCCAATCCTGACAGCTGTAACACGTGTCTTTTCCTGGTGATGTCAGTCCCAGAGTGCTTAGTCTGCAGGAAGTTGTGAGGGAGCAAAGGAAGTTTGAGTGGCATATGAAACCCAAGATGGTAGGAACCCTTTCTTGGCTGCAACTACTCTGTGACCTTCTCTAACTCCTCCCTCTCTGGTGTTGACTTACATCACAGAGACTCCGCCAATGACCACCAGCCTTGTTTACTCTCTTCATTGTCCTCTAAGGGCTTGCCTTTGGAGTACTATTTCCCAGCTAATCCTCTGGGGTGTATTCTGTCTATTGTCCCAGAGAGAATAAAGGGGTATTTTTAGGGCTGGACTCAAATAGTTTATTTTGCGTGAAACTCAGCCCCAGACACGCGTACCTAAACTCTGACCATTGAATGAGTCACTAGAAATCAGGTTGACAAAATTACTTCAAGTATATTTGTATATTCCCATAGACCATCATATCAAACCAGATAACGTTTAAATGCATTTCATTCATTTCAAGTTTATTTCGGGAAAACAAATCAGCATACAAACATCACAGTAATAATGTAGAATCAGCAAACAATTGCAAATTATGCTTCCCAGTAAGAAATTACTTACGTATCCAGTTCAATTCTTACAATAAATGCGTGAAGCGCATCAAAGCAAACAAACAAACAATTGACAAATGCAAAAATAAGGAATAAAATCTTTAAAATGATTCATCGTGTCACCTCAGGGGCAGTAACAGAAAATTACCTAATGGCTGTGAAAATATATGTTTTCTTTTGTACCAGCGCGCTTTACAAACATTAAAAGTGCCCATGTCACTTTAAGTGGGTTTTCCCACAATAAGTAAACTAATGCTGGGCAATATTGTAAAATGTTTGTTTCTGCTGGTGCAGGTATTAGAGTCCCCTTTCTTATGTTTGTGTAGACAGGGCAAAAAAATACAAACCTTGCCAAGTCCTTTGTAAGCGCAGAACATAGCTGGCAAGATCTGTCCATATCATTATGGTCTGACCATGTCGCAGTAATAGCTCTGAGCGCCAAGCAGTAGAATCTGGCCCTTGTCGTTGCCATTCGCTGGCTTGGGTTGGAAGCCCAGAGTAAGCATTTTTGTGTACGGCTAGCAATCATAATTACCAACCTTCTGTTGGATCATTTTGGGAGCTCCATTTGCTTGCTTCTATCCTTGATTGCTGCTACCAATTTCTTTTTTGAAAGTGCCTGCCATGGTGCTGTTTAAGGTATGTTGTGCTCCTAAAAAGTGCAGAGCATTTATTTCCGGTGAATTATTTTTTTAGCTTTAACCAATGGGATGTTTAATGATTTGTCCCGTGTTATTAAGAAATCAATGAGTTCCTGAGTTAGGGTTTCCTTGTGGGGTTTTTTCATACGCAGCCAATACAGAGCAGGTTCCACTGACAACAGATCATTAATATGAAAACAACCCAGTTCCATATGAGTGCCAACGCATAAGCCCTAAAACATATTCAAAAAGTCATTTTCTATCACCTGATTTTCATTGGTCTTTGGCATAGCCCTAGAGTGATATGCCATATTTAGACACTGCACCCACTTTGGACTGATAAACTTTTAAAACCAGATCCAGCGGCTTTGTATTTGACATTTACATACATCGGCATACTGCCCCGAGGGCCTGTTTGAACCTCAAAGCCTGTTTAGATATGTGAGAAGCTTTTCAGGATTTGTTCCCATTCCTGCCACTTGGGGGCCAGATTTGGGGTTTGTTCTCTGCTGGACTTTCCTTCTGAACCTCATGCAACAGTGCTGTTGTGAATTAGGAGTGCTAAATTCTTATTTTCCATGTTACTTCCCTTCCGGATCCATTCCCGGTTTTTGGCAGCCAACCTGCTGCTTTAATCAAAAGACTATGCTTCTGGCCCACTGCTTCATCTCCACCTTTGCAGTACACCGTTGGGTGGAGGATAAGCAGCAGCTGTGGCATGCAGGTGCAGCAAGCAGCACACCTGAGGGGTGTGCTCGTTAACCAGCTTTAAAAGCATCTGTCTGCCTCAGTCTAGCCCTGGTCATTGATGCAGTGTTGATGCCTGTGACTAGCCCCTTGTTCCTGGTGCTCCACTTAGTGTCTAGTTTCTATTTTATTGTTCGGTTGTACCCAGATTTCAAAATGAGTGTGCTTATTAGTAATTTCTGCTTTCTGGATTTCCTTTCTGTCTTCATCTGTTTTGCAGTCAGCACTTCCCAGTGCTTTCCTTTTTCTGTGCAGCCCAGTTTGTCTGTGTTCTTTGTTCCTTTGACTTTGCCCTATTCTGCAGTGAAACCTTGATCCTCTAGTCTTCACTCCTTTTCAGATTTAGTATTTTGCCTTTTCTTCCCGGAGTGGCCGGGGAGGGGGGGGTTTTGCCCTTGTAATTTCTTTTTTTCTGCTCCTGTTCCTTTACTTTCTCTTAGAGTCTATTCCAGGTTTTCCCTTGCACTTCTACCTTTGTTCCCTATTGATTATTAGATGTTGTGTGTGCGTGCTGTTGTGGCCAGCTCCTGTGTGAATTCCTATGTTTTCCCCGCTATTCTGTAATCACTGTTCCTTCTTGTCCCCTTTCAGGAGTCTTCTGTATTAAGTTATCCGCCCTTTGCTCTTATAGCCTTTCTGGGTCCCTGTTTGATTAACAGGGTTCGTGGGGGTGGCTGACATTTCAAGTGGTATTTCTCATCCTCGTGAGTATTGTCTTTAAGTTACCATAAACACTTGTGTATAGGCACATTATAAATGCCATATCCTATCATATCACACCATCAAGGGAGTTAGCTCACAGATCCTGTCTTTGCTTGCCCTGTATGTGGGCTTAACGCTGACAGCATCTGTAACAGCAATTGTGGTGAAGGAGGTTGCTGACTTTCTTCGTAATCATAAGGAGTTTCTTAGCACTCACCCCACATCCCTTTTAATATATTTGTATTTTCATCACGCTCACTTGAACGTCCTGGGTTTTACTGTACATGTGTCTTGCTTCCTGAGTGCATGTTGTTTGACTCAAAGCTATTCACTGTGTGATCTTGTGCACACTTCCCTTGCCATATTCACTGCCTTTGACCTCTCATGACAAAGCTGGCATAAAGGTTGAAGAAAAATAGACTCCCAGGTAATCGGATTATTTAACCACTGGTATTACCAGGCCATTATTGAACATTGCCGGAAACTTGGGAGCTCTTCTGTTTCTATGACAAACCATGGTCCCTCTCTTTACAGCGTTGACGATTTATATGTATTTATTAATCTGCCAGCCAGTCTTGGGGTACACCATCTTGTATATAATTTGGACCAGGGTTGTCCATTGTCGAGGGAGGCCTGTGGCTTTTGGAACTTTGGGCTCCAGCCTGCTGTCGCAGAAACGCACATTTCAATTTGTAACTTCCATTTTGCCAAACCACAAGCCAGCTTCTAGGGGTTTCAATGGACAGGCTCAGCAGCGTTACACTATACATTTCAGCATGGAGCAATATGAGGTTTCATTAGTAGTCCCCACTTTCTGACATAGAATTACCAGCATCATTTTGTGTAAAAAATAAAAAGCTCAGGCTAGTCCTCACAGATGGCATTGATTCACAACTAGTCAAATATAAATCCATTGCAAAGTATTTTGCATTGCCTACAGAGCCCAGCAGGGCTGTGGAGCTGAATTAATCAAAGAAAAGATCACATGATATCAAATGAGTAGAATGCAGAGCTCCAGTAACAATGTAATTTTACAAACTATGTGCTATGCCATGGAGAGATATAGGGTACTGGCCTTCTCTAACATTGTGACCACACTCCGGAACTCCAGATTCTCTTTACACTCAAGAAAACGCTAAAGATTCTGGCTTTTCCAAACACCTAACTAGCCATGGCCCTATCCTGGCAGGTTGTAACTTCGACCCCTGATAATGTGATTTGCTTCTTGGTGTTCCACAGTGGGCTTTCCCCAGGCATCTGACTGAATTTTGCATGCACTGTGATTTTGCATTCTGGTGTCTGCTGCAAAGTGTGTTATGCGACTATTCTTCTCCCGGAGGTCACAGAATAGAAAAAAAAAACAATTAGAACTTACCAAGAAAAACTATTTCTTATATAATGAATTAAAGTAATGAGAGTTTTATTTATTATTTATTTGAGTATTTAAGGAAAGCACGCCTTCATCTGAAATGTTTAGCTAGAAGTGAGCCCCTGTAACCTTATCTGCTTGTTATCACTATTTTATCACCTTTATGTGTATCTGAACCTCATGTTGAAATTGTCCATCTTACCTCTGTCTGAGGATTGGTTGTTTGGCATATTTTTTATGAGTTGTGTAGAGTAGCAGGTGGATGCCTTTTCCCTAGCACCCGCCCCCTCACCACCATCTGGTTTTAGGCTGGGTCGGGGGACAGAGAGTGTCCTGGTCTTGGTTCTTGATGATATGGCCAGGCTGTTTGACACTGGTGGGCTGGGTGCCCTTATTTTATTAGACCTATCAGCGGCTTTTGACACCATCGACCACCCCATCCTACTTAACTGCCTGGCCCAAGTCGGAATCTTGGGACAGGGTCCCACCTGGTTCACCTCATTCGTGGCTGAGAGAACTCCGACTCTTTCACTTTCTCCGTTCCTTTCTTCTATTTTTCCAATTCTTTGCAGTGTCCCTCTGGGCTCTGCCTTGTCCCCTATTCTCTTCAATATTTACATCTGGCCCCTTGTATACCTTATCTGCTCCTTCGGCATCAGGTGCTATTTGTATGCCGACGAAACTCAGATTCTGATCCGTTTGATCAGGCTGAGATGCCGTCGTGCCTGCGGAGGTGCCTGGCGTCCGTTTGAGAGTAGATGAATGGCAACTGGCTGAAGTTGAATGGGTACAAGACAGAGGTGCAGGTGGTGGATTCTGCTCCCGATCCTTCAATTTGGGTATCCCCCCTTTGGCCTTCTTCTCTGGGTCCCTTGCCTGTTCCAGGCGATAAGGTGAGGAATTTAGGGGTAATTGTCTCAGCCACACTCTGTACGGAGTCACAGTTTGCCGCTGTCTGTAAAGCAGGGCATTTACATCTTAAAATCTTGAGGAATATTCTTCCTCTGTTGCCCTTGCATTTACATTCTCCGGTAGTAGCTGCCCTTGTGCTCAGTCGTCTAGATTATTGAAATTCTCTGTATCTGTTACAGCCTAAGGGACTCATACAGAGGCTTCGACGTTTGCAAAATATGGCTGCTCGGGTTGCTACTTGCTCCCCTTATGGTGCCCATATATCTCCTGTGCTACGTTCCCTCCACTGGTTGCCTGTTGCCCAGCGCATTGCTTTTAAAGCACTCTGCCTGGTACACCGTGCCTTGCATGGCCAAGGTGCGGACTATCTTTGTGAAAGGTTTTGCCGCTATCTTCCTATGCGGACTCTGCACTCTGTTACACCTGGCCTGCTTGTTGTTCCTCTGTTTGGATGCTCTCGTTGTGGTGGCTGTGCCCTTTTGGGTTGCTGCAGCTCGGCTTTCGAAAAGTCTTCCTTTGTTTCTGAAAAACACAGGAAATCACTTTGCCCTTAGAAAGGCATTGAAAAACGTATCTGTTCTAGGATTATGACTATATGAATGCTGCTCTCTTTCCTGATCTCAGCGCCATGATACCATGATACCTTTGTGTGAACGAGCGCTTAACAAATGGCCCCAACATTGCATAACATAACATATTGGAACAGCAGGAGAAGAGCTAGATGTGGGACCCCATGTGTTGTCCCTATACTACATCGAGTGTATGAGAGATTATATGCACTCAGGCAACCATACCGAATGTACCCTTGTACTGAAAGAGTGGAAGGATGTCAGCATGCACCATTGGACATCATGGAGCGCTCAGTGAAATCTGATGAGGGCAGAGTGATGCAATGAAGAAGATATACAAGGACATACTGAAACAATATGGAAATACTTAACAGTAACAATGTTACTGAAGTGACGAAAGAAACATGAACAAAATGATAAAGTAATCATATACACAAATAAGATAAAGTTACTTGCTGACCAATAAGTGTAGATACGCAGTAACCCACGGTTGATGAGACATATTGAAGCTTGCTAGAGAGGAACATATAACGTGGTGAGGAAGGCCATGATAGGAAGATGGACGTCGGCTCGTGTTCAGACTCAATCAAGCTACCTCAGAGAGAGAGTAGGGATGCAGAGTCAAGAGACGTTGGAGAAATAGAAGAAGGAATCTATGTTGACCTGGGATAAAAGGTGCTATTTTAAGGAATAATTGCAAGGCACAAGGGGAGGCAGACAGATAAGCTATGTACGTAAAACAGATTTCTCTTAGATTAAAAAAGAAGAAAACATTTGCAAGAACCAAGTATTGGACAATTAACAATGGATGAGGTCTATACAAGATGGAGTGAGTAAATCCCTAAAGGCCAAGAGGAGCAAGAACACCCAGTATAAGTAAACCAAATAACAGCAAATAGGAGGTCGAAATGGGCACATTTGCATTCTACTCACACATGATTCAGAAGTCAAAAACAAGGGCTATTCATTAAGCTTCAGATGAAGATAGTGATGTGCTTACACTCCCTCAAATGTCCCAGAACCGAGAGAAGACTACAAGGTCAACTTCAGATAGGAAACTTTGGCGTATGGCAGGATTGATGAGAGATGATGGATTAATTGGGAAAGTGGGGAACAATCTGACGTGACTCAAGCATCTGGGTTTTGTTTTTCTTACGTGCTGCAAACGAGCCGAAAGTGCAAGGTTGGGTGAGAATGCCAACCAATCAGAAAGTCTATGGGGCAAAATGCTATACAATGTTGCACAGATCAATCGGCTGCCATTTGATCTGCTATAATCAGTATTATATGTATTTAGAGGTAGTTCAAGGCATGCCTTTTAGATAAGGGGCAGCCAATTAAGTACTAAACTCGATGTATTTCATATGTACACTTGTTCCCTTAAGCAATCCTTCCCTTCAATAGGTTTGACTTCATAGATGTCATACTGTGAGTGTGAGAGCATCAGTCCATTGTTCACCAGTTTGCCCTACTTAAATTGAGAATAGAGTAATATTTTTCCATAGTTTCTGAGTCTGTCCAGTTATTTGGTCTAAGGTCTTTATTGGTAATTCCATCTAGCACACGAGACGATTCAAGGTGCTAGAGCACAGTTGTGTACTACTAAAAGACAATTTCTCTTTTATAGGATTGATTATAATGGCATGGTGTATGAATATTGCATGTGGTTTAATGGAGAAATCCAAATTAATAAAGATACTACTACCAACCTGTAATGTGTCCAAACCTTACCCCAATAACACTCTTCACTTCTAAACTCAAACACACAATACAGAGACCTACTAAGCAAATAAGGTTAGTTAATATCCCTCCAAACACACTTCAAACAGCAGATCACTACTAGTGTGGCCCAACTATAAAGAGAATGGTTCCAGAGGACACTTTAGAGGTGATGGTGAAGGTGAATCATAAATAGCCTTTGGAGTGCACAATTCACTACAGCTTCAACCACACCTCACTTATCCCCCATTCCCACTGGTTAGGTGATATTAATGACAAAGGCATTACAAAGCACCAACAAAAAAAGAAACACTGTATGATTAGCAATACAGAGTATGGACCTGTTAGTTGTAATCTGGGCCCAAAAAATGTACTCGCCCCACTACCTGGCAACTGACAATAAAAGAGGCGACAGAGGATGGAAATATGTTACATGCTTGTTTTGCACCCCTAAAATACATAAATTTCCTCTCAGTGCAACACTCAGGATTGGAGAGTTCCTTATCTACTGGCCAACCCATTTTAGATATCATATGCACTTGCATCACTTTTCTTTCATAACATAAGTTAGCAGTAGACCGAGTTAATGTGGATTCCCATTGATTGGTACAGGCTATGCTCAACCTTGTACTGACCAAGTGTGAAGTATATTTTGTTATAATAAGGATATAGAAATCAGTGTGGCACTTATAATTTGCAATTAAATACTAGCTCTTGTTATCTCAATGTCATGTCTCCGAATGAAAGGCTACTCTGTGAGTCATCTCCTTCCTCTGTCTAGTTGAGTAGGTGTACTTATATTAGTTGTCACTTTACCAAACTGCAGTCTTACATGTGCGTTTCCTTCAGACCATGGTTTAAATTGGGATATCAATATTTTTCAAAATGTTGCTACCGCTGAATGCACAGCTCATCTGTCTATATCCATCCTTATGTCAACTATGCAGTTTATTTTCCCTTCTTTGTCCATGGACATAAAGGGCCTTGTCTGCCTTACACTGAAGCTCATTAAATGTAACTATAGCACACTGGCCAGTTTGAAAACAATTACCCTGAGCTTCTGCTGTACTTATCTGACACTTTGGCCTTCTAATTCCATTCTCCTGAGCTATGCGTGGTTACTCCAGGCTTGTTTCAAGTGTTTTTTTTCCTGGCCTATTTGAGTGTTTTGGGGCCTAACTAGATTTGTAAAGCCTGCTTTTCAGTTGTACTGCTTTTAAAAATGGAATTTTCATGCTAGCAATTTCATGCTAGCAATTTTCATGCTAGCAATTTCATGAAAGCAATTTCACTGCTGTATTTTACTGTGATGTAAATGTATTTTCTGCCATGCATGGATTCCCTGTAAGTGTATGCAGCATCTTGCCCCTATCATATTGAAACTTTCCCTTTACCAATAAAGTGAGACCCTGTCTATTGTAGGCTGGATTCATAGCTCCTCTGTGAATGTTTAGCACACTGTGTGTTTCTGGTTTTATCTCATTTTAATTCTACACTAATGTCATTTAGCAAACTAAGTCTTATGGCAGTCAACATATGCATTTCCTGTTTAAATGTAAGTTTGTGGATTCTGCTTTCAGCGCATGTGTAATTTTTATATCTCAGGAATAGAGTAAGGCTGTTTCAGCTTTTATCTCGGTTCACCTCGGTACTGGTAAGTACTGGGGGTAAACGCTGGTACTGACAGATTCATCTGCACACTTACATTCCCCTCTCCAGTTGAGTCATTGACCACTCCTTCATTTTTTCTCATTGCATTATAGCCATCCTTAGGCAGCCATACTTTGGTGACGCCGCTCAAGCTACCTCCTTCTGCTGCATATTCTTTTGGACTGCATGTCATAAACCAGCACTCACCATTCTTGTCACACTTCATCCAGTGTTCAGTGTAGTTGTGGGTATCTTCTGGAAATGTAAATAAAGCCCCATGCAATCCAACTGGATAACCCAATGGGTGCATGTGACCATAATCTTCATCATTAGTTTGAGTATAGTGATGTACACATCATCGAAGCCAAAGCAAAACACTATAATCTTCGCATTGACAAAGCTAAATCCTCACCCAATTAACTATTTAAGATTCTTAAGGAATTTGAAAATCACTCCTCACCATTTCCTCCTATTTTAAAAGACTGCACTTGCTGCCAGACAATTCAAGACAAATTCCTGACTAAAACGTCTGTTCACCAACTGAATATTGCCAATCAACGTAGCCAATTTGTGACTGAAAAAAAGCAGATCAGTTCTAATATCAGAACATCTGTTGCCCCTAGCTCATCAGCCCCCAAATTTGAATTCCAACAATGCACTTAGGCAGAAATCCACAATATCATCATGAGCCTTAAATCTACAACATGTGCAGGGTACCCCTGTCCTACTAACATCTTAAAGGACTTGCTGGATGTCCTCACGCCGTGGATCACTAGGATGATTAACATGTCCTTCAGGGTTGGTGTAGTACCTGCCTCCCTGAAGGATGCCTGGATAACCCCCTCTGACCAACAAGAAGTGTACCATATCTACTGAAAAGTTTGGACAGAGTTGCCTATCTGCAACTACAAAGCTTTGTGGCAGAGAATAAACTCCTGGGTATTCATCAATTAGGTTTCAGAGCCCATCTGTCACGGATGGCACTCTGTTAAGGGAGGCAAAGGACACCCAGGAAGGGTTTTGGGTGGTTGTGCCGAAGTAAGGTGGACAAATAAGTACACACACAGCTGAAAGTAATGAGAACCAAGAGTAGGCAAGTGTAGAAAGGAATAAGGTACAACAGAATGGATTCCCTCTAGGGGTGGATGCAGATATAGGAAAAGAGTATTCCACAGACCTTAGGAAAAACTCTAACCTTCTGCACAGTTTGCTATAACAGAGGCCCACGCTGTTTGCTCATGGCTTGGAACAACAGCTATGGGTGTCTGTAACGTAGAAACGAGACAAGGGAACGGGCAGAGGTTGCCTGATGGAAACCAACAGACAAGCTCTGTACAAAAGGGTCTACAAACAGTACAAGAGAAGATACTTACAGACACATCCAGGAAAAGGAAATTGATAGCAAACTAGCAGAAGGAAATGAAGGGAAAGTTGTATAACAGGATTGGATAGCAGAGGACGGTATGGAACAAGGTTGAGAGCTCAGAGGAGCAGGAAAGCAATGAGCAAGCCCATAGGAGCAGGGCTGTAAGGTAGGGAGCCCAGAGGGAAAGGGCTTAGGGCAGCGGAGTAAAGCGGGCTGCACGGCAAGGAGCCCAGAAGGGCCGGCCAGCAAGGAGTGAGCCCTGGGGAGCAGGGCCGCTGACCGTAGAAGGCTGCAGAGGACTGTAGAGGGCTGCTAGGCTGAGAACCCAGCTGACAAAGGCTGTAGGTAGCAAGCAGCGGAGCGTGATCGGCTGCAAGGTAGGAAGCCCCGAGGACAAGGGCTGTTGGCACAGGAGAGAAGCAGGCTGCGCGGCAAGGAGCCAGAAGGACCGGGCAGCCAGGAGTAAGTCCAGAGGAGCAGGGCCGATGACTGTAGCAGGCTGCAGAAGACTGTAGAGGACTGCTAGGTTGGTAGCCCAGCAGACAAAGGCTGAAGGTAAGGTATAAGGCAGCGGAGCGTGATCGGTTGCAAGGCAGGAGCCTGGAAGACACAGGCCGAAGGTAGCAGCAGAGCCTGATCGGCTGCAAGGCAGAAGCCTGGAAGGCAAGGGCAGAAGGTAGCAGCTGAGCGTGATCGGCTGCAAGACAGGAGCCCGGTAGGGCAAAGGTGGAGGCTGGAAAGCAGCAGAGCGTGATCGGCTGCAATGCAGAGAACCCGGCAGGGCACTGGATCCAAAGCAGGAGTAAGGAGGAACCGCATACAAAGATCCGTAGCTCGAAGCAAAAAGGTGTTGGAAGGACTCTTAATGCAAGAGACTGAGCCCCTGCAGGCAGCAGCTTTTATACCGCCCTGCCCAGCACAGAGGCAGGCTAATTGGCCGCACCTGGATCAGCACACCTGCATACAATCTGCCTCCTCCCTCTCTGTTCCTGAGCTGGTGGGAGCAGAGCTGATCCCTAGGGCTTCTGGGGATTGTAGTTCCGATGATGACAAATAGGAATAGCCAGGAATAGATGGTTATAGCCAAGTGCATTGTGCTAAGTGTAGTTTGTTGGAAAAAATAGAAGAGCACCAAAGTCTCGCAAATGGGAAATAAGGTCCATATTGATCGCCAATGTATGCGCCCATGGTGCAGGCATGACAGTATGCCCCTCTCCAGGCTCCCTGAAGGTCGAACAACAAGAAGAATGTCTGTCACATTGTGAAAGAGTCTTATTCCAAAAAGGCACATCATGAGGCACCAAAAACTGTTTAAGGTTGCTAGGTGGGAGTCTTGAAGGACAGAGACAGTATCAATGTTCTGAAACTTTGAGGTAGAATTCAGAAAAGACAAAGTCTTTGGATCACAAAACCCAACAGTGTGTTCATGGACAGAAGAACTGTGAAAGACTGCTGCAGGCTCCATGGCAAATCTTGCTTTGAAAGGCAACAGTAAGGTGTTGAAATATAGGGCCAGAGGTACAGCAGAGTTTGTTGCTCTAGGAAGGTTTTCCAAGGCATCAGAAGCAGCAATGGCAAAGTCAAGATTAGCCGCAAAAATTTCAGGAGTCACAGTGGCGGTTCTCCATGATTAGCAGGAAGTTCAGAAACCACCGCAGCAGGGAGATCATGAATGGCTGTAGATAGTTCCGATGCTGTAGCAACTGGGAGTGTGGGTGCCATAGAAGAACCAGCGGGCAGTGATGCACCTGAGACTGATAGAGTTGAGTCTGGTAGTTTTAGTGCTGCAGAGGCACCAGCAGGAACAACCGGAGCTGTAGTCCTAAAAGAAAAGTTGTTATCTGACTTAGCAACAGGTTCTGTCCTTGCAGGCAGAGAGGAAGGGGGTGCTTCTACTGCAGAAAGAGTGATGTGAGATGCTGCAACAGTAGCAGATTTATAAGTATTAGCAGGAGGAGCATCAGAGATTGGGCTAGCAGACACGGTAACAGGCAGTATGACAGATGTGGGGTCAGGATAGGGTAGGCGTTCTGAAGGCTGATCTTCAAAGTCTGGCGTGTTCAGATTGCTAAGTGGGTCTGGGGTATAAAAACCCTTAGAAGCAGAGTACATTTCTGATTTGATCACTTCAGAAGAGGCTGTAAGTATGAGTAAAGGACAGTAGTCAGAGGTAAGAGCGGAACAATCCTTTGACTCAGAAGGATATCTAATCAGAAGATTACACTTGTCTTGTGGTGTAATGGCAGTGTGAGTGATTTGGCCCACCGAAGGAGTTAATTCTTTACTGTCTGTACAACAACCTGAGTTACTGTGGCTGGAAAGTGAAAGAGCTGTGTCAGACTTTAGAAGGGATGCATATGCTAAATTTAGGTCTTCCATCTGCTTGGTATAAGTCAGTATTATTTTCTGCGTGGCAATTCCAGGCCTTATCATGTCGATCTTTAAAGACAGAATATCGGGTGTAGGACATAGTGTCAGAAGGTCTGGAATATTGTGTCCCTTCATTAAATTTTTACTATGCAAATAAACAAAGTCATCATAGAGATCTTCGGTCTGTCTTTTAAGGCATAGGAGTTGTTCTTGAAGCAGGTATGTTTCTTTAGCCTGATCTAAAGCTTCAGAATCTGGTGTAGCAGAAAATTCGGTTGTAGCAATAGGAAGACTGACCTTAAGGTTATTATGGTTAGTAGATACTGGGGAAGTATTAAGACAACCGATGGTCAGTATTGGTCTATTGTACACAGGACCAGGTGGACTAACCTCAGGATACTTAATACCGTGTCCTATCAAATGAGGGTTTCCAGCAGTCTGGGGAGCTTGCCAAGCTGATCTTGAACATATCACTGTAGCAACAGCGTACTCTGGTTTAGAGTCTCCCACAATGAGTGCTATATCCTTGGCTGTAGCAGTGTTAGATGAAATGTCAGAAGATGCAGGAGTGTTTTATTTGATGTCTTTAGGGAAACTATAGATTTTTGCAAAGGTTTCTTAACCCGAAAGGAAAGCATCCTTGGATTGTGCGTGCCTTTCCTGCCTAAGGAACAAGAAATTCTTTGCTCTTGCATTCTGTCACGGATGGCACTCTGTTAAGAGAGGCACAGGACACCCAGGAAGGGTTTTGGGTGGTTGCGCCGAAGTAAGGTGGACAGATAAGTACACACACAGCTGAAAGTAATGAGAACGAAGAGTAGGCAAGTGTAGCAAGGAATAAGGTACAACAGAATGGATTCCCTCTAGGGGTGTATGCAGATATAGGAAAAGAGTATTCCACAGACCTTAGGAAAAACTCTAGCCTTCTGCACAGTTTGCTATAACAGAGGCCCACGCTGTTTGCTCATGGCTTAGAACAACAGCTATGGGTGTCTGTAACGTAGAAACGAGACAAGGGAAGGGGCAGAGGTTGCCTGATGGAAACCAACAGACAAGCTCTGTACAAAAGGGTCTACAAACAGTACAAGAGAAGATACTTACAGACAAATCCAGGAAAAGAAAGTTAATAGCAAACTAGGAGAAGGAAATGAAGGGAAAGTTGTATAACAGGATTGGATAGCAGAGGACGGTATGGAACAAGGTTGAGAGCTCAGAGGAGCAGGAAAGCAATGAGCAAGCCCACAGGAGCAGGGCTGTAAGGTAGTGAGTCCAGAGGGAAAGGGCTTAGGGCAGCGGAGTAAAGCGGGCTGCATGGCAAGGAGCCCAGAAGGGCCGGGCAGCAAGGAGTGAGCCCTGGGGGGCAGGGCCGCTGACCGTAGAAGGCTGCAGAGGACTGTAGAGGGCTGCTAGCCTGAGAACCCAGCTGGCAAAGGCTGTAGGTAGCAAGCAGCGGAGCGTGATCGGCTACAAGGTAGGAAGCCCCGAGGACAAGGGCTGTTGGCAGCGAAGAGAAGCAGGCTGCGCGGCAAGGAGCCAGAAGGACCGGGCAGCCAGGAGTAAGTCCATAGGAGCAGGACTGATGACTGTAGCAGGCTGCAGAAGACTGTAGAGGACTGCTAGGTTGGTAGCCCAGCGGACGAAGGCTGAAGGTATAAGGCAGTGGAGCGTGATTGGCTGCAAGGCAGGAGCCTGGAAGACACAGGCGGAAGGTAACAGCGGAGCATGATCGGCTGCAAGGCAGAAGCCTGGAAGGCAAGGGCGGAAGGTAGCAGCTGAGCGTGATCGGCTGCAAGGCAGGAGCCCGGAAGGGCAAAGGCGGAGGCTGGAAAGCAGCAGAGCGTAATCGGCTGCAATGCAGAGAACCCGGCAGGGCACTGAATCCAAAGCAGGAGTAAGGAGGAACCGCATACAAAGATCAGTAGCTCGAAGCAAAAAGGTGTTGGAAGGACTCTTAATGCAAGAGACTGAGCCCCTGCAGGCAGTAGCTTTTATACCGCCCTGCCCAGCACAGAGGCAGGCTAATTGGCCGCACCTGGATCAGCACACCTGCACTCAATCTGCCTCCTCCCTCTCTGTTCCTGAGCTGGTGGGAGCAGAGCTGATCCCTAGGGCTTCTGGGGATTGTAGTTCCGATGATGACAAATAGGAATAGCCAGGAATAGATGGTTATAGCCAAGTGCATTGTGGTAAGTGTAGTTTGTTGGAAAAAATAGAAGAGCACCAAAGTCTCGCAAATGGGAAATAAAGTCCATATTGATCGCCAATGTATGCGCCCATGGCGCATGCATGACACCATCACAGGACTGAAACAGCATTATTAGACCTCAAATCTAATATCTCAAGGATCTTAGAAAAGGGCCACCCAGTGTTATTAATGCTATTGGACCTCTCTGCGGCAATTGATCTTTTAGATCATGATCTCCTCCATGAAAGACTATTAAACATCAACTGCTCAGAGAAGGCAGCCCATTGGATCTCTTCCTTCCTGGGCCATAGAACCTCAAGAGTGGCTTTTGAGAAAGCTGAAGCCACACCCATTCTCTCTCTATGTGGTGTTCCACAGGGATCCTGCCTTTCCGAGATCACTACTTGACCTTCTGTATGACCTGGTTGTCCAATATGCCAACTATGCAGATGACACCTAGGTTCTATTCGAGCTGACATGCATCTACAATACTGACGTTAAAAATGTGAATCACATACATGATGAAATTCAAACCTGGATGGCCTGTAACGCACCTGCGTTGAATAACAAGAAAACCAAGCTCTTCATCCTCGACATGGGCCCCGCCTAAAGAAACGTAATACACTGTATTCCCACCTACCCATATTAGGCAACCGGATTCCAGTAAACAAGTCAGTGAAAACCCTTGGTGTCACACTGGATTCAGAACGGTCCATAAAACAACATGTCTCAAATGTTTGCTCCTCCTGCGGATATGTCGTCAAACTGCTCCATTGGATCAGGCCATATTTTAGCATAAAAACAGGTCTCTTCTGGCGACTGCATTAGTCAACTAATGGTTGGACCATTGCAATAGCCTACTCATTGGCACATCTCAATCTAATCTTGTTCGTCTGCAGACCACACAGAATGGCGCAGTCAGGGCAATATATGGTCTAGCTAAGAGTGACCTGTATGTGATTTCAAGAAAAAGCTACATTGTTTTCCAGTTAAGCAGACGTTCAGTCATAAGATTCTATCCCTGACCCAAAAATGCCAGAACTTGGCAGCCCCACAATACTTGGAAGAGAGGATCTCTCTCGCTCAGCCTACCAGAGTTCAGCGCTCTAATAATACTAACTCTTTATACCAACCTCGCTTCATCCTAAAAAGGTTTGGAGGCACCTGTTTTGAAGTCTATGCTCCTCAAGAGTGAAATGCCCTTCCCCACGCCTGCATATCACCATCCTCCCTGCCAGTCTTCAAGAAGACCATTAAAACTCTTCTCTTTAATTCAGCTGACTAGCATCTTTTATAGGAAATAGAGACAGCAACAAGAGAAAAAGAAAACAATAATCATGATAGCTATGATGTCCACTGTTTGAAGGTGCGGTCTTCATATGTATATATTGAAGCATCAATAAAAAGTCTCTAAAATGGGGATAGAAAAACATTGTATATGTATGTGCGATGATCCATGCGCTCTGGGAATCGGGGCAAGAACTCAATATCAGTTCGGCCCTTCAAGTAGTCAATCTGTCCAAACATGTAATTACTGAGGAACAGAAGCAGCTACTTGAATTGGGTCTGATTTTCTGTCTGACTACTGAATATATCTACACACAGAAGCGACTTGACTTTGATCAATATATCAGAAAATGAAAAACGTAAGAAATTCTTTATGATTAACCCCAAAAGACCCTTTGGGCCTCCTGCACCAAGAACGGGAAGCACGGATCTAACCATCAGTGATGTCCCTGTGCTTGTGGATTTGGCCCAGCTAGCTAACACAGATATTTGTGTAACTAATATAGAGCTGGCTGACTTTGGGATTGTCACTGATTGGTCGATGAAAACAAAGATTCGTGCTAAATCAAAGTTCAATCCACCGATGCCTCTGGGTTGTTTGGAGGCACTTCATGATTTAGTGATTGCAGACCTTAAGTAACTAAGACATACCTATCAAACTCTACTCATAATCTAACTCAAAAGCAAAGGGGTAACCTACTTGAGTTACAGAACTTGAGTGAGGTTGTTATAAAGCCATCTGACAAGTGATCTAATATAGTGGAGATGGACGGGAGTGAATACACTTGAGAGGCCAATCCGCAACTCCATTACCAATGCTGTTACACTCTCTTAGATTCCAATCCGTTTCCCACCACGAGAACTGAAGGTGTTGCCCTGTTGGAAAAATGGTTGAATTTGGGCATTTTGGATGATGATCTAATTCAATTCCTCTCCCCCATTGCCCCAGTGATCCCCACCATCTATTTCCTGACAAAATTGCATAAATCTCTCCAGAAACCACTGGATCGACCCATTGTGACTCTGTGTGGACCTCTTGAGAATGCTGCTGAATACGTTGATGAAAACACTCAAACCTCTTATGTCTGGTCTCCCCTCGTATCTGTGTGACACTAAGGGTATGATGTTGTGTGGAGTCCTGGTAATATAGCCCACACTGATTAGATCACATGCTGGCTAAGATACATTGATGATCTTTTCATTTTATGGAAAGGTTCGATTACTGAGTGGATTGATTTTGCTAACATTTTTAACCATAATGAGTTTCATTTACGGTTCACAGAAACTCATAGTCACAGAGAGTTGGTTTTTCTTGATGTAAGGGTCATTCATTCTAACTCAGTGATCATAGAAAACAATCCCTTCAAGCCTCTGTTACTTCTTTGTCACAGTTCTGTGCAGCTCTAGCTCTGACCCGTGTGGTGGGTTCCCGATTCTCTTCACCTACCTGATAGCTGGGAAGGGAGGCAGCACTCTTGTATGGCTTCACGTCGTGTATGTGCATCCAGGCCTTCTGATCCTTTCATTTTACTGCTGAAGGGTGCACTATGTGACAATGTGGGGACCTGTGAATCTAGGGTGATGCCATTTACACAGAATATTGCAGCATATCACAAGATTCCCCAGGAAAAAGTTGAATAGGTGGGATAACTGTGGCAGGATTCAATTCTGCATCGTGTTTCTTCTGTGCCTTTAGTGATACCCCCCTGCCTTTCCTTTATCTGTCGGGAAATTAAAGAGAAAGATTTAGTCATGGACATCAAATAGTAATTAATTTCCCAGAACAGTTGAAGAGCTCTCCGCATCTGTCTGTGCGCGTGTGGGTGGGGTATTGGACATGTGCATTCTACGACCAGTCACCAGCTCATGAGGAGTCAGGTGATGGTCTGAGCCTGGCTGACTGTACAAGGCAAAAAGAGCCATCAGAAGGCAGTGTAGTCAATCTCTATGCAGCGGATCATGCAGTTTTCTCATGCAATCCTTCAGGAGGCCATTAAGGAACTCCAGAACACCATTTGTTTGTGGATGGTAGACCAAACAGAGGTTATGCCTTATACCCAGTAGGGATGAGATCTTGACAAAAAGCTTGTTTGAGAAATGAGGTCCATTATCCGATCTCGGCACCTTGCACACTCCCCATTGGGAATACAGGGAATTTTGTGGCTGACATGGTGTCTGGGTAGGTGCAGGGTTCTGCTTCTATCCATCTGAAGAAGATGCACACCAGCTCAATTACGTTTTTGTATCCTCTGCATGTCTGGGCCATATCAATATAATTTACATGCAGGTGGCTGAACGGGCCATTTGGGCAGGGTATTGTTCCTCTTAATGTCCTCGGTGTGTGGCCTGCTGTGCATTTCTGGCAATGTTGCACAGTTGATGACAAAGTTGACCACTCACTGGAAATGTGTACTGCAATGCAATCTATGGAGATGTGTGCCAGGTGGTGCAGCTGTTCTAGTGCTACTGTTAGTAATTCAAGTGGCATCAAAGGCTTTCCTCTGTTCCCTTGTCACCACAGGAGATATGAAGGGCACAATGAACAGGCCCTCCTGTTCCAGAATTCCTGTTCCTCTTGTGGTGCTTGCCCCCCTATGAGCTGTGCTATTGGCAGCGTGCTTTAGCTCTCTGTCACTGCCATCATTTATATATGTTTCTTTATGTACTCTGTAACTTCTACCATATCTGGAAGATATGCCACTCTTTTGGCCCTTGTGTCTGCTGCTTGGTTTCCACAGGAAATTGGATCTGAGCCTCTGGTGTGTGCTACGCACTTCACCACGGCGACCTCTGATGGTTTGTATGATGCATTAATCAACTTTTCTAACTTTTCTAACAGTGGGCCATGTTGCACGGGTGTACAGTCAACACACAAGAAGCCCCTCCTTGTCCACTGTGACAGACCAGAATGTATGGTTGACATCACATTGGTGGACTCAGAGTACAGAGTTACCTCCTCACCCTCACATAGTACCAATACCATTGCCACTAGTTCTGCCACTTGCCCTGAAAAATGCGCTGGTAATCTTACACTCTCCATTGTTTCAAATTCTCCATTTTCTTTTGCTCTTATTACTGCTTCTCCTGTCATTCTCACCCCCTGGACTATTGTCAAACTGCCATCAACAAAAACGTTTGCCCCTGTCTCTAAAGCCACTTCCTTGGTACTGGCTATCTCATTATAATAATCTGAATATGCTGTGCAGTCATGGACATAATCATATTCCTGTACTGGGTCTGCTAAGAATTTTACAGGATTAACTACATGACATCTGAAAATCTTAACTGATGGATTTGTTAAGACGACCTCATATCCTGAGGCTCTCTTTGTAGTCAACGTGCTTTTGGATTTCTCAAGTATTGCAAAAAGAGCATGGTCAACATATATTTTTACCGGGCAACCCATCGTACACTGCAGAGTATTTCTCAATCACAAAAGCTGCACCAGCTAAAGCTTGTTCACATGGGTAATGCCCATTCATTATTGGGTCTAAGAGCCCGCTGTAATATGCCAGGGGCTTGTGTCTCATTGAAGTCTTTTGTGTACGGATAACCTTCATCACTACTTCATTACAGTGGGAGAATAGAAAAAACACTGCTTTGTAATCTGGTATTCCTAGTACTGGTGCTATGCTTAAAGTCCTTTTGAATTCATTAAATGCAACCATCATTTCCCTTGTCCAGTGTATAGGGTCTTTGTTTTTCTGTGCTTCCTGCAGGCTTTCTAACAGTAGTTTGATGTATGAGCTGTAGTCAAAAATCCATACTATACAATAATTACACAGTCCCAGGAACTGTTGTAGCTCATTCACTGTGTTCGGGTATGGTGTGCTGTTGATGGCTTCTGCTCTTACAGGCGTCACATTCCTCCCTTCCCTTGATGTTGTTGTTTAATACCTTTAGTTGGCATAGGCCACATCGGTAAAAACACAGCAATGTAATACAAGTTGAAGAAAAAAAGAAAAATGTTAAAACAGCATTAAGAACACAATTCATACATCACAGAAGTAAAATCCCCAGGAAACAACCATAAAAACCTCTCCATAAAACAAAATGAATCATTTAGTGTCAAATATACAATAGCAAAGTTGTTTTTTGATAAAATACCCTTGTATTAATAGTGAAACTCATTTCCACAGCTTCAGGGGTTTGCCTATGGGCCTTGTTCCTCCTCATCCAGGATCTATGAATATATTTGGTGACAAAATAAGTCACTGTGGGATCCGATGAGTTTTTGCAAAGATGAGTAGCTCCACTAACAGTGGAGACCCCACAGAGTTTAAAAAAAGGTTTAAGGTAGGTGATTCTATAATCCTTCAGTTTGTCACAAAAAAGCAAGAAATGCCCTATAGTATCTTCCCCAGATTCACACAATGGACACATGTTACTAAGTGAACCAGACCAATTTTTCATGTTATCTCACAATTGCATAGATCCTAGGCATAGCCTCATGTACAATGTCCTTGCATAAGCTAGTTTAATGATATTCAGGTAGCTTCCAAATCCCTGTGACTCTTTGGTTGCTAGATAGTCCGGGCCTGTGCCCAGGGCTAGTGTCACTATGCTCGCCCTCAGTTCTTTGTATCTAACAAAGGCCTTCTTTAGTTCCATTTTTAGAATTAGTATCCATCTGCCAGGGATTCTGCCAATAGGCAGAAAGACACATCTGAAGCAAACAACTTCTTACGTGTTTCAACGATGGAATCTTCTGCCACCCCTTCAGTGACCTTCCCTTGATATTATCTGGCCCAAATAAAGTACTTCCTCCTGACAGTATTACAACTTTCCTTTATCTACTTTGTACCCTGTTTTCGGCTAGCAGTGTTAGTAACTGCACTGATTCATTTCTGCACTGTTCCAGGAAATTGCTTCACACAAGCAAGTCATCAACATACTGTATGATGGCACTGTTTCCTATGTCCATCTGCAGCACCCTGTTGAACACACTGGGGGATTTGCAGTACCGTTGTGGGAGATGAGTGTGCTTCAATCAAACTCCCCTATATGTAAATGCTCTTAAATATTGCAAGTCTTTATGGAGGCGTATGCTGAAAAATGCATTCTTCAGATCGATCACTGTGAAATAGGTGGCTGTGGGTGGTACATTACAGAATATTGCGGCAGGATTGGGTACTACCGGAAATTCAGCCTCAACAATATTATTCAAAGGGCGTAAATCTTGTATGAATCTCAGTCCCTCCCGTCGATTTTTTCACTGAACAGACAGCAGTATTGCAAGGGGACACAGATGGCACGATAACTCCGTTTTTCATTATGGCTTCTATTGTTTCATATATGTCCTCTTCTGCTTCTTTGGATATAGGGTATTGTCTCACTCTGGGTAAAATTGCCCCTTTCTTCTGTTTTATTTTCACTGCTCCAATCCCTTTTAACAATCCCACATCATAAGGGCTGACTATCCATATTGTGCTAGGCAGTTTTGCTAAATCTTCCTCCATAAACCATGGTACTTGCTTAGTTAGCATTATCTTTTGTGGCACTCCCCTGTACTCTATTTTCAACTGAGAAGGTACAGAAACATCAAAGAGGACGTCATCATCTGGGTCACTGTCTGCAAAACAATTTGTCATCTGTCAAGTCAGACAGCCGGTGAGTAGCATGCACCAATTCACCCCTCCTCAACTGTTCTCTGTAAAATCACTCAGTCTCCTTTCATTACAGCCACTTCTAACTCAATTGTAATCATGTTTCCTTCTGCTACATATGTAGGTACCACTGCTCTGAATAGAAATTCTGTAGGTCATCTCCATAGCTGTCCTGTAATGCGGGGAAGCCATCCTAACATCACTTGTACTACATAAAGGAATATTTTGGGATCTGTTGACATTCCCCTTTGCCCGTTCTGGCCATAAAGTGCTTGTATCTATTCTCTTGCTGTCTGAAAATATATGCCTGGTGATGAAGATATTGTCTTGTCCTCTGTGAATGATATTGTCATATTCAACCTTTGCATGTGGTCCCTCCCCAATATGTTAACAGGTGTATTTTGGGATTATGATAACTGAATAGCTACCATTTGATGTCCTACTATCATAGGCAAGCTTTCAGTGAACATAAATGTATTTGTGGCCCCAGTGAACCCTTGTGTGTCCATAGATATTCCTGACATTGAAAATGTCCCTTCGCTGACACAGGATTTTGTCGCTCCAGTGTCAACTAAGAAAGAAAGAAAGTGTCCTGTCCCCTATAGTTACTCCATCCTTGGTTCCCGGTCAGGGACTGTACTAAATGATAGGATAGGGCACATCAAGTCACTCTGTGGGCTGTCCTACTATGGGTACATATTCAGTCCTGTCCCCATGAAAATATTTCCTCCAACCACCATCACCCCTCCTATCCGGGGGCTCTGGGTCTGTGGACAGTTTTTTGCAGCCCACTGTGTCACTGCTTGTTGTAGTTGTACTATGTTCTGTAGTTCCTGTGGCATCTGTGTCTGCTATGTCTTTGGTGGCACTATCTGTGGTTGTGTCTGTGGCATTTGTGGTTACTGCATTGGTTGTATCTGCTGTGCTTGTGTCTGATCTGATGGATGTTGTGTGTAGTCATAATAACTATAATCTTGCTGTGATGCACCATATGGTGGTGGGTATGCCATCACACATCTTTGCCCATATTGTATTGCACCTTTCTGCATTGCTCCTCTACTTCTGCACACTCGTGAAATGTGTCCTACTTTTCCACATGTCCAATATACTGCTCCAGAGCTCCCAGGCCCTCCAAAGCATGGCTGTCCCCCACCAAACTCTCCTTGTGGTGCTCCAAATCCAAATCCTCTCCCTCTTGGGGAAAATCCTCTTCCTCCCCTGGGATAAAAGTTATTCTCACCTCTCCCTACAAAATGGCCACCCATGCCTTGCTGTGGCACGGCAGTCCCATGCCCATTATTCCCATCTCCTGTATTTATTAATACCGCCCCTTCTACTGCCATTCTAAATAATGTTTTCTGTACCAATTTTGCCTCTTCTATCTTCCTCTCTTCTGTTTTCTTTTGGTCTTTCTCCTGTTTTAACCTTCAATGGTGGACAATAGTCAATTGTATCTCTGACGATGGTCTCATTTAAATCACCAGTATCTTTTTTAGTTTCCTCTGTACTTCTTCAGGAAGACATTTTTAAAGACAAAACCTGTCATTGGTGATGTCATCATGACAAGCATACTGCAAAACCTATGTCTATCCTTCATTGGTTTGCACCCCTAGGATACATATATTTCCTATAGGTGCAACACTCAGGATTGGAAACTTCCTTATCTACTGGCCAACCCATTTTAGATATCACATGCACTGTTTTTGTCCCAATGATCTTTGATTTCTGAGCACCAGCATTACTTTATGTCCTGAATATATGCAGTGAGGTCCTCACTAGGTCCCATCTTTCTCGTCATAATGCCACTCATGTCTGACTGGTCTGGAAATAGCATCGTCAATGCTTTCCATACATTTGCACTGCAATTATTAAATGGTGACCTGTCATATTTAGTGGTGTTTTGTTCTATCACTGTGGAATAGCCTGCTCTCTTCAAGACGTCCTCTGCCTGTTCACCAAATATGGACACAAATAGGCTTTTCATGTCACCTATCGATAATGCAATTCCAGCATTTTCTCATTCTAGCTGGTAGATCCATTTGTTTGCTCCTGCAGTAAGTGAGGGCAATGTATCCATTACATTATTTATATCTGTCTGGTGCCATGGCGTATAATGTGGCGGCCCTAATCCTTTATGGAGCACCAGGAATTGTGAAATCCCTATTTTACGCAATGGTGAAGCTGCATGAGTTCTCCTTCTCAATGTCTCATGGTTTCAATGGCATTCTGGCAGGTCTCTTAATGAATATGGTGATCTATGGTCTTCATTTATGGGGAGTACTGAAGTGAGGAGGGGATATATGCGTAAAGTTTACCACAACAAATCTGCTAGCTCTCCTACTGCTGGTCCTGTGGTATCCATTGGTGGGGCTTGCGCCGCCTCTTCGTCCCCATCTTCATCATCAATGTCTCTCTATCACTTTCTCTAATCCAGTCATCCTTTAGTATGAGATCAAAACTCACTATCTTAACAGGCTCTCTTACATATGTTCCACTCATTACCTCTGGCAACTCATCTCTGGCCCTGTTTTCTGGGGTTATTGTCCCACTTCCTTCTCCCTGCATTTCTGGCATCATACTACAGCTCACACTTTGGCTCACACCCTTCCTCCTTTGTTCGACTTCCTCCTTTTCTCTTGTTAGTCTCCTATTCTTCTCATTTAGTGTCTTTACATACTCATCCCTTTCTCTTACCCCGTTTTCCTTTTTTGCCTTTCCTGTTCTTCTGTCTGCACTTTCTCTGTCTCTTGTCTCTGTTCCTTCTCTTTCTCCCTCCTTGCATTTTGCTCTATGGCCTCATATGTCTCTCTTCTAAACTCCTCTCTCGCTTCTTCCTTTCTTTCTTCATACTCTACTACCTTTCCAAAATTATTTTCCGTGTCCTTCACCTCTAGTCTAAGTATTATCTTTCCTCCTGCCCACTTCTCTCATTCAAGTGTTTTCTCTCCACTACCTCCCACCACCTGTGCTCATGTCCTTTACTCTCTGGCGTTCCTCCTTAGCTGCTTTTAGTTGTTGTTCTAGGCTGTATAGTGTTCTGTTGTCCTCCTCATCTCTCAACTGCGCCTCTAAGCTGGGCTCTCCTCTCCATTGACAATAATTGCACCTTCTTTCTCACTATTTTCTCTCTCCTCCTACTCTCGCCACTGTCATAATCAGGGGATTTATATCTGGGATTGCTGTACCCTGCTGCTGCCTCTCGAAATGGGTATGTTCCTGGGATAATCAGGGTCAAAACGCTCTTTTCTGAAGGAGCAGTGCTATGGGATGTGTGCAAATGGTTATCTTGAGCGGCAGAGGCGGGTCTGTGGGCTGCACATGAACGCACTCCTCAGAGGGATGAGACAGTGGCACACTGGTCTGTGTGCGCCCTTCCCCATTGACATTAAGCATCCATTCCTTCTTAGGAATCTCTATCTCCGCCTCAAAAGCTTTCCACAGCTCCACTATGCCTTACCTGCTTTGCAGCTTCTTACCCATGTGCATGGCGATGTGCAGTAATAAAATTGTGGCAAAAAAGTTGTCTGTAAAACAACTCAACGTCACAAATGCTGTGGTTTGACCCGGTAAAGGTGTGCCCATTATACAATTTAAGGGGAGCTGGGGTTGCGGGGGTGTCCCCAGTCCTCTTAAATTGTATATTTGGTCCAGTGGTTGTGGGGGTGTCTCCCGCATCCATTACATGGATTGCGGCAGCGAAACCACTACCATTTTGCTGCAATTTCTGGTGTATACGGCCATTTTTGCTGCTTATTTTAACTGTGTGTGGAATGTAGGTATGTGCACATATGCTGGAGTACAGCCCTCTAGTGGGTGCCCTCTTGTGGCCATAGCATGAACATTTTGCAGTGGTGTCTTTCACCCACTCGGCATGATACCTGGTAATTTTTTAGCTATATCTAGGGAACGCCTTGCATAGGTGTATGATAGGTGTATCAGCCATAGTGACACTAAGGGCAATGCGCAGCTTAGCACTTCGCACATAAACAATGCAAATAATATTGAGCTTACCAATAAATCAGAAAATATGTTCTACACAGTGCTCTCACACTTTTCCCTTAATTACACCCCCACCCCTTTTCAAATACCCATTCCAATTTGACCACTTGAGGTCCTTGCCTGAGGCCATGACTCAATGTCAAAATCCTACCTCTAAGTCACAACAAAAAAACCTGCTAACAATCTAAATATTCATACTTGCCCCATCAGCCCCTATCAAACAATACTACCTGCTACTCTAACAATACACAGCGAAAACACCTCTACCTGGACCTGTCTCACAACACAATGCCATCAATCAACAATGTAATCAATGTAATACAATACAGCTATCTTACAGTTCCACCCCGTTATCCTTATCTCCCTATCTCTTTTACCCACCCCGAAGGAGATTGGGCCCTCAACGGCCCTGCTGTGCAGCATTCCCAGATTCTTCTCAAGAGATATCGCTTAATTGTCTATTCACTTCTCTCTTTCATAAATAATACATTTTTCCCACCCACAAGTGTTACCCAGCACATACCATACCTCACATACATGGATTCTTTAGGGTTCCTGGTGTTAGGGGTTCCCACCAATCTGCCTGCTCCTCCTCTGAGCCCAAAGCCGGGTCCAAGACTGGGTAGGACTTCACTCCAAAGAAGGCTCCTGCTGACCTCCTGTTCAGATGTGCACAAAACTCCACTCCCCAGACCGGTCCGCTGTCCAAAAAGGAAGGATGGCTGGGGTCCCAAGAATCTGCCAAAAAAGTCCTAAAGAACCATCCTCTCTCTGCTGCCAAAATGTAATCAGGGCCCAAAAAAGTAACACAGGCCACTACCTGGCAACGGCCAATAAAAGAGGCAACAGCAGATGGAAATATGTTAAATGTTAGGTAATCCCAGCTCTTTATTCAAAGTACACAAGGATCTTGGAGGAAAACACAAAAACCCACAGGCAAGCCTTCACCCAGTTTTCCCAATTGCTCCATTGCTGGACAATTATTTTTAAAGACAAAACTTGTCACTGATGATGTCATCATAACAAGCAAACTGCAAAACCGATGTCTATCCTTCATTGGTTTGCACCCTGTGATACATGTATGCCCTATAGGTGCAAACGAAAACGTATTGGACTGGTAGGGGGTTTACCTATGGATTCCCCTTGTGTTGATATCACACAAACTGAGTATCCAAGGTTAATAATTCATTGGTTATTTTAAGCATATTTTACAAAATGAGTAGCCTAAGTCTATATTGCCCTCCAACATTCTAACTAAACCCTAGTGAATGTTCAATCCCTGGCCAGCGCTGATGGTTCGCTTATCTAGCGTTAGGGTAAAGAAGAGAGAGACTTGCCCTAATCTATGTACTTATCACCAAACATGATTTTCATAACAAGAAATTGCTCTTAAACCGTGTATAATTGGCTTGGCAAATGAAATTATTCAACTTTAATCTTTTTCTTTGCTCTGCGTTTTCACACTTCTAAAATAATGCAGAGCTGATGATAGGTTGCTCGGGTCTAATTTGTAAAAATGTGCCCACCGTTATTTAACGGTGATCATAACAGTACAACTAGTATCCACATTTGTTGAGGATGTAGTGTGTATTGTTAATGGAAATCACTTCCTACCCTGATGGGCAGAAAGGAGATGTGCTAAAAAATTAAGGAAAATAATTTCTTCCAAACAGTGGCCCAAACTTCTTGTTTTAGGGTCACTGCTGGCCACCGGTTTCAGTGGTTTCAACATGTATTACCCACTTTCTTCAGAGCCACAGCATATATTGCCATGCTGTCAGGCAAAGGAGATTATATCTCTGCACACACATTCACCCCACCCTCATATTCTAAAGGTTTCCTCTATGTGAGGTGGCTCTTGGTGATTCTTAATTTAATCGGCTGCAAATTAGTTTCACTTCATGCCGTTGCAACCTGCTTGTTCCGGTCGCGAGCTGGTCACGGGATACTTCCTCGCGTCTGCTGGTTTGCACTGTGATAGTCTGGCTAAGAAACATCTATAAGCCTATTTCGTTGACAGAGTCTTGATAAATATAATATCTCTGCTTCTACCATATTATACGTTTGTGCAATTAACACTGCACTAAAAACAACACGTACTAACCCCACTTTTGTTTTGACTATGAAATCGCATTATAATTGTTTTTTCTTGTGTTTTTTCTGTATCTGACTTTTAGATACCCCCCTTGAGGGGATCCTTTTGTGACATTTCAATAAATGTAAAAAAAAATGTCATAGCCTGGCTCGGGAATACTCCTTTTTAAATAGTGTACTGTCCCATTTATTCGTTCCTGGGACCTTTTCACAAGTCCAATGCCTGTACATCATTCCAATTACTCTTGAGAGGAGATGTGGGGTAATTACCTTCCACTGTGCTCTCTCTTATATGTTCCTGACCCAGGAAGGTCCTCCCCCACAAACAACAGGGTCTTCCCATATTCCTGATAAACCCTGTCAGAAAAAGACATGTACACCTAATTTGCATATGTATTGACAGCAAAGAAAAGGACATTTTTTTGTATTGTAACAATTAGTTTTTACAAACTTTAATTACAAAACACGAACAATCACATCACAACACACTTCATTAGATGATAAGACACATAGGTCCAAACATACATGTGGGTTTGACCAACACTTTGTTGGAATACTGCAACCCGTATGCTTCGATCAAAATTACGGAGCATCTTATTACTCCAGCAGTTTTTCCAGAAAATCAATTACAGCACAAGTTAACATCACATTGTTTCCATTCAGAAGCCTCCACCACCACTCATCCAAATTAATATCAGGAGGTGCAAATCTGTCCAAAAAACATATCCGTTGAGTAGTTATTGTGGGACATTCCATGATCAGATGTTTTAATGATTCTACTTCCATTGTACAGAATCGACATAGATGGTCTTCGGATCTTTTCTTCTCCACAGAACTTCTTTGGTTTTATAAACATTCAAACGAAGCCTCAGAAACTTGTTCCGATACCATCTGGAAGGAAATCTTAATAGGTATCTTGGAAGTTTGTCTAGGCAATTACAAGACAAACCTATGTTCAGGGATGAGGACATTGACGAACACTGTTCTTCGCTCAAGATCCAGTTCCATTGCCATAGCTTTTTCTTTGCAAGTTGTGGCATTGTTATTACCGTTTACCATGAGATGTCAGCTATTTCCAAGATATTCCTGATTGTATTTGCCCAGGACAAAAGAATTCCTCCATGTGGATCCTTAGACGTTGCTTCAAAAATCTTGTACGCTGGAACTATGTTTGATAGCTACATTTTTCATAAGGCTGCAATTGATTTCCATTGGATAGTTCCATGTAGTGGTTCCAGACCCAGTTCATATATTATTGCAACAATCGAGGTATTACTTGCAAGCTGCAAAATTTTCTTCCAAAATTAATTTGCCTTCCAAGATGGCCCAAATTCGACAATCAATGTTCCAACCAGCTTCCGCCCCATACGTTATTATCGGAATTACTTTTTGTATATAGAAAGTCCGTAAAGGTTGGAGTGTGAATTTGCCGTATTCAAAATGAAGCTTTTGGCCTTGCGTTGTCAATATGGACATACAATGTTTCAATTTTGCTACCCAAACTGATTCAAAGATCGAGCTGTTTATATGCACGCCTAGATATCGGATTGTTGATACAGTCTCGATTGTCTCGCCTGCTGCAGACCACTTAAACTGGTTGACTTTCTTTTTTGCTCCTGATGTAATTGCCATGATTTTAGATTTCTTCGTATTAATGGAAAGCTCATTTTCTTGAAAGTATGCGACTAAATTGGTCAGAATTCGTGGCAGACCAATTTGGGTTAGATCAAACAACACAATATCGTCTGCGTAATATGCCCAGCTGATCTCTTGTCCATTCACTTTAGGTGGAAATCGATGAGTATTTTCTGATTGCCTGAGATATTTGAAATGAATAGTTTAAACAGTAGGGCAGCTAGTGGGCACCCCTGTTTAACGCCCTTAAAGGTCTTTATTTCATTTGTCAGATGGCCTGATGCAAACTCTTGTAGTAGTATCATTATGTAATACAATCAGTGGTTGAAGCAAGGTTGGTTTGCAGGACCATGATTGTAATTTCGTCCATAGTTTGCCATGGTTAATAGTGTCCAAAGCTTGACGCATATCTATAAAGGCTATAAACAAGTTCTTATTATGTTTCAATGCGTCAAGTTTTAATAAGTTTAATATCAACAAGTTCACCTCAGTTCCTGTATCTTTGGTGAAACCTGTTTGTCTACAATCCATTCGGCCAGATGCATAAGCCCAAGACGTTAACTTTTGTTGCAAACATGTCGCAAATATTTTTCCTATGGTGTCCTGAAGGGCAATAGGGCGATAGTTGTTCGGATCGTCCCTATTTCCCTTCTTAAAAATAGGCACAATAACAGATGTTGTCCACGATTTGGAATCGTTTTTGAGATCGATATCAGTTGGAAAAGATTCTAGATGAAATCAGCCCAAAGTTCCTTTTTTTCTTTCAACATCACGTTTGACAAGCCGTCAGGGCCTGCCGCGCGTGAGTTTTTTAGTTGTTGTATCAATGTCAGAACTTTATCTTTTGATTCGGTTGAATCCCAAGGTTCTGGACAGTCCAAAGTTATTTTCTCGATTTGTCCCACTTTGCCATTGAAGACTAGATTGAAATGATCTTCCCAGGCAGATGCAGGTATACCATTCGATAGTCTTGCCTCTTGGTATAGTGATCCTGTGTTCAGGATTGTACAAAAATCTTTTACTTTATGTTGTACAATCAGCTTCAACATAAGTTCTGCTCGTTTTTGATCTCTTATTAATTTAAATGATTTGAGCCAGTTTTGATATTTCACCTTGCGCTTTCTGATTTTAATCGCCCTATCACAGCCTCCACTTTTTTTCAGCAATCTTATGTCTTTGGCCAATTGTTTTTTCTCCGAGCTTACCAGCACACTGAATACATATTTGTTAGTTGGACAGACGTTCTTTTGCTGTTGTTTTTTGGTACAGAATTGTTGAAGCAGAGGAGAAAAGTTTAATCTTTTCGCTAAGTCATTGGACAAATTCTTTAAATTTTTGCTCAGAATCTGTATTTGTTGGTTGTTTATTCTTAATCTGTTTGCTCCTTTATTTATCTCAAGTGGACAGTTATACATTAGCTTTACACCACGCCTTGTCATTAGTAAGGTCAACACCAGTGCATGATGGTGGCTTTTAGATGACGTGTGTATATCCAAACGTTCGATTTTCGACCAATGTAAAGAGCTGATCTAAAAGTAGTCTATTGTTTTTTTACAGCTCTCTCTCTGCCATGTGAAACCAGGTGGAATGACACTTTGTACTCTGCCATTTATCATTTCGCAGTTTCTTACTTTTAGAGCTTGACTCCAACAATCACCTCTTGTCAGTCCTGTGGGGACTACAGATGAACTTATTTGCTGATCTTCATACCAAGAATAGTTAAAATCTCCACAAATTATTATAACAAGGTTTGAGCGTGTTATTAAACACTGATCGATGATTGTTGTGACAGAATGGATAAATTGTGCTGTAGATACCATGACAGGCTTCCAAGATATGTTTATCAGTAACAGACATTTCACATCCACTTTTATTTCTGATTCCATCACCAGCAAAGTTCCTTGCACATCAATGTTTGGATTATGTATTTCGATGACTTTCCATCCATAAGCGTTGTTAACTAGAGCTATTAACCCCCGAAAATGGATGGCCCAGCCTGTTTTTACCAGCTGCATTTAACAATATAGTATAGCTGTCTTTTATTGGGATTTCACGCAACCAGGTTTCCTGAAGAAGTATTACAAAATTATTTTCCAGGTTTCCTGGGGTGGAGACCATTCTTGGAACAGATGATTAAAACCTCTGGTGTTCCATGAGATTATACCACACGATTAATCTCCACTGAGAAATGCTAGTTAAGAGTTCTGTCTATAGTTAGCATAGCATTTCCTCTCGAGTGTTTGTCATTACTTTGTAGGTATCGCACTTCTTTAGATGATTTAGGCGATTTTAATTTAAAGTGTTGCCTTAAGACATCTCTTCTACATTCATTTGAGGATTTAGCACTAGCTGGGGACAAGTTACTTACTTCCCTCCTGTCAGTTAGTTACTTTTCTACCTGGACGTCAAACCCATAAGATAGAAGCTCATCCTTTGCAGCAAGTAGAGTTTTTCTACTGCATACGAGTTTATGTGCAAAAATATTCTATCGGCAACATCCTCTGAAATGTATTCTACAATGACAATATCATCCGAGGTAATTGTCCGAAGTGATGGTATTGCGTGCAATAGATGCATCAAGTTTCTTCGGTTCAAATTGATGTCCTGGTCGTCAGAAAAGAGATTTTCGACTCTGATCTTCCAGGTCTTCGTTTTTTCCCATCAGGGGACCTTGACCTCATACTATTCTTGAGATCACTTTGATTCTTCATTTGGGCTGAAGTCATCTTTGGATTAAACTTGTGGCTTTGTGAAGGTCTAGCTTGCTCCGGCCTTTCTGCAGGGCCTGCTGTCACATTTTTAACACTAGGATTTAAGGCATCTGTCAATGCTTTCACTACTCGATGCTCAGGCGCTTTCATTACTCGACGCTCATGGACTTTTGAACTAGCTAAATCAACAGATTCCTGATTATTAGGTCCACCACACGTGATCGCACTAGCCTCTAGAGCCATCTGGGCCAGATGCTGCGACCCTCTTCCGCCACTAGAGCTCATAGAATTGTCTGATTCGATGGAGTATGTTGAAAGATCACATAAATTGATTGATTCGTCTTGCACCTGACTGATGTCCGAAACAGAATCGATTCTGGCTCTTTTCCATGAATTTTGTATTTTGCTTGCAGTTTTCTGATCAGCTGCTTTTGACATTTTAGTTGACACATCAGTTGGCTCTTGGTGTATTTTCTGTATTTTCTTCGTTTTGTTACGATCAAACAGCCCCAATTTTTGAGGACTAGGTAAGTTTCGTACACATTGTTTGGTATTAGTTGATTTGCGTTTTGCGCCTTGTCTTGCAATCTTAGATGTTGCTTGTACTATTTTGGGTTTATTTGAAACAAGACTCTTTTCCTGCAAGTTCTTTGCGGACCCGGTAAAGATTCCAAAAGATGGTTGCTTTAACTCACTACACTCTCTCTTTTTAGTTGACTGCTTACTCAGTTGATTAGCGTCTGTTACCAAAACATCCCCTGATGCACTAATGTTAGTGCTTGGACAGTCATTTAAGAATGAAACATGACTACCACAATGGCGGGAGCATTTATAGCGGGAGTTTCAGTTTGCTTCTTCCAAAAAACAGCAGGACCCGCAGCTGTATCAGAGTTTGGCACATTTGGTATTTTACTCAAAATGTTTATTGACAATATTTGTGATCCGGTACTTTTAACAGAGATTGATGACCGGGAAGTAAGTTTAGTGGGATGTGCTCCAGACTGCCCACTTTTCTTATTGTCTTTGCGCCTCAGCCATTTCATACATTCAAGAGCAGCATTCATGAGAGTTGCATTGTCGGTGTGCGCATTTGATGCTAGATCACCTAGCCGGTAATGCCATTGTGATGATATTGCTGCTTCTCTTTCGGTTCAAGACTGTAGACTATTGTTAGTTTGTTCAAGTTTCTCCAATTTTAACAAGATGGTAGAAAGTTGTGGACCTTGTTCTTTTATAGAGTCATTTAAAGACTCATATAGTTTCGTAAAAGGGACTAGTGCTAGCGAAGTTGCAGCAAGTACATTATTATGAATTTGAATGCCTGCAGCCACTGATAGATTCGCTTTATTTGTTACGCTCCATGTCGTGATCATATGTTTGAAGAGGATCAGTACATGGCTGTGTTATGTTAGAGCTCATGCTTGTGTCAATGTGCGGCTGAGAGGCACTTTTTACTGCCAGACCTCTGGACGGAGCTTCTAGTAAAGCAACATCATTGCTCAACGCAGCTTGGTTTTTTAATTTCAATCCCTTCATAAGAGGTGTACTAGGCTGGGTCTTGGTTCGCAAATGTAAGATTGAAAGCTGCAACTTTTGCAGCTCCTCCTCATCAATTGTGGTTTTCGACTGTGAATGAGATTTTTTCACAGATTTAGAGCTGAAGCTGTTAATTAGCTTATCCTTTATTTGTTGATAGCCAGCTGCCAGACGTTCAGCTAGGCGTGCTTCGCGGGCTACTAGATCATGTCCTGATAGTGTGTTCAAATTTGCTGGAACTATTGAACAATTTACTGCTAATCGTTTGTCTGCAGGAGTGACACTCAAGACTTGCGAAGCGGTGCTAGTAGGCAGACCTGTTGCACTATTAGAATGCTGAAGAGCTCCAATCAGCATGGCACTTTTGTGCGCCAAAATGTGTTTCGTTTTGTCTTGCAAGTCTCCTTTGGCTTCCGTTGTTTCATTAGATGTCTTTTTTGAGAGCTCTTCTCCTTTAGTTTTTGTCCCATTCCCACTTAAACAATGCAGCACATTTTTTTTCTAAATGCGGCATTAGAGGCTTCATGCTTGTCCTTTCATTGAGCAAAACGTGGGATTTTGGAGTGTAGAGCAACTCATTTTGTAGGTCAGTGTTTCCGCATAAACTCTCGTGCGGACGAGGAGGGTTGAACACGAACGTGTTCAGTCGCGCTGAGTCAGTAGAGACATGAATTTGGAGAAGCTTGTGGTCTGTTACATCAAAAGGCGAGAGAAACGAAGCTGTGTTTATTTCTATGGCTGGCATCTTTTGGCTCAGAAACGCGAGTGAAATTGACATCAGAAAGGGACATTAAAACGAGTGTAATTGGTCTTTGATACTCGAGGGCATCATGGGAAGTGATATTACAAGGTCTTACCATGAGTAAGAGACTAATAACTTTGAAGTGTGCAATAATTCCCATCACCACCTCTCCCAACCGTACCTTTCCTTATCCCTAGACCAAGGTCTAGCGAAACACGTGCATGAGCGCGATACAAATCAAATATGAATATCAATATCAGCACCCTGCAGGGTCACAATACGCGAAACAATCAGACATGGCTAGGCACCGTAAAACTACCACAGTGGGGAGCACACATCAAATACATGACAACATAACATATGAACAGTCAATAATATACATTCATAAGAAGCAGCTCCGTAGTCTAGAAACCGTGAGTCAGTCTCTTTTTAATAGCAACCAATGCAAAATGAAGCGCTTCCAGGGACTCATATAAGAGACAGAATGATTGAAGAATGTGCCAGGATCTTACACTTTGGTTAAGTGTTGAACCTGTGGTTTGGGCCCAGTCTACAATTGAAGCATTTCACCACATATCTTCAGAGCTTTAGTTCCTATAAATATGTCTTATGGTTTGTGTTTCACGAGCTTTAATGATAATTCATTTTGTAGCAAGCCTTGAAAAGTACACGAATTACATATAAATGAACATGACAATATATACAGCACTATAGAAACATGTGGAGAAAAAGAGAGAACTTTTAGCTTTATTTCCCCCATTCCTATTGAAGGTTTATAGCATCATTATGCAAAGTATTGTAAGCCTAAACAAATCATTTTGGTTTAAAACTGCAGTCATTATTTCACAAAACATGCAGCATTATGCACTCCTCCCATTTCTTACCGCGAGTATTTGCACCTCTTAAAGGAGCACAGACCTGCTCCTCAATGTCCCACTCACTGCTCTGCCTGGGCCATCAACCTCTGCCTGCTCCGCTGATAACACTCTGCTGACCCATAGCGAGATATCAAGACACAGCATCACAGACCATGGCGAAACTGTTATGCAAAGGTGTTTGCTCGAGTACTGGGAATACTTCTACAACCAACATACCACAGAACTGACCCAGGCACCGTAGCACCATGGGCTCACAAAGCTCTCCTCTGGACTCAAAGACCTCCGAACTCAGAACACCTAGAAACACCCATGCATGCAGAGGTAAGAGTACTTCACCCCTGCACACAGCAATACAAAAGAACACCTGACTTTTCCCTCACTAACCGAAGCCCACTTCCCTCTCTTTTAGATCTGCCACAGCATCTGGATGCAAAGGGCAGTGGTGCATCGTATAAATCCCAGTAACATCCTTGCATTGGGGCCGCATCTGGCAAACAATGTCTCGACATAGCTCGGATGCGGGTCCCCAATCAGGGGCATGCTGCATTTATTTTGAACGCTTGGTGCATTCGCGGCCGGGGTTTGACCCTGCTGGGATCAGGAGCGGGACGCTTCCCCACAAGAACACGTGAGACTCTGAGCAAGAGACCTATGAAATGCCTTGTTAAAATTGCACTCTAGCTGGAAATTGCCAACATGTACTGAGGTCTCCCCAAACTCCAGTAAATGTTGGCAATTTCCAGCCCTGTTGCACATTTTATACTTTACTTACAACATTATAAGAAACCGGGCTTTTTCTCAAGGTGTTCATGATAAATCTTCTGAGGGGCTGAGATGCAAATGTTTAGGGGGGGGTGAGTAAAATACCCACCTCTGACCCTGATTTCCACACATATCTTTGGGCCCCACCCACTTTTCTGAAATGAGCATGGGTTTTAAAGTGGGTTTTAAAGGAGACCGTCTTGTCCACGCCTTTGTCTGAGGGAAAACGTGTAAAATGTAGCAATCCGAGACAATGGCCACCCAGGGGATTTGGGATGACTGGGATTCTCGGGACTAGCCAGGCTCCTGGCACAGATGCGCCTAGCTTGCTAGATAGACCACTCAGCACGAGAGACCCTCCATTGGCTGAGTAGCAGTTCTGTATTTCCAAAGGTTTCAGTAAGTCCAAACCCTGCACGTTACCGACCCTAAGCAGTGCCTATATGCTCGCAGGGTGAGTCCCAGAGCCAAGGCCCAAGGGGCTTTTGGGGGCAATCACATGGCGAGTAAATGCCCTTTCCAAATGGAACGGGAAACTCCTGTTTCCACAGTACCAGAAAGAAAGAAACAATATCCCCTATGTGTTCTGTCTGCCCACAGCAACGTCGCATGTTGTTTGGTCGCGTAGAGCCCATGTCAGTCTCAGGCGCATTGGCCGCTCGTTTGCTGCCCTCTTTGACTGTCCTTCATTTCTCCTTCGCAAAGAGCATGCGTAATAGGTGCCCCGGGGGCAGGGAGTGGAGGCCTTCATTTCCAAGGGATAATGATCTGCAGCCACAATTAGAAATTCGATATCCTTTCAAAGTGTGTACATCTCCATTGTAAACAGAAAGACCCGCCCACTCATGGGATTAGGTAATTCCACGCCCCCAGTGGCGCAGTTGAAAACATTCGCAGAAGTCGATGGATAAACCGAATGGGAAAAGAACAAGCCAACAATGTTTATTCTTTTCACCGAAGTACCTCACAGTGCGGCATTGTGAGGCGCGCCACGGTCTCATAAAAGCGTGTGTGTTTCTTCTGTCTGTGTGTTGCCAGTGAATCATGGAACCGAACAGGCGGCACATAAGGAGCTCCCTGGGCATGGAGAAGGCTATGTCGTCTAGTGGCTAAACTTGCTGACTTTACCTTGGAGGCTGGAGCCCAAAACCGTAACCCAGGCGCCAGCGCTTGACCAAAGATTTGTGTTGTTCCAAATAACTTTTTTTGCCCTGTTTGTCAAAAGGTCAAAATGTATAATGTAAATGTGTTAATAAACCAAGTGTGCAGTGTACTGTCCAATAATGTTCCTATAAAATGTACCCCCGGGCCCACACCATAACATGTTGGCTCTCACCCTCTCTTCTATCTCCCAAACTTTTGAGGCACCAGGTAAGTGAAATCAGATCATTTTTTTGGGATGGTTAGCGCCCATTGAAATCTATGGACCGATACGGGGCTTTCTGTGTGTAAACTGACTCCACAGCGGGGTGACACCCACCAAAGGCGTGTGAGTTGAAAGGCATGCCTGTACCCCACACCTATATTTTTCCATGCAAAACACCCCGTGATCTGAAATCATGCTACGTGGATAGGGGCGTTGTTACATCACTGTGTTCCATGAAGCATTGCATGCACTGTGAATTGACTTACCATTCGTAGGCCGCAGAGGGTACAGTTGCTTGAGCATGCACTGTACATCATATGGTGTAAGGGGCACTGTGTTAGTAAATACATCATCACATGTTATGGCACGCGTGCACTTTTAAGATTTCTATTACATGACTTGGACGCATTTACAGACGCTCTGTGCTTTACTGTGCCAGCTGTACTGTTGTACAGTGCCTGCATGTGTACCAGTACCCTTTTTGCCCTATGAGTTTAACATCGAAGAAAGAACTGAGACAATCCAAAAATGGATTACAAAAACACAAGATGACATCGCACCCATTCTCCCTCTCACCAAAGAAACAATGGCAAGATGGTTCACACCCCACCTCCGAGCCCTGAAAAAACGAAGAAGAAACTAGAATGAGAATGGAGGAAAAACTTCCATCAACCGAAAAAAATAAGGATACCAAAGACAGATATCACTATACAAAGCCGACATACTCAAAGCAAAAAAGAAATATTACAACAAACGTATCACAAACGCAAGCAACACCCAGAAAGAGATGTTCAGCTTTATCAAGGAGCTAAGAAACCCAACAGCCTGCAACAACAAACCCACACCTCATAAAAAAAGCAATGACTTTGCAGACATTAAAAAAATCACAAACTTCTAGAAAGTTCTCAAGAGCATGCCCAAAAACACTAAACTCCCCTAACCATCCAATGCCGGAGCCAACTACAAGGCTGAACAAGCACTCACCATTTTTGACAGAAACGTTCATGAGCCTAGTGAACAAAAGCAACAGAGCCAGATTGCCAGCAGATGTACAAGACCATTGTCACCCAAAGAACACCTACAGAATACTTCCCAGCCTTTCTAACCATTAACTAGTAAGAGGAAATGTGCCACAACCCTTCAAATAGGCATACATCAAGCCACTCCTTAAAGACCCATCGGGAAACACAGAAGACCTAACCAATTATCATCCAATTTCAAGCATCCCGTACCTGGCAAAACTCCTAGAAATCTACATACACTAACAAATCCTTCAAACGTGTAGAAAACTATCGGATACTAAACCGGGCACAAGTCGGCTTCAGGCACATGAGAGGAGCTGAAACAGCATTACTATGCATATGGGATGATCTAAAATCCAACGCAGACTCCAACGTCACATCAGCACTAATACTGCTAGATCTATCAGTAGCCCCCGACACAATCCACCACGAAACACTCATCAAAAGACTTGAACAAATAGGAATTGGCAACACAGCATTACTATGGATCAAATCATTCCTAGCAAAACAATAGAAAATAACGTGGCTCGCCCACTTCAACTCAGCACCTCGCACAACTACCTGTGGAGTTCCACGAGGCGCATCACTCCCCCCACTGCTCTTCAACATCTTTATGACCCCTCTCATCAACCACATCAAAAGGCATGGTCTCTCTTACTACAACTACATAGAAAACACACAAAGCATCTACAAAATCAACATTAGTGGAGAACAAGACCCACCCCTTATCCAATGGCTCACAGAAATAAATCATTGTTTTAGCACCAAGAGCCTTAAACTCAACCCGGACAAAACAGGAATCATGATCACGCCCAACAACCCGTCGAAACAACACCACATTCCATGGCCCACAGAAATGGGAAATTGACCAGAACCTTCCAAAGTGGTTAGAAACCTCGGAATATTAATGGACAACAATTTAACACTTGATCTACAAGTCAACACAGTAGTAAAGAAGTGCTTCTTCCACCTGCACACAATCAAGCAGATACTACTTTTATTCACCTTGCCACGTACACTACCCATCATCTCCCTTGTAATGTCAAGAATAGACTACGCCAACAGTGTCTATCTTGGAATGCCGGAATACCTTACCAACGAAACTATAGCGAATACAGAAGGCAGCAGCAAGACTACTCATCAGACTCACTAAGAGAGAACACATCACACCAGCACTGAGAACACTACACTGGCTACCAGTAAAAAAACATTTCCTTCAAAACACTGCATAACCCACAGAGAAATCCACAGGCAAGTAGCAGAATTCATATAGGAAAACATCTCCAAACCAAACAAAAACAAACCAAAACAAACCAAACCAAACGGAACACTAAGGTCCAGCAACGACATTGGCCTCGAAACAAAACAATATTCAAATCAGAAATTTGGTAGATGAGCATTGCACTGCATCCTGGCAAAACTTTGGAACTCACTCCCGAAAAAAGGGGACCATCTAAAATTCAGAAAATTGCTAAAAACATGACTTTTTAACTCACTTAGCTAGGAAAGATCATCAAACTGAAACAGCCATTATAAATAAAATACCCAAAACAATCAAAGCCTAATGAAACGAAACCCGAATGCCCCAACAAAATAAAGCATTGTGACACAAAACACAATGAAAGAATAGGAAGCCTGACAGACCAACATAACCACTTCACAGGAGGGCACAGACTGGGAACATGACTGACTTTGCTAAAAACATTCCAATATTCTGCATTCTCACTGTCAAACACCAAACAAGCCACACACATGCCTCAACCGCAGCAGAAACCTTCAACCACAAAAGGCAAACACTCAGCAACACTCATCTAAATACAACTACAGAAAACTAAACCAATTACGCACACATCATCCCATACATACTCATACAACACCACCTAACCCGTAGCAACTAAAAACAAACACAACACACGGTAACCAGTGCTTCCGAAGCGAGCAACAGCACATCAAAGCTATCTAGCGCTTCCCCTCTCTATCCCACTAACCCTCCTAGTACTCCTTCCTTTTCAGATTCGCCACAGTGCCTGGAGACCGCGCAACTGCCAGCGGTGTGCGGTGTAAATCACACTAACAAAGCAACATCCATTGCTGCCCCTAGAGTGCCAGAGCAGGCACAGTGCACGCGTTGAGTGGTGTGCAAAGCTACCGGAGCACGGCCTAGAAGCTCTCTGAAAGTCCCTCCGTGGCTTGTTGCAGATAGGTCTGTTCTGTATCAAAAACCTACAATAAAAAGGAAAGTATGTTAAGGGAAGAAAACAGTTGGCACTTCATTTTTTTCGAACAATTTCAGAATGAGCTTTAACACTGTGATTTGTGTTTGTAAATCCTGAACAGATTGTTTTTTAAGTAATCCAGGGTTTTGCAAGGCCTGCAGAAGACAAATGTTTTATTTGAAATGGAGGCACCAGGCCCTTTCCGCCAGTGAAAGGTCTGTACCATGCTAGTTGCGCTGGCCTCAGGCCAAGGAAATATAAATGCCTTGAAAAGGTTCTCCCCTCAGTGCTTTTCTACCACAGAAACTTACCAGATTTAAAGTATCATTAATTCACTCCAGGTACAAACATTTATCAACCAATCAAAAGATGCCACTTGACCGTCAATGTATCAAGTTTGGCAACATTTGTATATTATGGCTAACAAAAAAATATTTGTTGTATATAGTGCCAGCAAGGTGCCAGGAGGCCTCTTCAGAAAGATTGGGTGCACACTAAGTTCAATGAATAGAAGAGAATTCTACCAGCCTCTTTGCACTAGGCCCTTTAAGAGAGGGGCAGCGGGCTTTTACTGTGAGGAGGGGGGTAGGGCTTTTATTGTGAGGAGATGGATAGGCAAGGTGCGAAACCTGAAATGCTGAGGGGTGCAGACAGGAAGAACCTGTCTTCTGATTCTTGGTCAGTTGTGGTGAGGGTGCATGGGTTATGTGTGCCCAGAATCTGGCCACAGTTGTAAATGTCCTGCCTATGAGTTTGGATGGTAGAAGGTTGCTGGACGGCTGTGTATGACAAGTTGTTGGATAGTGTGCAGTCGGGCTGGTGGCAGTGTGTGTAGGGGCTGGGGTTATTAGCTGGCAGACTAATGCTGTGCGTGAGTAGCTAGACAATGTGTGAGGTGAAAGGTGGAAGCAGAATGGAGAGCAGGTTAGAAGCCTCAGTATCCAACTACAGGCCTCGAGGGTCTCAAACCTCATGAGCTTTCAGGATATCCCTCGTTACTGTTGATGTATTTCCATACATTTAGAATCATTGTATGCAAATTTATCTCATGAATATTAATGAGGGATGTCCTAAAAATCCGACATGTGCCCGGCCCTCAAGTCCTGGAGTTGGATAACCTTGACCTAGACAGAGGGAGTTGCATTCTGAACTTACCATCAGCACAAGGTGTGAGATGTCCCTACAGCCGGGTATCCTGTGCTCAAGACGGAACCGCCTCACCCAAAGACACCTACCTGCTTTACAAAAGGTGGGTCCCTGGGGTCTCTGGGCAGAGGTCGTCCTTTCTGAAATAAGAAGCTTGAAATACCTGTGGGAAGAGAGTGCCTTCCTTCCTGATTTTGGATTCCTCCCACCTCGTCATTTCTTACACATTTACCCGTTTCTATGTGATTTCTGGGATACATATCAAATTGTGTTTCTGTTGGTTCGAAGCTCGTTCTAAAAGCTATAGAATGGCATATGTTTATTTTTCAAATATTGCACAAAATGCCTTGAAATCGTGATGATTTCTTGGAAGATCTCAGAGACCTGAACGATGACCCATTGCGCTCGGCGTGATTTGTGGCACGGAAAACACGTCGCACCTTGATATCTGGAGTCTTAGTTGGCATTTTGGGTTCGCCCTCAGCCGAGATGCAAAGTAGGTGCCGCGGCGGACGGAAGAAGCATTCACTTTCCTTGGAAGGCATTTGGCCGAATTTATTACGCAAAATGCAAAGATTAATATTTAAAATATGTTTTACAGAAATTGGTGACTTTTTTCATTAAACATCTGTCATCAATATTAACAATTTGATCGATAAAATCACCAGAGTATCTGCACCTCTCGTGAAATCACTGAAGCAATTAACACAGCTGGACGTGTGGCAATGCGCATCGTTATTAACCCCACCCCTCATCCGGGAACGGTCCTGTGGGAAAAGTAGGAGGACAGATTGTACCTGGGAAACCCGCAGGCCCATTCCTACCCCCCCTGGCATACCTACTAACTCAGTAACGTCTGGTGAGCACCCACATAGAAACTTCCCCAGCGTGTACTGGGCTGCAACCTGCGCCTCGCCAGACCATTTGCAGTAGAGCTCACATGATCCCTCAACATTGGCTGGGCACACAAGCACTTACTGGAGTTGTAGTTCAAAACATGTGTAGAGCCAGACGTCACAGACCGCGTGTTTACAGTTTTATGAGCTGTTGATGTGAATCATAGACTTCTGTGCTATTTCCGGTGACTCTACCTTGCATGTTAGGCATTAATGGGATTGGAAAGCCTTCTTGTGGTCATTCCTGTAACAGAGGTGGGGGGTGTGTTGAGGGGGCCGTGCAGCTGCGCGGCTGGGCCAGGCCTGGACGGCGGAAGGCGCAACAAGCTGGCACGCAATGAAGACACTGACACAGGTGCTCTAGCAGAGACGGCCTTTGCGGGCTTTCTCCCTCACATTTATTGCTTCGCCCACCCGGTGTGTGTCAAGTGGACATCACATCCCTCTTCGGTCCTCTTGGGATTCTTCTCACGAGGTATGTGGCATCCACTTGAAGTAGGACACGTTCCGGGTGACTGTTTCGTGTCCTCGCTTGGCCGTGGCTAGCCCGTGCTTCCTATGGGGGATGGTCCAGGGAAGAGATTCGTAGGGGAGGGCCATCTTTCCTCTTGGTGCTCGGTTCTTGACCAGCGTCATGTCCCCTACTTGGAGGTCACTGGGTGTGGCCCTTCTAGACCTGTCTTCCTTGTCATTGTGCTCTTGTCTTCGGCGTTCCATTTGTTCCAGGTCTACTTGTGGGGGTTGTCACGAGTGATGGAGGGGCAACCATGCCTGGATGGGTACCCCAAACATCAAGACTGCAGGGCTGGCCTCAGTTGCCGAGTGAGGGGTTTGACGGTAGGGTCGAAGGAACCTGTATAGTTCGGTAGCCACGGTCATCTTTTGTCTTTTGCAATCCTCACTGATTTGTTGATGGATGCCATAAATCTTTATGCATCACCGTTGGCTTGGGGCCAGCATGGTGTGATGTGGTGGTGGCGGAACCCCATGTCATCGATGAAGCGTTTGAACTCTTTTTACTTGTGAACGGCAGGCCGTTGTCACTTTTTATCAATGATGGTATGCCGCTGGCCGCGAATATCTTCTCCAGCGCCATTGTGAATAAAGCTGCATCTGTCGAGTTGACTGGTTCAACTACCGGGTATCTGGTGTACTCGTCTATGGCTACCAGGAGGTATGCTTCATTTGCAATTGTGCAGAAGTCGATGCTTGCTTCTTGGAGGGCAGGCCATGGGCTCTGGTGGTCCGGGACGGAGGGTGGCTAGCCAGGCTGCGCTGGTTTCAACAAGTCCAATGACCTTTTGCTGTATCTGCGGCATCCACACTTGTGATTTGAGGAAGACCTGTGTCTTTACGATCCCTTGGTGGCCTTCGTGCGCGAGTTGGAGTGCTCTCTCGTGGAGGTTGGTGGGCAGTACTATGCAATGGCCTTTGAGGATGAGGCCTTCGAGCGACACGGACAGTTCATGGCGTATCCCAAATAGGGCCGGTATCATCTCCTGCAATTGGGGTGTCCTATGGGCGACCACCATGAGGAACCTTTTCCACTCACCGGTTAGGATCGCCTTCTTGGTCATTTGGAGGCAGGGGTCTTTGTCTGTTTCCTCTATGATTTCATCAAGTTTCATTATTTTGGGTTTGGCACAGGCTATGACCTGGCATACGTGCTCCTTCATTTCCTTGGCCACTTTGTGTTCTGTTGCTGTGGCTGGTCGGGGGTGTCTCGATAGAAAGTCTGTAGGGTATTTGGCCCCGGATCGGTATTGTACCTCGAGGTTGAATTTCTGTAACTGGAGCATCCAGCGCTCAATCCTGGCTGGGGGATGCGGTGCTGATCCTTAAAATGTCAGGACTAGGGGTTTATGGTCCGTCAGTATCTTCACAGGGTGCCCCGGGATGTAAACGTGAACATGTCTGCATCCCCATATGATGCCTAGGGCCTGTTTTTCTATATGTGTGTGCGTAGTTTCTTTCTGTCGTGGTGAGCGATCTGCTGGCGAACGTGATGGGACTGACAGTTCCATCTCAGTCTGTCTGGGTGAGAAGAGCTCCGAGGCCAACGGGGCTTGCGTCCATCAGTTGCTCTGTCTTGCGCGATGTGTCGAACACCATGGTGGCGTCGCTGGACAATGAGTCCTTGAATGCAATGGTGGCCAGGTCGGGCATGAATCGCCCACAGCATGTTGCCATACGTACAAAAGCTGCATACCTCGGTTGCCTTGGTGGGGACTTGCCCGTTCTTGATGTCTTCCACCATTCCCGGGTCTGGGGATACTCCTTTCTCATTAAGACATACCCAAAGATGCTCAATGTGTATTTGCCGAACTCACACTTTTCTTTGTGTAGTGTCAGCCAAGACTCTTCTAGTAGCTGCAGTGTAGCTGCTAATCGGCTGTTGTGTCCCTTTCAGTCCTTCCATTGACCAGGATGTAATTCCTGACATTCGTGACTCCTGGGAGGTCCTGGAGCACTTTGCGTATTTCATGTTGGAAGACTTCTGCTGCCGACGAGATTCCAAAATTGAGCCGGCGATATCTCCTCAGCCCCAGATGCAATGATAAATCTTGATTCCTTTGCCAGGCGAATTCGGTGGTACCCTGATCTTAGGTTCTATTTGCTGAAGATAGTAGCGCCTGTCAAATCCACGATTAGCTTGTCCACCATTGGTGTTATGTGTCTTTATCCCCCTATTGCCACATTGGGCAGGCGCATGTCGATGCATATGACACGGTTTAGGGCTGTTTGGGCTTTGCTATCACTACCATAGGGGATACCCAGGGTGTGTTCCCGGTGGTCTTCTCAATAATCCGGAGGTCTTCGAGTTTGTTTAGCTCTGCTTCAACTGCGGCCCTCATGTGGAAGGGGACTCTTCGGTTCCATACCGCCCTTGGCTCTATCGTGCTGTCCTCCCTTTGAGGCATCCAATGCCTTTGAATAGCTTTTTGTGTTTGGCTAGTAGGTGGTCGATTTCCTTGGATTCTACTGCGAAGGTGAACAGTATGAATTTGAGTCTTTGTGCTGTTGGGCAGCTGAGTAATGTCTCAATTCCTGCATCAACTACATAGATGCGGGTCTTTCAGCTCTTCCCACTATGTGTGAGAGTGATTTTGAAGTACCCCACTACTGGGAGTGGCTTCTTGCATTCATACGCAAATAGCTGTATCGGCTTCCGTTGCAGGAGTGGTCTGTGGTCGAGCTTGTCAAACATTGTGGTTGGCATGACGTTTACCGTGGCACCGGTGTCGATCATCATCGTCACTGGGATGTCTCCTACGGTAATGTGCAACTGTGGTGTGATCTGCTGTGATTGGTCTGCTTGCCGTGTGTTGGTTTGACTGCTGAGGTCATGTGGACCTTTTCCGCTTGGAGTTGCGGTTGTTGGTTAGTGCGACTTGGACACTGTTCCCTGCTTGACTGGTCATCATCGCTGCTGCTGCTTTTGTTGTCTTCTCCCTCGATTGCTCGGGCACCTCCTTTCCGGGTGTCTTGGGTTCAGTTGGGTTGTCTCCGCTGGTGGCGGTCGGGTTGTCTTGGGTGGAATGTTTGTGCGTTCCGGGGCCTTGTGTCGCTCCTCCAGTCTTGGCTGTCCTCTGGGGTGAGTTGTCTTTGTTCCTCTGGGAGTTTAGGCATACCCGCGCGTAGTGTTTAACCTTCCCGCACTTGTAGCACGTGGTGCCGTATGCCAGGCAGGGTTCTCCCTTGTGTTGCTGCCCACCACACCACAAGCAATCTTTGGGCTTGCTTGCTGACTGCCTTTGTTGGGGTTTTTTCTGCCGCAGGGCATTGATTGTGGTCATGCCGTTGCGTGGCGTCTCTGTGTCTAGTGGCAGGCAACTGATAATTTTTTCCATCTCTGCCACACGCTCGTCTGTTCTTTCTCGTTGTCGCCCCATGGTCAGGATGGTATCTAGCGGGAGATTTGTCTTTGACAGGATGGACCTCCTGAGCTTCTCGGAGTGGAGGCCATGTATGACCTGTTTCCTCACTGTGAATTCGTTGTCCGGGAAGTCGCAGCCAATAGCCATTTCTGCAGCCGGCCATGGAAGTCATTGATGCTCTCCTGTGGGTGTTGTCTAGCTTGGCTCATTTCGAACCGCTCAAAGTCGGGGCTGACCTGGGGCTGGAATTTCTACGGGAGGACGGTCTTCGCCGTTTCATAGTCATCTTCTGTGCCCAGATTCGGGAGTGCATTGAATAGCCTAAGTGTTATGGTGCAAGATTAAGCATGATGAATGTCCTTTTCTTTTCATCCATGGTGATGTCACATGCCTTGAGGCTCAGTTCAAATTGCTGGATCCAGAAATCCCAGCGGAGCCCTGCACGGGGGCCAAAATTCTGAAAGGGCTGTTGTGTGGTATCTAGCCACGTGTTGGTGTCGGAGTTCTGGCCCTGTTGCCTCAATGGTGTTGCAGTGGGGTGCACGGAAGGGCACGTGTGCTTGGCTGTCGCTGCCCAGCAGCCTTGCTGGGTGGATGTTCTGTCCCTGCTATGTCTCTGGCCTGGCCAATGATGAGTGTAACCCCAGCTGTCTGTTGTGTGATGATTCCCTGCTGCTGGGGCCACTGGATGAGTCTTGGGCCCAGTGCTGTGCAGTGACTGGTGGCTGTGGGAGCCTGAGGCCAGAAATGTCGTTCTGGGCTTTGAGATGCTTGTTGTTAAGGAAGCTTGGGCTTCCTGGCACGTGGTGTGCCTCCTGCCAAAGGGGCCGTGGCAGGTGTGCTGTCTGGGGCCTCGGGCCGGAGGTTTCCCGTGTGGTGTTGGTGCGTAGGCATTGAGAAGCTGCTTCTGCGCGCATACTATTTTCTTTCTTCTCTTGTGGCTTTCCATCGATGCCCAGGCACCATGCGGGGAAGGTGCGACACGAGTCAGCGGGACCTGCAGGTGCAGGACCGCGGTGCCGGATCCGTTCAGCTTAATGTTGTGTGTGGGCGTTCCACCGACGCCTAGGCACCGAGTAGTGAGGGTGCGAAACAAATCAGCAGGCCTTGGGTGCCTGGGGCGTAGTGTTGCCGCTCAAGTTGCCGTTGCGGGTGGGGGCCACATCGGGTGGGTTTCAGTTCCCCCGCCTCATTGCCAGTGTGATGAGGGGGCCGTGGAGCTGCGCGACAGGGCCATGCCTGGAAGACGGGACTCGCAGCAAGCTGGCGCGCAATGAAGGCACTGACACAGGTGCTCTGGTGTCAGAGCGGAGACTGACTTTGGTGGGCTTTCTCCCTTACATTTATTCCTTCGCCCACGTGGTGTGTGTCACGTGGACATAACATCGGGGGAGTGGGAGGGCAGGGGGTGTTATTGGGAGGAAGTACAAAAACACGTGACTGGACAGACCCACCAAGGAACATGGATGTGCATCATTACGCATTATTCACGAAAATGCAGCTCGCTGACAAGTACATGGGTAACTTCCTTCCTTGAATGTGAAGGCTGGCAGCGTGGAGGCTCCCACCCACAGCTGCTGCTGCTGCTGAGGGTGACCGTCCAAAGATATTGTCAGCCCGGTTAATTCCATCCCAGGCAATAATACGCCCCCTCTCCATTCCTCTCCCCTTCACTCGACATACTGACTCTCTCTTCTCCCGCGTGCTCAGAGGTGTCCTCTGGGTGCTGGGTATCACTTAACACAAACGCGGAAATGATAAATAAAACTCCGTTAACCAGTTTACATTTGTGGATAAAAGGGGCGATCGACGATTGCTTAAAGTGTGCGACAAATGAATGGAACAGTGGCCTTTTATGCAAAAGTAAAGGTTTGATGGGCCGCTTAATAGATTCAAAGTGCTACTTCTAAGGACATCACTCACATGGGGCATCAAAGGCTCCCCTCCAAAAAAACGAAGAAAAGATGGTACCGAACCTGCATGTCACAGCTTTGAGTCCCAGAAGGGCCAGTTCAGCTTTCCATGCTGTTGAGGTCTAGAGGGAACATTTGAGTTGGGAGCACCTCACCAAGCAACGCTCAATGAGCGCCCTGAAGAGTTTCCACACCACAAGTGCCCTCAAAGCTCACATCGCTCGCAGTTTGGTAATGATTCTCCCTCCTCCACCACTGACAGTTCCTGCTCCACGCAGCTATTCCACAGCACTCACTTCCTCAACCCCCAGAGTTCTGGCACTGCAAGGCCCTCTTCCCCTCTTATTAATCCTTAGTCAACATGCAGTATTTACCCTTATGATCTTTTCACTCTCTTAAAATATATTTCCCATCGCTGCATGGAGAACGGAAAAGTAAGTAGCAGGTCATGTAAAACATTGCACAGGAGGTTCAGTGATGACCTTTCTGTGCATTATGCAGAAAAGTTGGAAACAAGGTTGGCTTTTGAGATCCCCAATTTTCACTCCCCTATAAGCCCACTCCCAGCCATATGTTTGTGCCTTGCGTTGCATTGATGTGCTAGGGCATCCTTCAATGAAAGGAACACTCTTTTTTTTTTTTTTAAAGTTGGGTGGGTATTACCTTTTTTATCCCCACATTTTGGAGGAGGGTGGTATTGACTGCATACAGATTTCCTTGGAATAATGAATAAGGTAAATGCCGCAGGAGTTGTTATCAAGTGGACAATCAAACCAGCTAGTATTTATTATTTGAAATAACCCAGAAACATAATCAGGGCCTTGATGTGTCATCATTTGGAGTATGATAAAAATGAGCACCAGTGAGCTGAAATCACCTCTCCCCAGCGCCACACTCAATTTACCCATTGTGCATGCGCGTGCGCACACACTCACATGCACACGCACACCTTCTGTAAGACCCTGTGCCCCAATGTGAGAGAGTGCTTCTTTACACTCAGCACGGATATAGCATTACCTCCACGTCCCTCTTCTCCCCATCCCAGTACTCACCTTTGAGTATGTTCTACTCCCAGGAACTCTTTTTTACAAGATGGCCTCTTCTGGCTCCTCCCACCCCAGGAGTTATAAACACTCCCCTACCCAATCCAAGGCAGTTCTTTTGTTCCTGCCAGAATTTTCTGATCCTCTCGTGAGGGGTTCTTGAGGGGCAACGGCTGGTGTCCCACACCTGGCGATCCCTCTGAGGATCTTGGTGACTGCGGGGTACTGGTGTTTTCCAATGGGCCTCCTGAGGGGCTCTGGGGCCCAGTGGTGGTATCTGCCAGTGTCCTCAGGCATTTGGTGTGTGCGTGCTGGTATCCTGTCAGCTGTGCTGGGCCGGGGGGTCTTTTCCCCCGCCCGGCATCTACAGTGAGTGCTGTGGGGTGGGTGGGGCAGTTGCAGGGCCTCCACCCCCTTTCCAGTTTATTCACTGCCGGTGGGCGCCGTGTTGAGGCAGACGGCCGCTGGCTTTTGTGTCAGGGATTGCAGGCTCCCGCCTGCCCTGCCCTCCGCTACGTGCTGGCGGTGCAGCCTGCACGCTTGCAGGAGGCGCCTCGGCCTCCCTCTTATTCGTGGCATTTAGAAAAAATGTATGGATGTCATGGTTGCTGCGGCCCTCTGTTGTGATGGGGCCGCTGGATCCCGCCTCTCCCCCACTGTGTTCTTGATTCCACGGTTTGGGCCTCAGTGTTTGGCCGGCTCCTCCATGGGGGGGCACAGCTTGTGGGTGTTTATCTTTTGCCTCTGTTGCTGAGGCAACAGGGATGCTGCCCGTGCTTTACCCAGCTTTTTGCTGCTTCTTTCTCCAGCGCTGGTAACAGGAGTGTGCTGCAGTGTTCAGGGTGTGTGCAACTATGGGGAAACACACTGAAAAAGAAAACTTGCTGTGCCTGCCTTTTCTTCTTCCTCACGGCTTTCGACAGAGGGTGTCTGCCCCTACTCCTGGGGTTTCTTGCAAGGACTTTAAGGTACTGTTTACTGATTTCCTGGCTTCCCATGCTGCTCCTGGAGTTTCTGCAGCTGACCCTGGCCCTACCTTAGCCAGGTTTCCTTCCTCTTCATCGGACACTGCTGGGTCCTCCCTTTCATCACATGATGAGGATGTTGCTGGCATTTACTTGGACTGGGATAAGGTCCAGCTGGTGATTGACCAGATTCATGTGTCTATGGGATTTGAGGAGCCTGCTGTTGTGGATCAGGTGGCGGAGCCCTCCATTCTCCAATATAAACATTGTGCAAAGTTGGGTCTTCCATTGATCTGTGACATTCAGGACATGATCCTTCATGAGTGAGCGAGGTTGGAACACATCTCCATGCCCCGGTTCGTGGCTAAGTTGTATCCACTCTGGGGTGAAGAGTCACGTCTGCCTCCTGTGGTGGAGGTTGAACATTCTGTCAAGCCTGGTGGGTCGTTCGTCCATCGCTGCGGAGGAGGCTGTGGTCATGGACCCTGTGGACCGGAAAGTGGATTTGGCACTCAAGAAATTGTATAGGAGTTGCTTCACTCCGATACCTTTATTAGACATCCATGGATTCTCATACTTCTCATCTTTTCTGGCAGAGACAGGAAAAAACAGACACCTGGCATCCAAATTTGTTTACTCATCAAAACACACTGAGATGTGTTTAAGCCTCCAACCTATCTTTATAGATGTTCTACGATTATGCAACATTTTTATGCAAATTAGCACCTTATAAAATAGTATGCTTTTGATAGGCAAAGTTAGTCAAAAAGCAAACATCCTTAATTACCACTGGATAACTTTATCACATGCACAACAATTTTACATTAGCATATCTGGCATCCATCATTTTCTCTGACACACAAAATTAATATGCCTATTTTTGACTTGGCTGGACACAACTATGACAGTGCTCAACTCTGGCCAAGAGCATTCTCCTGGCATCAATGTCTGCACCTTTATATATTTATTGAGGTTATGCCAAGTTTTATTTGGCTCTCAACACCATTGGGGAATATATATCCTGTCATTTTATGGTGCCAGAATAATACAGCTGGGCTTTCAAATTAGCTTGCATGACACACTTTGTACCCTTCTCCATAAGAAGATAGATACATGTATCTAAACTTCTATTAATTGCCTGACCTAACCTCATTTTGTCTGGTTTCTAGGCCAATTACAGTTTGAACCCAACAAACTTCATTATCTCACTGAAAGATGCTGCCAAAAACGGCCTCCAAATGCATTAGTCCCTCTTGCTTATCTGAAAACCCTTGGCATGGTTTACAAGTGCCCCCACATGGCTTAGGACTGGAAAACATTTTACATTTCAGTATTCATTTTTAAAATAATACATATTTATCTGACACTGTACTTTCCTTTTTATCAGGGAGCTATATTCTTCATTTATTTAAGCATTTCTTATTTTGTAAACACTTTATTCATAATATATTCTTCTGCACATATGAAGTGTGTGTAATATTAAAGCACCCTTAATTTCCTGTGCCCCCCAAACCAAGTGTGTGCAGTGTCTAAGGTACTTTTTAGTTTTAATAAAGGCAATTTAATCCCTGATTTCTACAATGATGGATAGGAGAGTGAACTATTTGACCTGCCTATCATTTTATCTATATTCAGTTGAAAGGGGAGGTGTTGGCACCCATTGTTAAAATTTCTATGTTGGATCCCATCTGGCTTCATGGGTCTACACCTATGGGTCCGATGCCACAGATACAGTGTTGGCTGGCTTGCAAGGGATGAAACAGGCCTTGGTGGATGGCACGGACTGCTCCCAGCTCCTGTCTGACATACAGCAACAGACCAAATTTATGTCAGAACTGTTTTACGATGAAGTTCGGGGAACCGCTATGGCCATGGGCGCCACTGTTGCTGGTAGGCGCCATTTATATCTGTGGGATTGGAAGTCAAAGGGGTCCCAGAAGCCTGTTGCTTTGAAGCTCCCCTTTGAGGGACGGAAGTTATTTGGTAACGCTCAGGAGTCCAAGGTTCGCTGGATCTTTAAGGTCAATAAAAATGCTGACAAGTTGCGAAAGAAGGTGGTTCCTCCATCGACTGGAGGTATCTGTCCTCCTAGCAAGTCTTGTGTCCCTTGTCCCTGGATGGATCAGAGAAAGCAAGGTTTCAGGAGTCCTTTCCATCATCCCAGGTCCCCCTCAAGCCTCAGAAGTCCTTATGCCCAGTCTTGGCCGGTGGGGGGTGTTTGTCTCACTTTTCTCACATCTTGGACCAGTTAGCCTCCGACTCCTAGGCTTGGTCCATGGTTCGTCTGGGGTACTGACTGGATTTTGTTTCTCCCTTCCAGAGTCCGGTCTCCTGGTGATTCCCCTGCCCAGGGACTTGCATCGGTGGGCGTCCTTGCAATCGACTGTCCTAGATATTCTTCGCAAGTGGGCTGTGGTCCCGGTGCCATTGAGCCAGAGGGGGACAGGCTTCTATTCCTGTGTGTTTCTGGTGCCAAAGCCAGGGCGACTCTCCTTTTGTCTCATCATTAACCTACGGAAACAGAATGCCTTGGTTCGATCTCGACCCTTGAAGGAGTCCCTATAATCTGTTATTCTGGTGGTGATTAGGGGGTATTGACTGGTTTCCCTCAACCTATAGGACGCCTATTACCATGTCCCAATCTACCAAAGTTATCAGTGGTTCCTGAGGTTTGCTGTGGGGCCGGATCACTTCCAGTTCAGTGTTCTTCTGACTTTCGGTCTCAAGGCGGCGCCTCAAGTCTTCACGAAGCTGTTGGCTCCCCTAGTGGCGTCTTTACATCTAGCCAGGATTCAAGTGTCCCCCCACTTGGATGATTGGGTGATCCGGGCCTGCTCCTGGCTTCAAGTGGTGCTCCATCCGTCTGTCGTATGCTGGTCCGTGGGGGTTTCTGCTCAATCGGCCAAAGTCTCACTTGTCTCCCTTGCAGACTCTTCAATTTATCAGGGCTACAGTCGCTCCTGAGGGTTATCAGTCACAGGTCTTGGGCTTCAGCCAGGGGCATTTTGTGTGTTCAGGGTCACATGGCTTCCTCTGTCTTTGTGGTCCTCGGGGAACGGCTGCATTTGAGACCGTTGGTGCACCACCTGCTGGCCCATTGGAACCTGGCATCCCTTCTGTATGACTCCTTGGTCCCGGTCTCTCCCGCTCTATGGACATCACTTCGCTGGTGGTTTCTCCTGTCTCATCTCCTTGCAGATCATTCTTACCACCAATGCTAGTGGCCTGGGCTGGGGGGCGACTCTCCTGGCATTGACTCATCAGGCAAGGTGATCTCTTCTCGACTTGGGGTGGTCCTCCAATTGGAAGGAGTTGGCTGTTGTTTAGCGGGCCCTGGTGGTCTTCTGGCCTTCAATTCAAAGGAAGGATGTTCCGTTTTGGACAGACAATGCTGCTGCCCTGGCTTATGTCAACCGTCAGGGGGGGCACAGGGTCCCACTCCTTGGAGGATCTTGCTATGGCCATCAGTTCCTGGGTGGAGGGTCACCTGGTCTCCTTGCGGGTGGTCCATATCTAGGGGGTTGACAAGGTGACTGTGTTCCATCTCAGCAGGGTGTTTCCTATCTCAGAGGAATGGTCCCTTCACCCTGAGGCTTTTCTGGAGGTGTGTTGGTGGTTCGGGCATCCCTGGTTGGACCTCTTTGCCTCCCCTGCAATGCTCAGCTTCCCCAGTTTTGCACTCGGACCCCGTAGAGGCCTGGGGGGTGGACACTCTTTCCTTGACCTGGCACCCAGGGCTTCTTTATACCTTCCCTCTGATTCCCTGGCTCTGAGTGTCATCAGCAGAATCAGGGTGTCTCGAGGGGTGTTTATCCTGGTGGTCCCTTACTGGCCACAGTGGGGGTGGTTCCCATGTCTTCTGGAGAGGCAGTTGTCTCCTCCATGGGTGTTGCCAGGTGGCCATCTCCCTTGAGGGTGGCCGGTCCCCCTTCTCCTCTCTCATCTGTGGGTGTATGGAAACTGAGAGGAGGGGTCTGCAGAAGCTCGGCCTTTCAGCAGCTGTTGCTGGGACTGTCCAGAGGGCATGTAGGTCATGTATGCTTAAGTCTTAGGATCGTCATTGGTACAATTTTCTGTCTTGGTGATCTCCGAGGGGTATTCCGGCTCTGGGCTGTGGGCTGCCTGACATCTTGCAGTTTCTCCATGAGGGTGGAGAGGCGTAGACCAAAACAGACTACCCCCCCTTACTCTGATGAAGGACAGGTGAACATGTCATTCAGGGCCCGTGCCCCACCCTCCTGTACAACATTGTAACGGTGAGAATCATTGTCCATTGAGTCAGCGACACCTCTCTTATCCCAAGTAGGTACCTTAGGAAATAAGTATAATATAAATTGAAGATGACTAGAATAGGTGACGGTAGTGCACAGGTAAGCATTTGAGAGATATGAAAGATATTACACTGCACACATGAATTTGGGAAAACACAAACATAAAGTAATGCATACATCGCACACCACATGAATAACACAGAATATAGGTCCCTGACATAAAAACATTAGAGCAAAAGGTAGCCATTCTTTTCAAAATGGACACCACATCATGCATTAAAATTAATACAGGCCTTAAGCCTCATGGAAATTGAAAGTGATGAAAACACAGAAATACAAAGCTGTGTAGAAGCTCAGACAAATACTTAGCAATTCAAGCCAAGGGTATTGGGAACAGGGAGAGGGCTGGGCAAAAGCCAGGTGCACATGTTTAACAGTATTAAATGGTAGGAAAATAGTATTTTTGGAGTGCCATGGCAGAAAGGGAGTCTTAGGCTAAAAGTTGGCAGTAATGTAAGAAATCGATAAGAATGAAGTGATTAACGAAAACATGCCAGCAAATCTTATATCCTTGGCAGTCCAGCTCGAGCCTGTGTCATTTAAAAAACGCTTTTCATCCAGTTCAACAATATGTTCTGTGATTCATTGAAATTGGAAAACAAAAAGTCATACTGATATGCAGAGAATGAGTCACTAGAAAAAGAAATAATTATGTATTTCAGGAAGCATGTTTATCCAATGCGTAAAGGTAATGTATTCCATTCATAGGAATTTGACCAATGAGATTATAGAAGTCATGTTAGAACAGAAATTATGTATTGTGTTTTGTCTAACTATAAATATATGTTAAGGAGAGGCAGACTTTGAGACTTTTTTCAGCTGTATCACAGTCGGTTAAACAGAGCTCCCGGCTATTTGTAGGGAAGATACATAATGTCTCTCTTTTCTTGCACAGTGATGTTTTATCCAAGGATGACTGACTGTATTGGCTTATGTCTGAGAAGTGAAAATGTAGAGGAGCAGGTGAATGCTTTCTCAGTAGTTCCTTCCCCGTTCATCACAGCCTTATTGGAACAGCAGACAAAGTGAAATGGCTGGGACACCTTGTGTATTTCCACTACTGCATCAAGTGTGTGAGAGACGTTATGCACTCAGACAGCCATATAGAATGCACCCTTGCACTGAAAGTGTGGAAGGATGCAGCATGGAAGGTTGTCCGAACGTACCTAGGCACATCATGGAACGTTAAGTGAAATCTGATGAGGGCAGAGTAATGACATGAAGAAGATATATGAACCTATGCTGAAACAATATGAAAATATGTCAAATGATTATGGAACTGAGGCACCAAGAGAAATATGTACCTAAAGCTAAAGTAATCATTAAGATAAAGAAGAATGAAGTAACTTACTGGTTAATAACTGTAAATATGCAGTAACAAAAGATAGCTGAGGCATATAGAAGCTTGCTATAGAGGAATATATAATGTGGCAAGCACGCCATGATAGGAAAATGGGCTGAACCCGTAGGCCCTTTAAGCGAGGTAGCGCTATCTGGGATGGATGGGAATGCAGATTTTACTCTGACACCAATAATGAGACCGACTCACGAAGTTGGCAAATCTTTAGCTGTTTTATTAACAATTATCTGAAACAGGGAGTACAACAGGCATCAACGGCCACCACACAAGCATTCTCAATGTTTCACATGAAAAAACACATATTTATAACAAAAATTCATCATACGTCACATCATACTGTGTGGCAAAATAAGAAAACCTATTCAGGGTTATGATAGTCTTAAGGGGAACATCCAAGTATACTTTCTATGGGGGATAGGACTGTGATTGGATCTCTAAGGTCAGATGGACAGCTATGCCCACCCCTAGTGCAAGGCATCTTTGCCGTCATAATATACACAAGGTTTCATTGGCTTTCAAACTATAGGGCTCTTCACTATGTGGCCCTCTATAATTGGTTGGCACGCTTGTACCCTTCCAGAATATTCCACTTGCTAGCAGCACGCAAGCTGGTACCTAGGCACTGGAGGGTTGGACCTGACCATGCCTTCCCACCCAATTAGCCCAACATCCATCATCACTACTACTGTCTGCCATGTGAATTAGTCTTTGAACTCTGCCTTGCAAGTATCACTGCACCTGAAAATAGAAGGGAGTGTGAGCATGGCCTTATCTTCTGGTCTCGGTGTAGCTCGCCCAAAGTCTATTTTCATCTTGACCATGTGACAGGAGACCGTGTTTTGAGCTCCTTCTTCGCATTTAACACTATTAAAATAATAAAACCTGGCGCTTCTAGTGTTTTTCCATGACACCTCAATAGAAGCTCATTTCACTTCTCATGTTCATTGTATCTTCTCAGATAGATAACCAGTGTATTGGCTGCCCCAACTCTTCACACTGGGCCAGACAACCTTTCTCGAACCTTCATTCATCATCAACTGATTTCTGTGACTGCGCCACACTTTCAGCCCTTCTATTCATGGGGTCCTAGTTTGCTAAAATACGTTGTGGAACAACCAAACTCTATACGCACTTATGTTTATTGGCGGCACCACCTGCAGTCTATTCACTACGTATAGCCAGCCTCATGATTACTTAGCCTACTTGCGTTTCAGCATCTGTACAATTATAAAACAACTTTGCATTTTCTTCATTGCTCTACGCACGTGCAATCTGCAATTTTGCTAGTGAAATGTTGCTCAATTCTTTACTTCGTCATCAGAATGTATAAGGTCTATATACTCTATTCATTGGCATCGCTTCTGGGTGCATCATTTCTGCTTCGTGTGACATCAACAGTCCTCGCTTTCATTCATCTTCACACTTCTTCTGGAACATTAGAAGACTGCCATTTCTCCGCAGGTACATCATATGGGGCTTTCTCAATGGATACCTTGTTTCGAGAACTCTTTGCGGTATAGGGACCATTATTGGGGTCGTGCATGTTGCAATTTCCGGTTTCCAACATATAGGAAAAATGGGGTGGGACTTCCAGTAGAGGCACTTGGCTCCTCCTCTGCAGGACGCTGGCTCATGTCGAATTCAACCAAGCTACCTCAGAGACAAACCAAGGATGCAGACTCTGGAGACACTGGAAATACAGTTTGCGTGCAGAACAGCGATGAGTCGAGGTTGGCCAGGATAAAGGATACTATTTTAAGGAATAATTGCAAGTCACAAAGGGGAGTTACACAGATAAGCCCTGAGACATTCCCCTTAGATTGAGGAAGAAGAAAACATCTGCAACTGTCAAAGTATTGGACAAATTAAAGTGTATGAAGTCTATGCAAGATAGTGTGAGCAAGTCTCTAGAGGCCAAGAGGAGCAGCAGCACCCTGCATATTTGAATCAAATAACAGTTCATAAGAGGCTGACATTCACCAATTCCTGATTTATTCACATGTGACTTAGAGGTCGAAGACAAGGGCTACTCATTAGAGCCACAGATGAAGATAATGGTGTGCTCACACTCCCTCAAATGTTCCAGGACAGTGAGTAGGCTACAAGGTCAACTACTGACGGAAGACTTTGGCTAATAGCCGACCGATGGGTGATGATGGATTAATTGGGAGAACAGGGAGTAATCTCACACAATTCAAAGCACCTACGTTTCATTTCACATACATGCTGCCAGAGAGCCGAAAGCCCAAGGTTGGGATAGGATGCCAACCAATCAGTGGGTTTAGGGGGCAGCCGCACATACAATGTTCCATAGACCAATCTATACATATTTAGAGGAAGTTCAAGTCATGACCTACAGATCCAGGGCAGCCAATGATGTATTAATTCTCATATGTTCTATATGTTCCCCTAACCAATCCCTTCCTTTGATAGGCTTAAGGATTTGCCACGTAGGATGACATCATAGATGACGCGTATTGGGGTATAAGACCTTTATGTAATCAAGTTAGTATGTGAGTGTGCATGCATCAGTCCGATGCCTGTCAGTTCTCCCTAATTTATTAAATGAGAATAAAGTAGTACTTTGCCATATTCCTTGAGTATGTCCCGTCATAAGGTCTGAGATCTTTATTTGTAATTCCATTTAGCACAAGAGACGCTTTAAGGTTCTAGAGCACAACCCCAATATAAGGGGGCTGAGAAGAGGTTGGCTGTCTCTTCTCTCCATTCTAAGTAGGCTGCCATTTAAGCCTTACGGGAATCCTGGTCCCCTTCAGCTGGGGCAAGGGGAATCTGATTGATAGGCTCTTGAAGGAGGTGGCAGACTCTCATCTTTTGGGTCCAGTTGGGGATCCTCTGTGAGACCTGCCTGTGGTACTGGCTAGGTAACAAAAGCCTCCTTTTGAGCCTCTGGAGGATGTCGAGCTCAAGTGGAAGTCTCTCAGACTACATTTTTGGTGGCTGTCACTTCAGCCCGTCCTCTCATGGAGATCAAGGCTCTCATGTGTCATCCTCTGTTTTTGATGGTCCGGGAGAAGGCCTTGGTCCTACGATGTGACCCTTCCTTTGTGCCTAGGGTCTCCTCTTAGTTCCATCTGTTTTAAGAGGTGGTCCTTCCTGCCTTCTTCCCTGTTCCATTCTCTCCTGAGGAGGAGGCTATTAACCGGGCAGCAAGGCTAGGTACAATGCAAGGTAAATGTTCAGACATGGCAAGCACAGGCAATAATGTAGCCCTGGCAGCAGGGCAAGGTACAATGCAAGGCAAGTGATCAGACAGGGCATGTATGGACATAGAGCATAGGTACAGTGCGAGATGAGCCAGTAGGCAATGTCGGTGGGCGGCTGTTATAGAAAAAGACGGTGTGATCGTCTTGCCGTGGCAGCTCTGGCAGCGCAGGAGTAGTGGGAGCGGAGGTGTGCTGCAGTGGCATGATGGATCCAATGAGAGGCGTTATGCACTGCGGGTTGGTAGACTGGATTCTGCTTGCAGGCAAGGTGCGGGATCAAGTCTGGGGCCGTGATGTCGTAGGAATGACAAGGATGTTACAAGGCCTAGAGGCGTGCCGACGTCGGGCAGACATGAGATTAATTACGGGTGTGTGTACAGCAGGTAGTGGCATGAGCCTCGCTCTTAAGCGGGCATTCCTGGTAACAACATTGGGGGCGGTAGTATAGAGTTGGAAAGAGGGGCGACCTGCGCAAAGGCGCTCGTTCCTAGTACTGATGGAGAGCTTGCTGCAAGCAATGGCTGGATGGATGGTGTTAGCATTACCTAGAATGGTGGTGTCTGGACTGCCATCCAGCGCCATCGAGCAGCCAGCGGAGAGCTGCAGAGAGCGGCATAGGCCTTAACCACAGGCCTTTGCCAGGAAGCGCCTTTGCCTGGCGGTCTGCCTCCTCTCCCTTTAAAGCGGGAGAAGAGGGACTGGCAGGCTCTGCAAGCCAATCAGCTGTTCCAGGGTCAGCTGTGTTGTTGCTTGTTGTCATGGTGTGGCACGGCTTCATTTTGTTGTTTCTTGCAGACGAGGCTGAGTGCATCACCATGGCGGTTGGGGACACGCTGCTCTTTGTTGGGGTCGTGGCTGATGCTGCTCTGGCAGGTAGATGGATCCGCAGATGAGCGTGAGGCCCAGATGGCGACTCTCGCAGTCGAGCTGCAGAGAGCGGCATAGGCCTTAACAACAGGCCTTTGTCAGGAAGCGTCTTTGCCTGGCCGCGCTTGTTCTTCTTCTTGCTGATAGATTTTTATCCATCAACGGTGATTTTTTGGATACCGAGGCTTGAGCCTCATTACTCCATCTTCTCGGGCTCAGTGTGTAGTCGTGGGTTTGTATTCTTCTTGGTCTTTGTGGTCTTGTCACAGTAGGGCTGGTTTCACAGGGTCTTCGCAGTGATGGGCCGCGGGTAGCGGTCGAAGGGGTTTGCATTGGTGGCAGTGAGTCTTCTGATCAGAGGGTTCGGGTTCTGATCCAGTTCTTGGCAGAAGTTCTTACTCAGCTTCGCTAGATGTTCATCCAACATCTCGATGTCCAGGTCTCTGTGAAGGTCTGCTATCCTTGTGAAGATTGGTGCTCCGGACGATATCCGCAGGGCCTTGTTCTGGACTATCTGAAGACTCTTCCGGTGTCGCTCATGGCAGGTCATCCATGCTGGGGAGGCATAAGTCAGGGTTGGTCTGATGATCGCCTTGTAGACGTTGATCTTTGTCCGGAGTGGCATGGACTTGCTCTTCAGGAGTGGGTACAGTGCTGCCATCTTTCCTGTTGCCTTCTGCTGAGTATTCTCAATGTGGCTTTCCCAGTTGAGTTTGCTGTCCAGGGTCACACCGAGGTAGCGGCTGCTGCTCTCCCATTTGATGGTCTCCCCGTTGAGGCTGATGTGTGGGTGCTCCTTGATCTTTTTTCTGGTGAACAGCGTTGCAGTTGTCTTGCTGGTGTTGAGTTCTATCCGCCAGTCGATGTACCACTTTGCGATGGTATCCAATGAAGCTTGCAGGTTCTTCGCCACTTCCTTTTCGCTGAAAGACTGGGAGATTATTGCAACATTGTCTGCATACAGCGCCAGGTTCGTCTTGTGGAGATCTGTCGGGATGTCGTTGGTGAAGAGGTTGAACAGGAAGGGTCCGAGGTTCGATCCCTGTGGCACGCCTGCTCGGATGGGATGTGAAGAGGACATCTCAGACCGCATGGCGACATGGAAGGTGCGGCCTCCCAGGTAGCTTGCAATCGTCTTCACCAGGTAGTTCGGAAATCCCAGGCCAATCATCTTGTGCAGCAGTCCCTTGTGCCAGACTCGGTCGAATGCTTTGGCGACATCCAGGAAGACGATTCCTGTGGACTTCTTGATGTTGAATCCGTGGCTGATGGTATCCACCACTCTCAGTAGCTGATGAGTCGTTGCATGCTCCTTTCGAAATCCAAACTGTTCCTTTGCTAGTAGATTTCTTTCGGAGGTGAAGTCGCTGAGTCGAACGAGGAGGACCTTCTCCAGGAGCTTCGATAATCCAGAAAGCAGGCTGATGGGGCAGTAGTTTGCTGGATCCCTCAGTGGTTTGCCGGCCTTTGGAAAAACGATGACCCTTGCTTCTTTCCAGGAACTCGGGAAGTGCTGGAGCCTCATGCATGCAGCTTTGCCTGGCCGTCTGCCTCCTCTCCCTTTAGAGCGGGAGAGGAGGGGATGGCAGGTGCGGTAAGCCAATCAGCTGTTCCAGGGTCAGCTGTGTTGTTGCTTGTTGTCATGGTGTGGTGCGGCTCCATTTTGTTGTTTCTTGCGGACGAGGCCACGTGCATTGTCATGGCGGAAGGGGACACGCTGCTCCTTGTTGGGGTCGTGGCTGATGCTGCTCCGGCAGGTAAATGGATCTGCAGATGAGTGTTAGGCCCAGATGGTGACTCTTGCAGTGGAGCTGCAGAGAGCGGCATAGTCCTTAACCACAGGCCTTAACCACAGGCCTTTGTCAGGAAGCGGCTTTGTCTGGCCGTCTGCCTCCTCTCCCTTTAAAGCGGGAGTTGAGGAGCTGGCAGGCGCAGCAAGCCAATCAGCTGTTCAAGGGTCAGCTGTGTTGTTGCTTGTTGTCATGGTGCGGCGCGGCTCCATTTTGTTGTTTCTTGCGGACGAGGCCGTGTGCATCGTCATGGCGGTGGGGGACACGCTGCTGCTTGTTGGGGTCATGGCTAATGTTATCTTTTATACTTTGGAACCCTATATTCTGCTTATTAGGGGCCAAAAACATGCACATGGTAAAGAAGTGTGAAGTAAGCTAGCGTGGAACACTGCAATGTCTTTAAGCTAGCATGGAACACTGTGGTGTCTTTAATCTAGCGTGGAACACGGTAATGTCTTTAAGCTAGCGTGGAACACTGTGATGTCTTTAAGCTAGCGTGGAACACGGTAATGTCTTTAAACTAGCTTGGAACACTGTAATGTTTTTAGCGTGGAACACTGCAATGTCTTTAAGCTAGCGTGGAAAACTGTGATGTCTTTAAGCTAGCGTGGAACACGGTAATGTCTTTAAGCTAGCGTGGAACACTGTGATGTCTTTAAACTAGCGTGGAACACGGTAATGTCTTTAAGCTAGCGTGGAACACTGTAATGTTTTTAGCGTGGAACACTGCAATGTCTTTAAGCTAGCGTGGAACACTGTAATGTTTTTAAGCTAGCGTGGAACACTGTGATGTCTTTAAACTAGCGTGGAACACGGTAATGTCTTTAAGCTAGCGTGGAACACTGTGATGTCTTTAAACTAGCGTGGAACACGGTAATGTCTTTAAGCTAGCGTGGAACACTGTAATGTTTTTAGCGTGGAACACTGCAATGTCTTTAAGCTAGCGTGGAACACTGTAATGTTTTTAAGCTAGCGTGGAACACTGTGATGTCTTTAAACTAGCGTGGAACACGGTAATGTCTTTAAGCTAGCGTGGAACACTGTAATGTTTTTATAACACAAAATCTTACCCTTATGTGTTGCTCATGCGCCCAAGTTGTTTTTACTCCATACAGATGGAGAAGGAAATAAGGTACCACACAAGATTTGTGTTTTGATTCACCAATATTTATATAGAAAACTGTTGCCCTTTAGTGATGACACGTGTTTCAACGTAACCAACGTCTTTCTCAAATCAGGGCTGGTATCAACAAATGACAAGTAATATCAAAAACAGTGCATAATAAATTGATTTAAGTAAACACCAATGTGGTCCACAAGAACGTTTGCACATGCATGAATTAAGAAATAATTAACAAAATCATAATAACATGGCCATGTTTGGGGGGGGGGGGAAAGGAAGGAGGTTTGTGGGAAAGCGAGAAGAGAAAAAATATAAAAACACATGATTGTTAAACAATATGTCAATAGTGTTAATCCTATTTTTTTAATGAGTACATTGGTATATTTAGAATAATTTATTGTATGCTTATGTTCATTGTTATTTCTTACCCAATGTAACCGTCCTCTTAAATGTTCTCAAAAGCTTGAATCCAGTTATGGGTTAAATCCCGTGTCCCTGTAGGGGAAGCATTTACATATGCTCGTTTAACTGCCTTGTATTATGGGCACAGATTGTGTCTCTATATAGAGTCTATCCAATGCTGTGTTCATGCTTTAAATACGTGCACACAGAAATTACAAGGATATGCTGTTCTCACCACGTTACATTGCATTCAAAAACTCTAGGGGAGGGTGTTTGTCCTTTTCTATTTTTCCTTTTCCTTTTGTTTGTTATATCTACAATCGTAAAACACGCAGGCCCACATGTCCGTGAACCTTATTCCTTTCCCACCTGGTGGGCTTTCCTGCTTACCTCTATTTCCTCAAAGTCGTCCCTTTCAGTCCTTGTATGATTGTGTCTCCCAATCTCGTCTTTTGTTTGATCACGTTACTAGGTTACCTATGTCCTACTTCTGTTTCTATGTTGTCGGCCATATTTTGGGGCTGAAACCCTATGTCCTACTTCTGTTTCTACATTGTCCGCCATATTTTGGGCTAAAACTCTATATCGGTATTGTGTTTTGTGTTTGTTTGGACGCACGTTCACGTAATCGAAAATAGTTGCGCTCTTTTAAAGACAAAATGTTCTAATACTTTTTTAGTCTTAATGAAGCGGTGTGTAACACCAAACAGAGTTCATAACAAATGTTATTCTAAATATTATTACAACGACACTCCCTAAATCGTTGAAGACTACTCCCCTTTTCTCCTTTTTTGACGCAAGTCATGTCAATGGGACACAAGTTACTGTATCTCCAAAAAATGTATTGGCATCTATTAAATTCTTGCGTAATGTGACAAAATGTGTCTTAATCAGTCTTGTGATATTATAAGACACAATGTATCATGCCTCCGAATATCATTATGTTAATCTTTTTGATCAATGTTGATGCCTCTGCCTAAGTACATTTCGGTGTGTATGTTATGGGACATGTGTACCTTTTTGTGTGTTGATGTTTCTGAGGTGATAATTCTTTCATGAAACCCACAAAACAGGATACTACATTTATAATCTTTTCAGAGAAAAGAATACATCTCATTGTCAGAGTTTAAACCTTTTTCAACAGTTCTAAATTTGCAAATCATTCTGGCTTCTTCTTGTCGTAATTTCAGCTCCAAATTTCCTCCTCTTGGTCCTACGGTTATTCTTTTTAGACCCAAAAATTTTAAAAGTCTTTTTTCATCGCACTGATGCTCTTTTTGCCAATGCCGTGCTAATGGTGAGTTAGAATTAGGATTCCCTATTCCTGAAAGGTGTTCTCTTATTCTAATCCTTAATTCTCTTATCGTACTTCCTATGTACATTTTGTGACATAAACATATAATGACATATATAACATATTTACTTCTGCAATTGATGTGTTCCAAAATTTGCTGCTTAATGCCATATGTATCCTGAAAACTTGCAGTATTGTCTATGGTGTATTTGCACATTGTGCAAGTCCCACATCTTCTGAAACCTTGTGTTTGTTTAGGTAACCAAGTATTCGAACTCCCAATTTCTAGTATAGGGAGCAGAGATGGACTCAATACGTTTTTTATGGTTTTGGCTCGTTTGAAGATTATAGTCGGGTTGTCCTTAATGTAGTTCCTGACGTGTGGGTCCAATTGTAGCAAATGCCAATTCCTTTTTAGGATCTTCCTTAAAATTCCATTATTCTTACAGTAAGTCGTAATGAAAGTCACTTCCTCTGTTTGGTTGTTGATTCTGGTTTTCGTAGTTAGGGTGTCTGCTCTGTTAAGAGCTTTGGCTTTCCTTTGTGCTTTGGCAATAATCTTAGTTCCATATCCTCTGGCCTTAAATCTTCTTGAAAGCAGTTGACATTCTTGCTCAAAAGTTTTTTGTTCCGAACAGTTTCGCCGAGCTCTGATGTATTCTCCACTAGGGATGTTCCTTACAACCGAAGAATGATGACAGCTGGTTGCAAATAAAGTTGAATTAGCCTCTGTAGGCTTCCTGAAGGTCCTAGTCAACAGTTGATTATTTTTCACATAGATATTTAGATCCAGAAAATCTATTTGTTCTTTGCTGGTAATCCCAGTAAATTCAATCCCCATAAGGTTATTGTTGGCTCTAGTCTTGAATTGTTCTAACTCCTCTTGTTCACCTTTCCAGATAAGTAACACATCGTCGATATAGCGGGTCCAAAGAATCACATGATCCTGATATATTTCATCTCCATAGATGTGTTTATCCTCATACATTGCCATTGTGAGGTTGGCGAGTGCGGGGGCAAATTTTACTCCCATCGCCACTCCTCTTGTTTGCTGATAAAATTCTCCATTGAAAATGAACACGTTATTTTGCAAAGTTAAAAGTATCATTTCCTTGAGCATGTTAACTGATTGAAATTTTGATGCAGTTTGATTGGAAAATATATAATCTATTGTCTCAAGTGCCGTGTCATGCCTGATGGATGTGTATAATGCCTTTACATCCCATGTGGCTAATATATAATCAAATTCCCATTTGATGGATGCCAATTTATTAATTACAGAAGTTGTGTCCTTCAAAAAAGCTTTGGTCTCAGTGACAATGGGGCTAAGTATATGGTCAATATACTGTGCCATGTTCATTGTTGCCCAATCAATTCCACTCAGGATAGGTCTTCCTTCTGGTACTTTTTCAAAAGCCTTGTGAATTTTAGGCAAAAAATATATTGTGGGTAATGTTGGTTGCTGCATATCTAAAAATGATCTTTCTTCATCTGTGATTAGCCCTTTTCTATGCCAGTTTGTTATGGATTCCCGCAACTCATTTAAGATCTTCTGTTTTGGGTTCCCTTCAAGTTTGTGATAACAAAAAGGAGTATTTAGATGGTTCTCGGCCATTGTTACATAGTCTGCCCTGTTCATAACCACAATTTTTCCTCCTTTATCAGCAGCTTTTATAGTCAAATTTTGATTCTGTTTCAGTTCCACCAAAGCTTTTCTTTCTCCTTTGGTCAAATTATCATAATCTTGTTTACTTGGTCTTTTGTGTTTCTTTTTGTCTATGATGTCGTTCAGTTCTTTAGTTACTGCCTTGTAGAAGGTGTCGACCAGGTTGTCTGTGGTTAGTTGTGGAGTAAACTTAGATTTCAGTTTGAGATCCCTCGTTTGGAGACCAGTTTGTTGTATCTTGAGATTCTGTATGGTTTCATGAATCGGTCGATCTGTGGTATCTTGTAATGAACTTAAGAGGTGAATGTTCCTTATATCTTTAATGGTATAGTCACTATCCTCAATGTCGGGTTCTTTGGCATGAAACATCGGAACTTGTGTTGCAAAAAATTTCTTGAGTTTCAATTTTCTAACAAATTTAAACAAGTCTATGTGCACGTTAATTTGGTCAAAGTTGGTGGATGGAGCAAAAGAGAAACCTTTGTTTAGAAGTGCTATATCTTCTGTTTTTAAGTGATATTCTGACAGGTTCAAAATTAAGGTGTCTGTTTGTTCTTCTTGGCTGCTTCTCTTGCTCCTGCTCTTGTCAAACGTCTGAAATCTTCTAGAGCGTCTGGGTGGCCTGTATCCACTGCCCCCTCTCTTGCCCCTCCTCCTGTATTCTGTGTTTGTACATTGATCTGCTGAGGTAATAAAAAACGGACCTGTTTTTGCAAAATGATTTTGTTGCTTTTCTTGTACCTTCTTATCTGATTTAGAAAACCTTGTCCATCAAGTGTTTTTTCTGATGTTTCTGTCGTTTCTGTTTCCTTAATATTATCTCCTTCTGATTCTGCATCTGAGCTGCCCGGAGATGTATTTGGTGTACTCTCTCTTGATATCGATTTATTGATTTGTCTATATTTCTCTTGAAAAGTGTAAACTCTATCATCCTGATAATCCCTATTATCACGATGGAATTTACGCATTTTTCTTAATTTGATTTCGTCTTGGTAGTCTTTCAAAATTTCAAACATTTTCTGGTAGTTTTTTTCTTTTGTTGCTTCCAAGGCTTTAGTTTCTGAAATTTCTTTCTTAATTATTTCTATTTAGTCGGTGATTCTCTTATGTTCCCTTGATGCGTGTTCTATTAAAATTTCTAACATAATGTTGGAGCTTTGATTGAGGTTTTTTTCCCATGAGTCTGCTAAATCCTTGTCTTCATCTTTAGTAAAGTCCGGAAAAATTAAGATCCTTAGGCCTCTAGGTATTTGTTTTTTAGTTACATAATTTTTCAAAGAAATTATCTCCCAGTATTTGTCCACTTCTTTCTTAGAAGCTCGTTCCAATTTAACAAATTTGTAACGTAAATCCTCTCTGGGTTTGGGCAGGTTTGATGCGAAAGCATGCACATTACTGCCCTTCGGGGCAAAAAGATTAACAGCATCCTCTTCTCTTGTTTCTAAATATTCTGCCATTATGGCTAATAGCTGATTGTTCCTGGTCAGCAGGTTCTGAAGTACCTCGATACAAACAACAAAAAAGTGAGGAATCTATTTTTTGGTACTGATGTCGAAGAACTCTGCGCCCTTTTTATCTTTTGTGTTCATACAGTTAAGGTCGCATGTGTAATTAGGGTAACCGTGGAGTCCTATGATTCCTCTACTCCACTAGGAAAAGACCATAACACAAAATCTTACCCTTATGTGTTGCTCATGCGCCCAAGTTGTTTTTACTCCATACAGATGGAGAAGGAAATAAGGTACCACACAAGATTTGTGTTTTGATTCACCAATATTTATATAGAAAACTGTTGCCCTTTAGTGATGACACGTGTTTCAACGTAACCAACGTCTTTCTCAAATCAGGGCTGGTATCAACAAATGACAAGTAATATCAAAAACAGTGCATAATAAATTGATTTAAGTAAACACCAATGTGGTCCACAAGAACGTTTGCACATGCATGAATTAAGAAATAATTAACAAAATCATAATAACATGGCCATGTTTGGGGGGGGGGGAAAGGAAGGAGGTTTGTGGGAAAGCGAGAAGAGAAAAAATATAAAAACACATGATTGTTAAACAATATGTCAATAGTGTTAATCCTATTTTTTTAATGAGTACATTGGTATATTTAGAATAATTTATTGTATGCTTATGTTCATTGTTATTTCTTACCCAATGTAACCGTCCTCTTAAATGTTCTCAAAAGCTTGAATCCAGTTATGGGTTAAATCCCGTGTCCCTGTAGGGGAAGCATTTACATATGCTCGTTTAACTGCCTTGTATTATGGGCACAGATTGTGTCTCTATATAGAGTCTATCCAATGCTGTGTTCATGCTTTAAATACGTGCACACAGAAATTACAAGGATATGCTGTTCTCACCACGTTACATTGCATTCAAAAACTCTAGGGGAGGGTGTTTGTCCTTTTCTATTTTTCCTTTTCCTTTTGTTTGTTATATCTACAATCGTAAAACACGCAGGCCCACATGTCCGTGAACCTTATTCCTTTCCCACCTGGTGGGCTTTCCTGCTTACCTCTATTTCCTCAAAGTCGTCCCTTTCAGTCCTTGTATGATTGTGTCTCCCAATCTCGTCTTTTGTTTGATCACGTTACTAGGTTACCTATGTCCTACTTCTGTTTCTATGTTGTCGGCCATATTTTGGGGCTGAAACCCTATGTCCTACTTCTGTTTCTACATTGTCCGCCATATTTTGGGCTAAAACTCTATATCGGTATTGTGTTTTGTGTTTGTTTGGACGCACGTTCACGTAATCGAAAATAGTTGCGCTCTTTTAAAGACAAAATGTTCTAATACTTTTTTAGTCTTAATGAAGCGGTGTGTAACACCAAACAGAGTTCATAACAAATGTTATTCTAAATATTATTACAACGACACTCCCTAAATCGTTGAAGACTACTCCCCTTTTCTCCTTTTTTGACGCAAGTCATGTCAATGGGACACAAGTTACTGTATCTCCAAAAAATGTATTGGCATCTATTAAATTCTTGCGTAATGTGACAAAATGTGTCTTAATCAGTCTTGTGATATTATAAGACACAATGTATCATGCCTCCGAATATCATTATGTTAATCTTTTTGATCAATGTTGATGCCTCTGCCTAAGTACATTTCGGTGTGTATGTTATGGGACATGTGTACCTTTTTGTGTGTTGATGTTTCTTAGGTGATAATTCTTTCATGAAACCCACAAAACAGGATACTACATTTATAATCTTTTCAGAGAAAAGAATACATCTCATTGTCAGAGTTTAAACCTTTTTCAACAGTTCTAAATTTGCAAATCATTCTGGCTTCTTCTTGTCGTAATTTCAGCTCCAAATTTCCTCCTCTTGGTCCTAAGGTTATTCTTTTTAGACCCAAAAATTTTAAAAGTCTTTTTTCATCGCACTGATGCTCTTTTTGCCAATGCTGTGCTAATGGTGAGTTAGAATTAGGATTCCCTATTCCTGAAAGGTGTTCTCTTATTCTAATCCTTAATTCTCTTATCGTACTTCCTATGTACATTTTGTGACATAAACATATAATGACATTTATAACATATTTACTTCTGCAATTGATGTGTTCCAAAATTTGCTGCTTAATGCCATATGTATCCTGAAAACTTGCAGTATTGTCTATGGTGTATTTGCACATTGTGCAAGTCCCACATCTTCTGAAACCTTGTGTTTGTTTAGGTAACCAAGTATTCGAACTCCCAATTTCTAGTATAGGGAGCAGAGATGGACTCAATACGTTTTTTATGGTTTTGGCTCGTTTGAAGATTATAGTCGGGTTGTCCTTAATGTAGTTCCTGACGTGTGGGTCCAATTGTAGCAAATGCCAATTCCTTTTTAGGATCTTCCTTAAAATTCCATTATTCTTACAGTAAGTCGTAATGAAAGTCACTTCCTCTGTTTGGTTGTTGATTCTGGTTTTCGTAGTTAGGGTGTCTGCTCTGTTAAGAGCTTTGGCTTTCCTTTGTGCTTTGGCAATAATCTTAGTTCCATATCCTCTGGCCTTAAATCTTCTTGAAAGCAGTTGACATTCTTGCTCAAACGTTTTTTGTTCCGAACAGTTTCGCCGAGCTCTGATGTATTCTCCACTAGGGATGTTCCTTACAACCGAAGAATGATGACAGCTGGTTGCAAATAAAGTTGAATTAGCCTCTGTAGGCTTCCTGAAGGTCCTAGTCAACAGTTGATTATTTTTCACATAGATATTTAGATCCAGAAAATCTATTTGTTCTTTGCTGGTAATCCCAGTAAATTCAATCCCCATAAGGTTATTGTTGGCTCTAGTCTTGAATTGTTCTAACTCCTCTTGTTCACCTTTCCAGATAAGTAACACATCGTCGATATAGCGGGTCCAAAGAATCACATGATCCTGATATATTTCATCTCCATAGATGTGTTTATCCTCATACATTGCCATTGTGAGGTTGGCGAGTGCGGGGGCAAATTTTACTCCCATCGCCACTCCTCTTGTTTGCTGATAAAATTCTCCATTGAAAATGAACACGTTATTTTGCAAAGTTAAAAGTATCATTTCCTTGAGCATGTTAACTGATTGAAATTTTGATGCCAACCAACATTACCCACAATATATTTTTTGCCTAAAATTCACAAGGCTTTTGAAAAAGTACCAGAAGGAAGACCTATCCTGAGTGGAATTGATTGGGCAACAATGAACATGGCACAGTATATTGACCATATACTTAGCCCCATTGTCACTGAGACCAAAGCTTTTTTGAAGGACACAACTTCTGTAATTAATAAATTGGCATCCATCAAATGGGAATTTGATTATATATTAGCCACATGGGATGTAAAGGCATTATACACATCCATCAGGCATGACACGGCACTTGAGACAATAGATTATATATTTTCCAATCAAACTGCATCAAAATTTCAATCAGTTAACATGCTCAAGGAAATGATACTTTTAACTTTGCAAAATAACGTGTTCATTTTCAATGGAGAATTTTATCAGCAAACAAGAGGAGTGGCGATGGGAGTAAAATTTGCCCCCGCACTCGCCAACCTCACAATGGCAATGTATGAGGATAAACACATCTATGGAGATGAAATATATCAGGATCATGTGATTCTTTGGACCCGCTATATCGACGATGTGTTACTTATCTGGAAAGGTGAACAAGAGGAGTTAGAACAATTCAAGACTAGAGCCAACAATAACCTTATGGGGATTGAATTTACTGGGATTACCAGCAAAGAACAAATAGATTTTCTGGATCTAAATATCTATGTGAAAAATAATCAACTGTTGACTAGGACCTTCAGGAAGCCTACAGAGGCTAATTCAACTTTATTTGCAACCAGCTGTCATCATTCTTCGGTTGTAAGGAACATCCCTAGTGGAGAATACATCAGAGCTCGGCGAAACTGTTCGGAACAAAAAACTTTTGAGCAAGAATGTCAACTGCTTTCAAGAAGATTTAAGGCCAGAGGATATGGAACTAAGATTATTGCCAAAGCACAAAGGAAAGCCAAAGCTCTTAACAGAGCAGACACCCTAACTACGAAAACCAGAATCAACAACCAAACAGAGGAAGTGACTTTCATTACGACTTACTGTAAGAATAATGGAATTTTAAGGAAGATCCTAAAAAGGAATTGGCATTTGCTACAATTGGACCCACACGTCAGGAACTACATTAAGGACAACCCGACTATAATCTTCAAACGAGCCAAAACCATAAAAAACGTATTGAGTCCATCTCTGCTCCCTATACTAGAAATTGGGAGTTCGAATACTTGGTTACCTAAACAAACACAAGGTTTCAGAAGATGTGGGACTTGCACAATGTGCAAATACACCATAGACAATACTGCAAGTTTTCAGGATACATATGGCATTAAGCAGCAAATTTTGGAACACATCAATTGCAGAAGTAAATATGTTATATATGTCATTATATGTTTATGTCACAAAATGTACATAGGAAGTACGATAAGAGAATTAAGGATTAGAATAAGAGAACACCTTTCAGGAATAGGGAATCCTAATTCTAACTCACCATTAGCACAGCATTGGCAAAAAGAGCATCAGTGCGATGAAAAAAGACTTTTAAAATTTTTGGGTCTAAAAAGAATAACCTTAGGACCAAGAGGAGGAAATTTGGAGCTGAAATTACGACAAGAAGAAGCCAGAATGATTTGCAAATTTAGAACTGTTGAAAAAGGTTTAAACTCTGACAATGAGATGTATTCTTTTCTCTGAAAAGATTATAAATGTAGTATCCTGTTTTGTGGGTTTCATGAAAGAATTATCACCTCAGAAACATCAACACACAAAAAGGTACACATGTCCCATAACATACACACCGAAATGTACTTAGGCAGAGGCATCAACATTGATCAAAAAGATTAACATAATGATATTCGGAGGCATGATACATTGTGTCTTATAATATCACAAGACTGATTAAGACACATTTTGTCACATTACGCAAGAATTTAATAGATGCCAATACATTTTTTGGAGATACAGTAACTTGTGTCCCATTGACATGACTTGCGTCAAAAAAGGAGAAAAGGGGAGTAGTCTTCAACGATTTAGGGAGTGTCGTTGTAATAATATTTAGAATAACATTTGTTATGAACTCTGTTTGGTGTTACACACCGCTTCATTAAGACTAAAAAAGTATTAGAACATTTTGTCTTTAAAAGAGCGCAACTATTTTCGATTACGTGAACGTGCGTCCAAACAAACACAAAACACAATACCGATATAGAGTTTTAGCCCAAAATATGGCGGACAATGTAGAAACAGAAGTAGGACATAGGGTTTCAGCCCCAAAATATGGCCGACAACATAGAAACAGAAGTAGGACATAGGTAACCTAGTAACGTGATCAAACAAAAGACGAGATTGGGAGACACAATCATACAAGGACTGAAAGGGACGACTTTGAGGAAATAGAGGTAAGCAGGAAAGCCCACCAGGTGGGAAAGGAATAAGGTTCACGGACATGTGGGCCTGCGTGTTTTACGATTGTAGATATAACAAACAAAAGGAAAAGGAAAAATAGAAAAGGACAAACACCCTCCCCTAGAGTTTTTGAATGCAATGTAACGTGGTGAGAACAGCATATCCTTGTAATTTCTGTGTGCACGTATTTAAAGCATGAACACAGCATTGGCTAGACTCTATATAGAGACACAATCTGTGCCCATAATACAAGGCAGTTAAACGAGCATATGTAAATGCTTCCCCTACAGGGACACGGGATTTAACCCATAACTGGATTCAAGCTTTTGAGAACATTTAAGAGGACGGTTACATTGGGTAAGAAATAACAATGAACATAAGCATACAATAAATTATTCTAAATATACCAATGTACTCATTAAAAAAATAGGATTAACACTATTGACATATTGTTTAACAATCATGTGTTTTTATATTTTTTCTCTTCTCGCTTTCCCACAAACCTCCTTCAAAAGGAGGTTTGTGGGAAAGCGAGAAGAGAAAAAATATAAAAACACATGATTGTTAAACAATATGTCAATAGTGTTAATCCTATTTACATGATTGTTAAACAATATGTCAATAGTGTTAATCCTATTTTTTTAATGAGTACATTGGTATATTTAGAATAATTTATTGTATGCTTATGTTCATTGTGGAACACTGTAATGTGTTTAGCGTGGAACACTGCAATGTCTTTAAGCTAGCGTGGAACACTAATGTTTTTAGCGTGGAACACTGTAACGTCTTTAAGCTAGCATGGAACACTGTAATGTTTTTAGCGTGGAACACTGCAATGTCTTTGGGGGCTGTTTCAGGAGCAGACGGATATTCCTTTGAGGGAAGCAGCAGCTCTGTTTAGAAATGTCAGCTACGAGTAGAAGATGGCTGTCGATCACAGCCATTCAAGTGTCCCACAGTGGGTTTTTTCTTTGTTTTTTTTTTTTTAAAAAAGGTTGCATTGTTAACAAAGACCATACAAAGCATAAAACAAAATGATCATAGAATACATCAACTGATTGGAACATATGAGTGATCAATGAAAAAGAATGTAACATTATCAGTAAAGTTAAGTAGGGAATTTGCATGGATATAGAACTGAAAGGGGTAATGAACCCAAAGCATTTTGATATGTGGGGAGGATGGGATTAGGACATAAATCACGAACAAGACAGGACGTGACAAACAGATACAAGAAGGATGGGCGGGATTAACAGAAAAGGAAAGGATGTGTACGGAAAAAAACCGCAAAGATTGAACTAAAAGGATGTTTGTCCCACAGTGTCCTAACAGGCAGAAACAAAGGCAATAGTGTTCCCATGTGTACAGTTGAAAGGATTCCTTGATTGTCATGAGTGTTTGCTTGGGGTTGTATACAGCACTACCGTGCTGCCTTATCGCTTCTTCCAGGTGCTGCTAGTCACTGGGGCATGCTACAAGTCCACAGAGGCACAGTTCAGACCCGGCAACAGAACAAGTGTGACTGCACTGCAAGGAATATGCTGCGGCCCTGGGGGAGGGGGCAGCTGGTGGGGGAGGGGAAGAGAGAGAGAGAGATAGAGAGAGAGAGAGAGAGAGAGAGAGAGAGAGAGAGAGAGAGAGAGAGAGAGAGAGAGAGAGAGAGAAGGAGAGAGAGAGACAGAAAGAGAGAGAGAGAGAAATAGAGAGAGAGAGAGAGAAAGAAAGAGAGGAAAAAAGAGAAAGAGGAAAAGAGAGGGACAGAGAGAGAGAGTGAGAACGAGAGAAAGAGGAAACTAGAGAAAGAGAGGGATAGAGAGAGAGAGAGAGAGAGAGAGAGAGAGAGAGAGAGAGAGAAAGAGAGGAAAACGGAGAAAGAGGAAACGAGAGGGAGAGAGAGAGAGAGAGAGCGAGGGAGAGAGAGAGAGAGACCCTTCAGTGGAGCCACTGATACTGTGTGGAGTGAGGAGCGATGCCCACCCTCATTGCCCCAGGGCCAACCTCTCCTTCTTGCCACAAGCTCAGCGGTGTTAGGAGCAGTTCCTGTCATCCCTGTTTGCTTGCTTGATGAGAAAAATCGTTTTAACATGTTTGTGTAACTTCAAATGTTAAGCCTATATGCATAGCAATGGGGAACACGCATGTGCCAAACAATGACTCATCTTGCTTGCCTTTATCACACAGTCCCTTTTGGGGTGTGGCTAAGTCTCCATAGTAGTACAACCCATTCGGCGTGATCTCAAGGTGTGCCATGCCAAGCGTGAAATTATCAGCGAGTCTCTGCTTTTAACCTCACATGTGACTGCATTCTGGTACTTGTAGTGGTGCTTTCATAAACACTGCTACATGGTGAAATGACCTCACAATGACCCAACCGTGCCACTAAAGCCAGGACTTACAGAAGAGGAAATGAGAGCTCTCTTTAGCAGTCTGCTGGGTATTTTGCCTGAAGATTACTGTTGTGGGGCAAAAGAGAAAACGCCCACGTGATTCTGTATGTATGGGATTTATATGGAGCATACCTAGTTACCAAACAATAGACATCCGTGCATAGTTGCATAAGAAAAACATAGCTATATTCAAAAGGTTAATCTGTCACCGTGCCTGCATCGTAGCGTGTGTGATGTGAGTGAACTTGTCTACTCTTTGAAATGGAACAGGTATAGAAACTGCAGCCTACAGGTTGGCAGGCATGGATGTGCAGGGCCCAGGTCATTCAGTATGGCTATCGATGCCAGGTGCTGCATATTATAGTCCAAGCAAAGAACAATGTTCTTGTCTCAGAAATCTGCTATAATAGCATGGTATCCCAAGCTCTGGTTCTCTCTAGCTTAGACTATTGTAACAGCTTCTTTCTAAATCTACCTTCCTCTACTCTCCGCCCTCTGCAACTAATCCAGAACAGGACTGCGAGACTTGTCCTTGGCCTCAAACCCTGGGATCGTATCTCTCCAGCTCTGAAATCTTTGCTCCCAGTGGATGCAAGCATTACATTCAAAACCCTCTGCATTGTCCACAAGGCTTTCTGGGGCCTGGGTCCAAAATACCTTCGAGCTATCCCTCCGCAAATACCTCCCCTCTCAAGCTCTTCGCTCCTCTCTACCTCTAACTCCCTCAGGGACAGTCGTTTTTCCAAGAAACGAGCTTGGGGTAGATCTCTGTCTTCGACTGGGGCCTCCCTCTGGAACAGTCTCCCTGCCACTCTAAAACTTGAGGAGAACCATCTCCGGTTCCGGAAGCACCTCAAGACCTTCCTTTTTCTTCTGCCTTCGCTCCACCTCTCCCCTGCTGATCTGTTCTCTCTTGGCACCGTGCCCCTGGCCACCCTCTGTCCTCGGGGCCCAGGTACCTGCTCACCCCGCCACCCTCCCGCACTGCCTCCGGGCCACCCCTTGCACTGGGGTCTATCTCTGTACCCATACAGCACCCCCTTTTTCTTCCTGCACTTATCAGACCTACGCTGTCTGCTGCCTTAAACCTAGCACTTGCAAATTTTTGGCTTCACTACCACTGTTTGTTGCCTTTATTATTTATTTATTTTTATTTATCTGTTTCTCCTCTGCTTCACACTTTCCACTTCTCCCCCCTTCCATGCACTTTTCCCCTCCCCCTCTCCCATGCACTTGCGCGTTCTCAATGTCACTGGGCCTAGTAAGATCGCTGTTTTGTTCTCCCCTGTTCCCCTCCCTTGCCTTGTCGCGCTCTGAAACACTTGTGTACGAGCGCGATAGAAATAAAATAGCAATATCAATATTAATAAAGAGTTACAAGTTGCTGTGTTGTGAAGCAGTTTTAACAAGAGCAACATACATATGATCAATGACATGTTTCACAAGAATAAAGCATTTGTTTGAGGGATTTGCCTTGATGTTCAGATCAGAATGTGTGGCACAAGTTCCAATCCCAGTGGACAGCTAATTGTGATGAATGTGTCCTGTATGTGTGTGTAAAGATTGTGAGTTCTTGACAAAACAGGTGGAAGCCAGCTTGTCAAAACAGCTAGAAACTAAGTTTTCCTGGAAGTAGAAAGTGGTTGTCACAGTGGAGTTTATGTAGCGTAGACTGACCAAGTGACTTGCCAAGGCCCAGGAGCTCAGCCATGTTGATAGATTGTATGGACTATCGGAGTGGGTTGCCGGTGTAACATCTGTTGAGGGGGCGACAATCCTTTATTAAAGTTAGATTCTGGAGCCACATATGGTGGGAGTGTCCTGAATGCCTTAGGGCTTGAGATATGAATCAAGGAAGGTTGAGATCTTGCAAAGTAGCTGGGGGCCTACCATAACTATGCAGCGCAAAGCCTTCAGCGGTGGTAGTGCACTCTGTGTTGAATTGAAGAAGTTAGGAAATAGGCAAATGGGTTTGGAGGCAAGTATAGGACAAACAAGGTAACTGGGGTGGGCAGTGAGACCTATAATCACTTTCCGAAGAATAGCGTTCAACAATGATGGTTGTCACACTCTGTGTGGTTGATACTATAGGAGATCAAATGTAAGAATGGAGTATTTGCAACTAGAGAGTTTACCAGAGCTAAGCACCTTGCTGCCTCAGCTAAAATGGAATGCTCAGAATGGTCGGATTGTTGTCACAAAGGTCATAGCCGAAAAGGGAGGGGTCGCATCTGAAGGGTGAGTAGATTGAGGATCCAGGAAAGGTATATGAGGTGTTTTGGCCAAGGTTCAGTGGAAATGTAGAACTCTCAGGTTTTCCATTGGAAGGCAGGAGAATGCCATCCAGTCCTGTTTTTGCTTTGAATTCTGGGACTTGCTAGTTTTCCTTATTTTCCAATGGGAAATAAAAAACAACCAGGAGATTCGAGAAGGGGGCAGGAACACCGGAAGGATTAGGAGAGGTCTCGGGCATTCTCGAAGGTGACAGAGGGCTAGGTATGCATCCATCAGGGCTCATAGCCATTCGTTTAAAAAGGGGGCCTAAAAACCTCAACCATTTCACACAGAGTGCAGGAAGACGTAGTCTATGACCTGGTAACACAAGAACCTCAATTAGTCCTAGAAAAGTTAATATAGTAAAAAAAATCCTTGAAGGTCTCCAAGAATAGGTCTCCTAAAATTGCACTGGAAGTAGATGAGGTTAGGTTCGATTTTTTGGTTAAATTATATTAAAACGGTTCTTGCTCCCTTTTCTGTACGGATGATGAGGATTGGTTTTGAATGAAGTTCCATGGGAGAACAAGCTCATCAATCACATCGTGCTGTGCAAGGATTTATATTGGGATCCTCCGAGGGTGGGTAAGCAATGACACTCCTATTCCTGGAGACCTTCAACCCCAACCAGAACCCTGTGTGTGACCTGCCGGCGGCTAAACACGGCGTCGCTGTCCCTAGACCTGGAATCCGTGGCCTGAGGGTCCATAGCGCTCTCTCCATGGAGTATTCTCTTAGTGAGATGTGTTTGTGTGGCCGGCAGAATAAGTCCATACCCCTGCAGCGGTCACAGTAACTCAGTCAACGCGTTCTCTTAGCTGCTAAAAGGGAATATGTGTTACTCTGCTCTAGACTTTCTTAGATTTTGTAGGGTGAAGCCTGTTGAGAAATGTTAATATTTACTGATAATCTAGTATCTTCAAAGCCAATTGCGTCTGTCCCACGGCGAGTCACGTGAATCAGGTCATTTAATAGACCTCAGCAAGATAGCATGTGATTGGCTCTACCCTTAGAACAGCTCCTTCCAAACACGGCCCTATATTGATCTCTATTTTATTTGTACCTATGTTAGTTCTCATTTTCTCAATCTAACAAGGAAGATATGTTGAGTCAGGTACGCTTCAGGTGTGTCCGAACCCGCCCAAGGACCTACCATCTTTTTCAGAAGCGTCGGTCTGTTATGATCCCTGTATTATTTGTACCAAACTCAATGATCTTTATTGTAATGACCATAGAAGGGTGACATTGTGAGTCATCCTTGACCTCTGCTTCAAACCTGCGATCTTTTAACAACACACAGTTCTCTGCAGCAAGAGCATGCACTAACTGCGCTGTTACCCTGTAGAGTTTAATTAAGCTTTATAGACCTAGCCCAAGGACGCAAGGGCATTTAACAAAATCTTCAGGGCCCATAACTCCAGGTACGCCTAAGGGTATGGTCTATAAAGATATTATGTCTCTTCAAAATGTTTTAAAAAAAGAAAACTAAGGCAATTTTGCATGGTGTTATTGCTGGAAACTGGCTAGTCCCAGCAATCACTTACGAGGAGGGAGGTGCAAGGCTTAGAAAAAGCAGGCCGCGTCTGCAAGGTTTGCCCAGTGAAGTGTACAGGTAATCCGCCCTCCCCCACCCTCAGCAGCCAGGGAGCAGGTGCAGGGTGTGCGTGATTCAGGTGCCTGGGCTGTGCCTAAGCAAAACAAAAGAGCTGATGGCTGGAAGGTTTCAAATACATCTTAACCTCTGGCATTGCTCTGGGCAACCCTCCAGACCTTTGTTCATCACCAGCCAAGCCATTATAAAAGGCCAATGACCATATGCAAATCAGGCTTGGTCCCACCCCAAAAGGGGCAGTCCACCCCGAACTGCTGGGTCACATCCCTTCTACAGAAACCACAAGCTACAACAAAATACCTTGGGCTCTAGCCCCCCCCTCCCAGCAATGCCTCCGGTGTTACATCTCTTATTTCGTTTCTTAGTCTCTTGGGCGCAATAGTAAATCTTGCATATGCCTGTTCATCTGATAAGAGCCTGAAGCATTCCTTCTCATAATCCCTTGTATCTATAATGACTGTGCCTCCACCTTTATCTGTGGGTTTCATGATTACAGCGATTGCATTGCTGTCCTTTCTGCTGAGGACAGGTTATCTGGTCTGTGGTTTCTCTCTGAGACTGCTAAACGCATGCCTCTAATAACCTTGTTTTCTAAACTAATGATTTTTCTCTGCAATTCTGGCTCTATGAGCTTGACACATCTCCCTCATCCACCTAACCACACTGGCCTTTATGGTAATGTGTTAACATCGGATTCTCAGCCCTCCTTTCCAGTTGTACTGTATATGTATCTTCTGTTTTTAGTATACGTTGCAGTATACCTAAAAACGTCCAGTAATATTTATAGTAACCGCTGTAACGATGTACTTGTCTGTATCATGTGTTTCCTTTAAGAACTGCTTTGCCATTGTTAAGATTTGCTAAGATTTGCTCTTTCCCTATGGGAAAGCTGTTCTCATTGTATGTAACCACTACTTCTTCAAATTATGCACCCAGTTCCCCCAGGGCAAGGTGCGCAATACAAATAAATAAATACAAATACAAATGCATGGTACTAGAGGGAGGGGGCATATTTAGAACGTGGCTTTAGTGCTGTGCTATTTGCAGCTTCCTCATTGATAGCAATGTTCTGTTGGGTACTCAGGTCTATGTGCTGGGGGAGCTATGTCTCAAAGAAATAACCTGCCTTACAAGTAGGGCCGTGACTCAAGCCTTTGTTATGTATATTGATCTCACCTTCGCTATGTACATGGTCAGACAAGTTAAACTTTGGTCCCACCAAGCTGCATTGGCTGGTTGTTGGCGATAGTGCATTGTCTTGTCGTCATTCTTTGGTTTGTTGGAGTGTAGCACCTCCAGGTTTTCCTCTTTGGCTCCCTCTCTGAAAATGTGGTTTGCGAAAAGGTTGATTGTTGTGATGTTGACAGCCCTGAGACGAGGCCAGTCTCATCGGTGTCACTACTCATTGACGAATTGGAAGGGCCAGAAAAAGTGACAAGCGTACTCTTTCTGTTTTGGGCATCCTTTGTTGTGTTAGACTGTGTGTTTGATATTTGTACCTCATAGAAATCTGGATGTAAATCTGACTATTTATGTCTTCTTTGTGATTTTCGAGATCTTTCTTCAATTTTTGTACTTTCTTCTCCAACTTTTCGATCGCCTCATTCAGTTTATCAAGTTGGCTTTTGGCATCACTCACTACTGTAATATCAAGAAATGTTTTCTCTTGTTCCAATAGTATTTCCCTTTGCTTTTGGGCCTCTTCCTCGGCTGTATCAATGCTCAAAATGATCCCGTCCCTGCTACATGTGTTGCCTATACTTCCCAAATTAAGTCTACACTTTAGGTTATCTTTAAAGACCTTAGGGACACAGCGAACCTGCAGTCCTTCTGTATCGATAACCGCTTTTAAGTATTTGAGCAGGAATTTGTCATGTAATCTGTTCCCCCCAGTTTTTTCTTTTACTGCGTCAGAAGTTTTAATTAATCTTGTTTGACATTGACAAGACCTGCTCCTGTATTACTCAGCAACATCGAAGGACACCCTAAAACTTCCCGTAGTGCACCTCAGAAAATGAGACAGTATTTACATTTTTCATTTTCTACCCAATAATGGCTGCCAACTATATTGCCTCAGCAGCAACAGCTGTACTAGAACATAGATGAAAGAATGAGGTACCTGGTCTCCTGTTTTGACTACCCAGGATCCATAGAGAATAAACAAAAAGTGCCAGGACTTGGTAATTTATATGATTAACAAATCCCTGCACAAATTGCACTGCATATAGGAACAACTCTCTGTAGATTCAATCCAAAAATGACCAGAACTCATTGATCATGAAACCTATTAAAAACAGCATTTTAGTGCATTACATGGCATAGTGCAGTATCACATCATTGTGTGTTAATTACTGATTATGGTGTTTCTCACAACCTAGCCTCAAGCCTCAAAGTGGTTGGTTAGACCTCTCAAATCTCTCAATCTTACATTCTGTCAGTTTTCATGTGACATTAATTTATGATATGTCGACACATTGGGTTTCGGTCCTCTAGGAGCTTATCTTATGGCTCTTGTTTTCGGTGACCTTCATCAGGACAAGACACTATTTTACAACGATGACTGTCTTCCCTTGTGTACATGGTACATCTTTTGTTGCTGTAGGTAAGAGTGAATTATATCGACCCATTGGAATGACTGCAGGCAACACAGTGAAAAACTATAAAAACATATTGCCCCAAATAGAGTACTCACTCGTTTGACTCTTTTGTTTTACTTATGTGGATAATTCATCATTCTTGCCTAAATGTAAAATATATGTATGTAAATAAACATTATTGCAATCCAGCAAAAATTATTAACTGCACTTTTTGACTAAAGCACTGACATTTGGGATTTTCTGTGTTCACAATTTAATGCACCATCACTAATTTCAATTGAATAGAATGACCTGCAAAAATCCATTATGTAGCCATCAAACCCAAGGTCACCATACGAGGAGGCATGTAGTATGGTGACCAGACGTCCTGTTTTTGCCGGGACGGTCCCGCAATTGCGACCTCTGTCCCGGGAGTTTTTATGTTTTAAGTGACAGTCCATTCAAATACATAATTCACTCAGTATCATGCCACATATTTACGTGCTTTTATCAACACTCAAAGCCGCACAATTTTTATGCATATACTGTGCGAATGGGGGCGGGGAGTCTTTCTTTTATGTTGTTGGCCGTCCCGGATTTTTGTCTTGAAACTCGGCTAACCCTAGCATATAGTTACATGCAATGCCATCCTTTATTTTCTACATATCTCCCGGCGACATAGGCCAAAAGTCCCCTGATAGTGCAACCTAGAGCAAGGATTCTGGCCAAAAATGCTGCCTCCGGCTGTAGCATGTGAAATCCGGCCTGCAGCACGGCTCATCTTTTGTAGCCGCAACATCCTGCTGAAAAATTAGAGCGAGATGCTGCAGTTCAAGAGAAGCCATACTGCATGTACTACATCACTTCATGTATGCACCCTTTGTTCCTAAAAAATAAATCACTTAGTACGTGTTACCTCCTCCTTCCTTTCATTAGTTTCGGCCATTAGGTGGTGCTGGAAAGGATTGTTAAGTGAAAGTGGGAAAGAGGTGTGATGTGAGGGACACAGGTCATGTAGGCGTTGTTTTATTTTTACTACCCACTGACCCCTCCTAGCCATGCTAGCCCCTATGGCAATTACCACCCATTCGGTGTTCCCCCCCTCATGTGAAACACATCCCCTCGGATCTGTTTGGGCTAGCCCTGTGCTTTCTGAGTAGTCTTCTGAAAGGTAATGGCTTAATTGTAGCTATACAATTGCTCCTGGAGTAAAGGAAATGTCTTAACTAAGTGTACCTTCAGCCACTTGAGTTATAAGGTATGTTAAAAGGTTGCCACGCCTTCTGTATAAGCGGTGTGTTGAAATGACGACTGCTCTGCAAGAGTACAGGGACGAGTAGTGGCTAAACTGCCCTCTCAGACCCACATGGCTATTAAACCAATCTCACACTGTGACATAGGAAGATGAAACATATTCATGCGAAATCGTCCAAAAGAGGACAATTCACTGAATTTAATGTTGCTAATCTAAGAAGCAGGATCATGAATCAGAAAATATTCATATCTGAACTAGGATTGGTGTATGCATTCCATAAATCTGATAACGGTGGCACTCAAGTTTAACTCCTCATTTTTTATGACAATATCAATTATTTAGAGCCCTGAAGAAGTGCTGTGCTCGAAACACCTGTAGGCTCATGCATAATTACAGTGCTAAATGTATCACACGCAGGTTCTAGCTTTC